>NC_061510.1:54961592-54981706 GCF_022539505.1 Lolium rigidum | reverse complement strand
TTTGTGTCTTGGAAGTTGTTACTACTGTAGCAACCTCTCCTTATCTTAGTTTTATTGCATTGTTGTGCCAAGTAAAGTCTTTGATAGTAAGGTTCATACTAGATTTGGATTACTCGCACGTAAACAGCATTTCTTGCTGTCACGAATCTGGGCCTAATTCTCTGTAGATAACTCAGAAAATTATGCCAATTTACGTGAGTGATCCTCAGATATGTACGCAACTTTCATTCAGTTTGAGAATTTTCATTTGAGCAAGTCTGGTGCCTCAATAAAATTCTTCTTTACGGACTGTTCTGTTTTGACAGATTCTGCCTTTTATTTCGCATTGCTTCTTTTGCTACGTGGGATGGATTTCTTTGTTCCATTAACTTCCAGTAGCTTTGGGAAATGTCCAGAAGTGTTAATAATGATTGTGTCACCTCTGAACATGTGAATTTTGATTATGAACTAACCCTCTAATGAGTTGTTTTGAGTTTGGTGTGGAGGAAGTTTTCAAGGGTCAAGAGAGGAGGATGATATACTACGATCAAGAAGAGTGAAAAGTCTAAGCTTGGGGATGCCCCGGTGGTTCATCCCTGCATATTTCAAGAAGACTCAAGCATCTAAGCTTGGGGATGCCCAAGTCATCCCCTTCTTCATCGACAAATTATCAGGTTCCTTCTCTTGAAACTATATTTTTATTCGGTCACATCTTATGTACTTTACTTGGAGCGTCTGTATGTTTCTTGTTTTTGTTTTTGTTTGAATAAATGCTTGTGTGGGAGAGAGACACGCTCCGCTGGTTCATATGAACACATGTGTTCTTAGCCTTTAATTTTCATGGCGAAGGATGAAACTGCTTCGTTAATTGTTATATAGTTGGAAACGGAAAATGCTACATGTAGTAATTGGTATGATGTCTTAAATAATGTGATACTTGGCAATTGTTGTGCTCATGTTTAAGCTCTTGCATCATATACTTTGCACCTATTAGTGAAGAAATACATAGAGCTTGCTAAAATTTGGTTTGCATAATTGGTCTCTCTAAAGTCTAGATAATTTCTAGTATTGGGTTGAACAACAAGGAAGACGGTGTAGAGTCTTATAATGTTTACAATATGTCTTTTATGTGAGTTTTGCTGCACCGGTTCATCCTTGTGTTTGTTTCAAATAAACCTTTCTAGCCTAGCCTTGTATCGAGAGGGAATACTTCTCATGCATCCAAAATACTTGAGCCAACCACTTTGCCATTTGTGTCCACCATACCTACCTACTACATGGTATTTCTCCGCCATTCCAAAGTAAATTGCTTGAGTGCTACCTTTAAATTTCTATCCTCTACCTTTACAATATATAGCTCATGGGACAAATAGCCTAAAAACTATTGTGGTATTGAATATGTACTTATGCACTTTATCTCTTATTAAGTTGCTTGTTGTGCGATAACCATGTTCCTGGGGACGCCATCAACTACTCTTTGTTGAATATCATGTGAGTTGCTATGCATGTCCGTCTTGTCCGAAGTAAGGGAGATTTACCACTAAAATGGTTAGAGCATGCATAATGTTAGAGAAGAACATTGGGCCGCTAACTAAAGCCATGATCCATGGTGGAAGTTTCAGTTTTGGACAAATATCCTCAATCTCATATGAGAAAATTAATTGTTGCTACATGCTTATGCATAAAAGAGGAGTCCATTATCTGTTGTCTATGTTGTCCCGGTATGGATGTCTAAGTTGAGAATAATCAATAGCGAGAAATCCAATGCGAGCTTTCTCCTTAGACCTTTGTACAGGCGGCATAGAGGTACCCCTTTGTGACACTTGGTTAAAACATATGCATTGCAATGATAATCCAGGTAATCCGAGCTAATTAGGACAAGGTGCGGGCACTATTAGTATACTATGCATGAGGCTTGCAACTTGTAGGATATAATTTACATAACACATATGCTTTATTACTACCATTGACAAAATTGTTTCTTGTTTTCAAAATCAAAGCTCTAGCACAAATATAGCAATCGATGCTTCCCTCTGCGAAGGGCCTTTCTTTTACTTTTATTGTTGAGTCAGTTCACCTATCTCTCTCCTCCTCAAGAAGCAAACACTTGTGTGAACTGTGTATTGATTCCTACATACTTGCATATTGCACTTGTTATATTACTTTGCATTGACAATTATCCATGAGATATACATGTTACAAGTTGAAAGCAACCACTGAAACTTAATCTTCCTTTGTGTGGCTTCAATACCTTTACTTTGAATTATTGCTTTATGAGTTAACTCTTATGCAAGACTTATTGATGCTTGTCTTGAAGTACTATTCATGAAAAGTCTTTGCTTTATGATTCATTTGTTTACTCATGTCATTTACCATTGTTTTGATCGCTGCATTCATTACATATGCTTACAATAGTATGATCAAGTTTATGATGGCATGTCACTCCGTAAATTATCTTTGTTATCGTTTACCTGCTCGGGACCAGCAGAAACTAAGCTTGGGGATGCTGATACGTCTCCGACGTATCGATAATTTCTTATGTTCCATGCCACATTATTGATGATATCTACATGTTTTGTACATACTTTATGATGATTTTATGCGTTTTCCGGAACTAACCTATTGACGAGATGCCGAAGGGCCAGTTGCTGTTTTCTGCTGTTTTTGGTTTCAGAAATCCTAGTAAGGAAATATTCTCAGAATCAGACGATATCAACGCCCAGCATCTTAGAATCCCCGGGAGCTTCCAGAACACCCGAGAGTCGCCAGAGAGGACCCACAGGGGCCCACACATGGGGCTGGCGCGGCCCAGGCCCTGGCCGTGCCGCCCTATTGTCTGGTGGCCCCAGACCCCTTCTGACGCCGCCTCTTCGCCTATAAGAAGCCCCTCGACCTAAAACCTCGATACGGAAAAGCCACGGTACGAGAAACCTTCCAGAGCCGCCGCCATCGCGAAGCCAAGATCCGGGGGACAGGAGTCTCTCGTTCCGGCACGCCGCCGGGACGGGGAAGTGCCCCGGAAGGCTTCTCCATCATCACCACCGCCATCTTCATCAACGCTGCTGTCTCCCATGAGGAGGGAGTAGTTCTCCATCGAGGCTCGGGGCTGTACCGGTAGCTATGTGGTTAATCTCTCTCCTATGTACTTCAATATAATGATCTCATGAGCTGCCTTACATGATTGAGATTCATATGAGTTTTGTATCACTATTCATCTATGTGCTACTCTAGTGATGTTATTAAAGTACTCTATTCCTCCTGCATGATGTAATGTGGACAGTGTGTGCATCATGTAGTACTTGGCGTAGTTTATGATTGTGATCTCTTGTAGATTATGAAGTTAACTATTACTATGATGGTATTGATGTGATCTACTTGGTTATGTTGATCTATCTTGCACTCTAAGGTTATTTAAATATGAACATTGAATATTGTGGAGCTTGTTAACTCCGGCATTGAGGGTTCGTGTAATCCTACGCAATTAGTGGTGTTCATCATCCAACAAGAGGGTGTAGAGTCTAGCATCTATCTATTTATTTATGTGATCAATGTTGAGAGTGTCCACTAGTGAAAGTATCTAGGCCTTGTTCCTAAATACTGCTATCGCTGCTTGTTTACTATTCTACTGCATCTGTACTGTCCGCAATATTACCACCATCATCCACCCGCCAGTCCTGGATAGCAAAGCACTTTTCTGGCGTTGTTGCTACTGCTCATATATATTCATACCACCTGTATTTCACTATCTCTTCGCCGAACTAGTGCACCTATTAGGTGTGTTGGGGACACAAGAGACTTCTTGCTTTGTGGTTGCGGGGTTGCATGAGAGGGATATCTTTGACCTCTTCCTCCCTGAGATCGATAAACCTTGGGTGATCCACTTAAGGGAAACTTGTTGCTGTTCTACAAACCTCTGCTCTTGGAGGCCCAACACTTTCTACAAGAATAGAAGCTCCCGTAGACATCACCCCGCTAGCTCCCTCGACCTTCAGCACAACTTAGTTATTACGATGAACTCTCAGACATGGAAAGCTATCAAGTCCAACTACACCTTCAACTATTTAAATAGAGTTTGTAGTACGGCACAAGCTTAAAGACAACAATCCACTACTAAATTTAACTTATTTATCCAGCAAGCTTTACCATCTAAATACCTCAAAACGTTTGCAAAGAATCAAGTTATCAAAGCTCAATGGTCTACAAGTATTTCATTATACACTACCACATGCAACATTTTCTGTTTCCAACCATATAACAATTAACGAAGCAGCTTCAACCTTTGCCATGAACATTAAGAATAAAGCTAAGAACATATGTGTTCATATGCAACAGCGGAGCGTGTCTCTCTCCCACACAATGAATGCTAGGATCCAATTTTATTCAAACAAAACGAAAACAAGAACATAAAGGCGCTCCAAGCAAAGCACATAAGATGTGATGGAATAAAAATATAGTTTCACTAGAGGTGACCTGATAAGTTGTCGATGAAGAAGGGGATGCCTTGGGCATCCCCAAGCTTAGATGCTTGAGTCTTCTTGAAATATGCAGGGATGAACCACGGGGGCATCCCCAAGCTTAGAGTTTTCACTCTCCTTGATCATATTGTATCATCCTCCTCTCTTGATCCTTGATAACATCCTCCACACCAAACTCAAAACAAACTCATTAAAGGGTTAGTGCATAATCAAAAATTCACATGTTCAGAGGTGACATAATCATTCTTAACACTTCTGGACATTGCACAAAGCTACTGAAAGTTAATGGAACAAAGAAATCCTTCAAACATAGCAAAACAGGCAATGCGAAATAAAAGGCAGAATCTGTCAAAACAGAACAGTCTGTAAAGACGAATTTTTCTGGGGCACTAAACTTGCTCAGATGAAAATTCTCAAATTGAATGAAAGTTGCGTACATATCTGAGGATCACTCACGGAAATTGGAAGATTTTTCCAAATTACCTACAGAGAATACTACTCAAATTCGTGACAGCAAGAAATCTGTTTCTGCGCAGTAATCCAAATCTAGTATGAACCTTACTATCAAAGACTTTACTTGGCACAACAATGCAATAAAATAAAGAGAAGGAGAGGTTTCTACAGTAGTAACAACTTCCAAGACTCAAATATAAAACAAAAGTGCAGAAGAAAAATAATAGGTTGTCTCCCATAAGTGCTTTTCTTTAACGCCTTTCAGCTAGGCGCAGAACGTGTGAATCAAGTAATACCAAGAGACGAAGCATCAACATCATAATTTGTTCTAATAATAGAATCAAAAGGTAACTTCATTCTCTTTCTAGGGAAGTGTTCCATACCTTTATTGAGAGGAAATTGATATTTAATATTACCTTCCTTCATATCAATAATAGCACCAACAGTTTGAAGAAAAGGTCTTCCCAAAATAATGGGACAAGATGCATTGCATTCAATATCCAAGACACCAAAATCAACGGGGACAAGGTTATTGTTAACCGTAATGCGAACATCATCAATCCTCGCCAAAGGTTTCTTTTTAGAATTATCAGCAAGATTAACATCCAAATAACAATTTTTCAATGGTGGCAAGTCAAGCATATTATAGATTTTCTTAGGCATAACAGAAATACTTGCACCAAGATCACATAAAGCATTACAATCAAAATCATTGACCTTCATCTTAATGATGGGCTCCCAACCATCTTCTAACTTCCTAGGAATAGAAGTCTCAAGTTTTAGTTTCTCTTCTCTAGCTTTTATGAGAGCATTTGTAATATGTTTTGTAAAGGCCAAATTTATATCACTAGCATTGGGACTTCTAGCAAGTTTTTGTAAGAACTTTATAACTTCAGAGATGTGAAAATCATCAAAATCTAAACCATTATGATCTAAAGCAATGGGATCATTGTCCCCAATATTTTGAAAAATTTCAGCAGTTTTATCACAAGCAGTTTTAGCAGTTTTAGCAGTTTCAGGCAGTTTTGCACACTTTGCATTAGGAGTAGAAACATTGCCAACACCGATTATTTTACCATTGATAGTAGGAGGTGTAGCAACATGTGAAGCATTAGCATTACTAGTGGTGGTAATAGTCCAAACTTTAGCTACATTATTCTCTTTAGCATTTTCTTCTCTTTCCCACCTAGCACGCAATTCAGCCATCAATCTAATATTTTCATTAATTCGAACTTGGATGGCGTTTGCTGTAGCAAATGATTTAATATCTTTAGTTTCATTAGGCATAAATTTCAATTTCAAAAGATCAACATCAACAGCAAGACTATCAACTTTAGAAGTAAGAATATCAATTTTACCAAGCTTTTCTTCAACAGATTTATTAAAAGCAGTCTGTGTACTAATAAATTCTTTAAGCATGGCTTCAAGACCAGAGGGTACATTCCTATTATTGTTGTAAGAATTACCATAAGAATTACCATAACCATTACCATTATTAGAAGGATATGGCCTATAGTTGTTACTAGAATTATTCCGATAAGCATTGTTGTTGAAATTATTATTTTTAATGAAGTTCACATCAACATGTTCTTCTTGAGCAACCAATGAAGCTAAAGGAACATTATTATGATCAACATTAGATCTATCATTCACAAGCATAGACATAATAGCATCAATCTTATCACTCAAGGAGGAGGTTTCTTCAACATAATTTACCTTCTTACCTTGTGGAGCTCTTTCCGTGTGCCATTCAGAGTAGTTGGTCATCATATTATCAAGAAGCTTTGTTGCGGCGCCTAGAGTGATGGACATAAAAGTATCTCCAGCTGCTGAATCTAATAGGTTCCGCAAAGAAAAATTCAATCCTGCATAAAAGGTTTGGATGATCATCCAAGTAGTTAGTCCATGGGTAGGGAAATTTTTAACCAAAGATTTCATTCTTTCCCATGCTTGAGCAACATGCTCATTATCCAATTGCTTAAAATTCATTATGCTACTTCTCAAAGATATAATTTTAGCAGGAGGATAATATCTACCAATGAAAGCATCCTTACATTTAGTCCATGAATAATTACTATTTTTAGGCAAAGATAGCAACCAATCTTTAGCTCTTCCTCTTAATGAGAAAGAAAACAATTTTAATTTTATAATGTCACCATCTACATCCTTATACTTTTGCATCTCACATAGTTCAACAAAATTATTAAGATGGGCAGCAGCATCATCATAACTAACACCAGAAAATTGCTCTCTCATAACAAGATTTAGTAAAGCAGGTTTAATTTCAAAGAATTCTGCTGTAGTAGCAGGTGGAGCAATAGGTGTGCATAAGAAATCATTATTATTTGTGCTTGTGAAGTCACACAACTTAGTATTTTCAGGAGTACCCATTTTAGAAGTTGTAAATAGAGCAAACTAGATAAAGTAAATGCAAGTAACTAATTTTTTTGTATTTTTAATATGGAGAACGCAAACAAGACAATAAATAAAGTAAATGCAAGTAACTAATTTTTTTTGTATTTTGATATAAGAAAGCAAACAAAGCAGTAAATAAAATAAAGTAAAGCAAGACAAAAACAAAGTAAAGAGATTGGAAGTGAGAGACTCCCCTTGCAGCGTGTCTTGATCTCCCCGGCAACGGCGCCAGAAAATGTGCTGTTGCCCTGGGTGTTGGCAATCTCTGTGGTGTAACTTTTCTTCAGTTCCCCGGCAACGGCGCCACAAAATGTGCTTGATACGCGTACAGCACGCGTCCGTTGGGAACCCAAGAGGAAGGTGTGATGCGTACAGCAGCAAGTTTTCCCTCAGTAAGAAACCAAGGTTATCGAACCAGTAGGAGTCAAGAAGCACGTGAAGGTTGTTGGTGGCGGAGTGTAGTGTGGCGCAACACCAGGGATTCTGGCGCCAACGTGGAACCTGCACAACACAATCAAAGTACTTTGCCCCAACGTAACAGTGAGGTTGTCAATATCACCGGCTTGCTGTAACAAAGGATTAAATGTATAGTGTGGAAGATGATGTTTGTATGCGAAGAACAGTAAAGAACAAGTATTGCAGTAGATTGTATTCGATGTAAAAGAATGGACCGGGGTCCATAGTTCACTAGTGGTGTCACTCCAATAAGATAAAGCATGTTGGGTGAACAAATTACAGTTGGGCAATTGACAAATAAAGAGGGCATGACAATGCACATAGATATAATGATGAGTAGTGTGAAATTCAATTGGGCATTACGACAAAGTACATAGACCGCTATCCAAACATGCATCTATGCCTAAAAAGTCCACCTTCGGGTTAGCATCCGCACCCTTCCAAGCATTAAGTTGCAAACAACGGACAATTGCATTAAGTATGGTGCGTAATGTAATCAACACAAATATCCTTCGACAAAGCATTGATGTTTTATCCCTAGTGGCAACAAGACATCCACAACCTTAGAACTTTCCGTCACACGTCCCGCATTAAATGGAGGCATGAACCCACTATCGAGCATAAATACTCCCTCTTGGAGTTACAAGTATCAACTTGGCCGAGCCTCTACTAGCAACGGAGAGCATGCAAGATAATAAACAACACATAGATGATAGATTGATAATCAACATAACATAGTATTCCATATTCATCGGATCCCAACAAACGCAACATGTAGCATTACAAATAGATGATCTTGATCATGTTAGGCAGCTCACAAGATCCAACAATAATAGCACATGACGAGAAGACGACCATCTAGCTACTGCTATGAACCCATAGTCCAGGGGTGAACTACTCACACATCAATCCGGAGGCGATCATGGCGATGAAGAGTCCTCCGGGAGATGATTCCCCTCTCCGGCAGGGTGCCGGAGGCGATCTCCTGAATCCCCCGAGATGGGATTGGCGGCGGCGGCGTCTCTGGAAGGTTTTCCGTATCGTGGCTCTCGGTACTGGGGTATTCGCGACGAAGGCTTTAAGTAGGCGGAAGGGTAGGTCAGGAGGCGATGCGAGCGCCCCACACAACAGGGCGGCGCGGCCCCACCCTTGGCCGCGCGGCCCTGGCGTGGTGGCACCTCGTCGCCCCACTTCGTAATCCTTTCGGTCTTCTGGAAGCTTCGTGGAAAAATAAGACCCTGGGCGTTGATTTCGTTCAATTCTGAGAATATTTCCTTTGCAGGATTTTTGAAACCAAAAATAGCGTAAAAACAACGAATCGGCTCTTCGGCATCTTGTCAATAGGTTAGTGCCAGAAAATGCATAAATATGACATAAAGTGTGTATAAAACATGTGAGTATCATCATAAAAGTAGCATGGAACATAAGAAATTATAGATACGTTTGAGACGTATCATGGTCCCAACGGCCGTATGATCTCCCAGCTGAGAGCAGGGCCGCACGCAGGGATAACAGGCACAGACACCCGCGCGTGGTTGAGATGACACCATGTAACAGGTGGAGGTACGGCCAGGGCAGAGGCATTGCGTGTCTCGGTCCGCGAACTATTGTGCCATCTTGACCTCCACGTAAATGTGTCGAAGAAGTGGCAGTCGTGCTGGCCTCGTGGTCATTGCAGCCTAGCCGAAACCAGCGGCCGCCCTTCTCCATGGCCCCGTGCTAGGGTTTGGGTGTGCCCTGGGAGCTAGGATTCATGATGTGGGAAGCTTTGGGAGTGGGGAGTGGTTGTGGATCCCTCCAGAACGACGAGCCTTCATTTAAGAAGACTATGTGCATGCTGGTGGCCACGTGGACAGTAACATCCTAGCGCTTAGGACTAAACGAGGGGTTAGAAATAGAATTTGAGCATTTGCATTCATGCATTTTAAATTGATGAAAAAAATCGTAGCTAAAACTAAAACCTCGAAGTGATTGAAATTCCTACCAACTGATAACATGTTTAGGTTATCATTTGGTTGTGATAAATTTCAACATGAACTTTGTTGACACTTGAGTTTTGGACGGAAATAATTTGAATTCATTTTAAATTCAAATCTTGTGAATTCAAACTAAATTTAAAATAATATCATAATTTGAATTTGAGAAACTCAAACAACATTTGAGCTCCATGCAGAATACAAGAATAAAGCAAATTGATATTTTATCAATATACACACACATTACAATGTCTTGACAACAATTCAAAAGAAATACAATATTTCAATTAAAAGAAAAATTCCAAGAATATAATGAAATCATAAACCTAGTCTAAACCAGCTACAAGTTTCTTCTCTTACATTCTTCTCTTATCTTGTTCAACATGCAAGTATCACAAGCAAACCAAAACAAGTGGAAATGAAAAGTGGAGCTCAAAGTTCAAATCAGATGGACATAATTATCACTAAGCCGAGCCTATCCATCTTAGCTTTTAAACAAAGCAACCAACAAGCACACTAGCAGCCCACACATCCAGGTATTGCATGTGTTGTCGACCAGAGACCAGATCATAGAGCATTATAAAAGATTAACAATGATGCTTAGCTTCACAAGCAAGCACATCCATCGAAAAGGCAGCCAGAACAACAAGAACACATAGAACCATCTAGTATACACAACCCAATAAAGACCTCATAAGCATCTCAGAGATCAACCAAGATCACAAGGAGATAGAAGCCATCATGAGAAGCAGGCAAGCAGATGAGGAGAAGGACATCAAGACCATCAACAAGCAAAATCAATAACCATCTATGAGCTGGAGTGAGGTATACCAAATCTAGGGGATTGATCACTATGAAACAACAAAAATTTGATGGATATTTAACCCCCGGGGTAGCAGCCTCGGGTTCGACGGAGGAGGTGGTCTTCTTCTTCGTCGAAGGTGGTCGGCCAGGCTGGTAGTCCTGTGTGGGTGGATCTCACACAGGTTTCCGGCAATTGTGATCTAGTCCGGGGTGTCACGGCGGCCGGTGAAAACTGAGCCTCGACCTCGGTCTTGGTGGATGATGGTGGCGTCGGTCGACGTCGTTACCTTGTCGAAGGCGTCATCATTGCCCGTCTTGGCACTACACTCGGCGAGTTGGGGATGCGCGGCTGCCGGTGAAAACCGTGGTCCGACCTCGGTTGGCGGACGATGGCGACGTGTCGTGCCGCTACCTTCTTGAAGGCCTCGTCGTCGCAGTCTGCGTTTCCTCACTCGTGCTGCTCCGGGGGAAACCATAGGTCCGGGTCTCCCGGATCGGACGATGGCGGTGCGCCCTGCGTTGTTGTACCTCTTGGGGGCATCGTTTTTGGAGCAGCTGCTGGATGTTGTCAGATTTCGGTGGAGTGGTGCTCATCAACCACATTGTTGGCGTTGAGTCTCGGTGGCATGGTGCTGCAGGGTATCGACGACATATGCGGTACAATGTATACGTGCAGGATGGTGGAGCCGTCTGGCGTCATGGTGGCATCGACGATAGGTCTTGCAAGGTTAATGCGATGATTTCTCTTGAAGATGGAGTCGAGGAAGACGGGGGGAGCAACTCCTGTGACGTGTGCGTTGGCGTGCGCTGAGAGTCTGCTTGACTGGATGTGCTTCTCACCTGCTATTGGGCGGTTTAGGAAGGCATTTAGTTTTGGATGATGTGAGGTTGTGTATTGTCACCCTCTTCATCCCACTGTAGGTATATTAAGGTTTCTTTGAGATTGATCTTTTGTATTGTTTCTTGTACGGTTCTGTGAATAATCTAATAAAAAAATTGTGTGCATACTTTGGATGCAGAAGCTGGGGTGATATTTCCCCCATTTCGAAAAAAATTTAACATTATTTGGAGAAAATCCAAATAGAAGCTGATAATTAAAGGTGTGATATGATCGTAAACACTGGTAGAAAAATGGCCTTCCGTCCAGCCCCATTAGTCGCCAAAAAATACGAACCGCGACCAATGGGACCTTTAGTCGCGGTTCGGGTCGCGAACCGCGACCAAAGGCCTGGGCCCAGGGCGCTCGCTGGCGAGCTGGTGGACGGGAGGGGCTTTAGAGGTCCTCAGGCCTGGCCCGAAGGCCTTTAGTCGCGGTTGGCCAGGCCAACCGGGACTAAAGGCCCATCCCTATAAAAGGGATTCAGCTCACAGCACTTAGCCATTTGGTGCCACTTCTCTTCACAAGCTTCACAATGGGGTGTAGGTTTGCTTTTGGTTCCTCTTATGCACACAAGGTGTTTGATAAAATGCCCCAAGAGCATGAAACAAACATGATATGAAGTGTTGGAGCCACACTTGAGCTTCCTCATTTATTTTTTCCTCCTCGATCGCGGTTAGCAACTTGAACCTTTCATGCATGTGTGTCATTGATAAAATATGCATGTGTGTAGTTCATTGTTTAATTTATATTGTTTGTAGCTACTTAATTAGTTTAACAAATGCATGATGGTTAATTATATATTTTATATTATAATAATGCAGATGAATCGGCAATGGATGTACGGTAACCGACTCTCCGGCGAGTTCACTACGGGTTTGAAAGATTTCCTCGTAGTGGCTAATGCGAACAAGCGGTGGGGGTTTTGTTATCTCGTCCATGTGTTGCCCGTAAGAATCGAAGGGTTACTCTTCCTCAAGAGATGTTCACATGCACCTGCTTCGGCACGGTTTCATGCCAAGCTATAATTGTTGGACCAAGCATGGAGAAAGAGGGGTTATAATGGAAGAAGATGAAGAAGGGGATGATTTCATCGATGAAAGCTATCTTGCTCATTTCGGTGATACTTTCATGGAGGATGCTGAAGGTGAAGGGGAAGGTGAAGGGGAAGGTGAAGAAGAGGCACGTGATGAGCCCGTTGATGATCTTGGTCGGACCATTGCCGATGCACCGGAGACGCTGCGAAACCGAAAAGGAGAGGGAGAATTTGGATCGCATGTTAGAGGATCACGTAAAGGCGCCGTACCCCGGATGCGATAATGGTCCGAAAAGCTGGGCTGCACACTCGGATTTGCTGAAATGGAAGGCACGAGCAGGTGTAGCTGACTCGGCATTTGAAAACTTGATGAAAATGTTGAAGAATATGTTTCCAAAGAATAACGAGTTGCCCGCCGTACGTACGAAGCAAAGAAGGTTGTCTGCCCTCTAGGTTTAGAGGTTCTCGAAGATACATGCATGCATCAACGATCGCATCCTCTACCGCGGTGAATACGGGAATTTGAATGAATGCCCGGTATGCACCGCATTGCGTTATAAGATCGAGGCGATCACCCCGGTGACGATGTTGAGGGCGAGAAACCCAGGAAGAGGGTTCCCGCCAAGGTGATGTGGTATGCTCCTATAATACCACGGTTGAAACGTCCGTTCAGGAACAAAGAGCATGCCAAGTTGTTGCGATGGCACAAAGAGGACCGTAAGTCGGACGGGGAGTTGAGACACCCCGCAGATGGAACGCAATGGAGAAAGATCGACAGAGAGTTCAAAGATTTTGCAGCCGACGCAAGGAACATAAGATTTGGTCTAAGTACGGATGGCATGAATCCTTTGGCGAGCGAGCTCCAGCCATAGTACCTGGCCCGTGACTCTATGCATCTACAACCTTCCTCCTTGGTTGTGCATGAAGCGGAAGTTCATTATGATGCCAGTGCTCATCCAAGGTCCGAAGCAACCCGAGCAACGACATCGATGTGTACCTAAGGCCATTAGTTGATGAACTTTTACAGCTGTGGGGCAGACCCGGTGTCCGTGTGTGGGATGAGCACAAAGAAGAGGAATTTGACCTACGAGCGTTGCTTTTCATAACCATCAACGATTGTCCCGCTCTTAGTAACCTTTCGGGACTGTCAAATAAGGGATACAATGCATGCACACACCGCTTACATGAGACTCGAAAGTGTACATTTGCCAAATTGTAAGAAGAACGTGTACCTTGGGCATCGTCGATTTCTTCGAAAATTCATCCAAGAAGAAAGAAAGGCAGGCATTACAACGGCAAGGCAGATCACCGGCCGAAGCTCGCGGAACGCACTGGTGCTGAGGTATTTGATATGGTCAAGGATTTGAAAGTCATCTTTGGAAAGGGTCCTGGCGGACAATCAGTTCCGAAGGGAGCTGACGGGCACGCAGCCATGTGGAAGAAGAAATCTATATTCTAGGAGCTAGAATATTGGAAAGTCCTAGAAGTCCGCTCTGCAATCGACGTGATGCACGTTACGAAGAATATTTGCGTGAACCTCCTAAGCTTCTTGGGCATGTATGGGAAGACAAATGATACAAAGGAAGCACGGCAGGACCAACGAACGTTTGAAAGACCCCGATGACCGGCATCCGGAATGGTTTCAAGGTCGTGCCGCCTACGCTCCGACCAAAGAAGAGAAGGTCATCTTTTTTGAATGCCTCGAGCAGCGATGAAGTTCCCGTCTGGATTCTCGTCCAATATAAAGGGAATAATAAACATGGCAGAGAAAAAGTTCCAAAACCTGAAGTCTCACGACTGCCACGTGATTATGACGTAATTGCTTTCGATTGCTTTGAGGGGGCTCCTGCCGGAAAATGTTCGAGTAGCCATTGTGAAGCTATGTGCATTCCTCAATGCAATCTCTCGAAGGTAATCAATCCAGAAGTTCTACCATGGTTACGTAACGATGTGATCCAATGTCTTGTCGGCTTCGAGTTGGTGTTCCCGCCATCCTTCTTCAATATTATGACGCACCTCCTGGTTCACCTAGTCGAAGAGATTTCCATTCTCGGTCCTGTATTTCTACACAATATGTTCCCCTTCGAGAGGTTCATGGGAGTTTTAAAGAAATATGTTCGTAACCGTGCTAGGCCAGAAGGAAGCATCGCCAAGGGCTATGGAAATGAGGAGGTAATTGAGTTTTGTGTTGACTTTGTTCCTGACCTTAAGCCGATTAATCTTCCTCGATCGCGGCACGAGGGGAGACTAAGTGGAAACGGCACGATCGGAAGGAAATCAACGATATGTATGGACGGCCATTCTCTGACTGAAGCACACCACACAGCTTCCGACCAATTCCAGCTTGGTGGCTCGTACTTTGAGAAACACAAGAATATTTTACGCTCGGACAACCCGGGAAGCCTCGAATCCCGGATTAGGAAGGCCCACATGGAGACTTTCGGCAGCTTGGTTGAGAAAACATTTAATGAATGACGATCATGTTGTAGATCAGCTGTACATGTTGGCCAAGACACCATCTTCGACTATAACGACTTTCCAAGGGTACGAGATAAATGGGAATACATTTTACACGATCGCCCAAGATAAAAAGAGCACCAACCAAAACAGTGTTGTCCGCTTTGATGCAAGCAACCGAGAATGGGCAAAAGGTCACATATTATGGTTACATAGAGGAGATATGGGAACTTGACTATGGACCCTCCTTTAAGGTCCCTTTGTTCCCGTGCAAATGGTTCAAGCTAACAGGAGGTGGGGTAAAGGTGGACCAAGCAATACGGAATGACAATGGTGGATTTCAACAATCTTGGTTACCTTGACGAACCATTCGTCCTAGCGAAAGATGTCGCTCAGGTTTTCTATGTCAAGGACATGAGTAGCAAACCGAGGAAACGGAAAGATAAGAAAACGATCGAGTACATCATGCGATGATCCAAAGCGCCACATTGTTCTTTCAGGGAAAAGAAACATCGTGGGAGTGGAGGACAAGACAGACATGTCGAAGATTATAATATGTTTGCTGAAATTCCGCCCTTCAAAGTGAACACCGACCCAAGCATTAAGTTAAATGATGAGGATGCTCCATGGATACGGCACAATCGTAAGCAAGCAGGGACACAAGGAAAGAAATGATGTGTAACAATTTATTGTACCAAACTTTGTTGAATGGATCACGTGAATTATATTACCCGTGATGTCTTTGGTGTCCATTTTCGAATGATTCGAGATACCACTGATGATACATGAATTTTGGAGTGATTTAGTCATACTCCTGCCTAGGCGTATAATATGCATACTCGTAGTCTTCATAGCCGCCGCCGTTGTACTGGTAGTCGTCGCCTTCTAAGTTGCCATCGTCGTCGTCGCTGTTGTCGTCGCTGTCGTCGGGCGGCGCTCGTGGCTCGAACTGAGGGTAGCGCAGGCGGGGGATATCACCGGCCGTGATGTAGTCCATGACGCTCCGCAGTCCGGCCGTACCACCATAGCCGACGGCCGGCCTCGTGGAAGTTCCCGTGGAGGCGACCGTCCTCCTCATACCCGGCGAGCGCCCTCTCACGCCGATTGATGAAGAAGGTGTCCCAAGTATGCTCGGTTATCCGGGATGCCAGCCGGGGATTCATCCGCTGCTCCGGCGTGAGGTCGAGGTAGTAGTGGTTCATGATGGCCGCTCGGCGCGCGAGCACCTCGAGGGACGGGAGGGACCGGCACGCCGCCGGCGCTAGGCTCCAGCCCGGCGGGAACGCGGTAGCCCGGTGGGCAAGGGTAGTTCGAGGCGCAAAGCTCCTCCACCTGCTGGTAGGTTAGAGTGGGTGCGGTGGAAGCCATGAAAGAGTGATGAGAGATTGTAGATATGTGATAATGCTGGCCAAGCCGGGCTACATATATGTAGTGAGAAATGGCGGGAAAAATGGGAGCGGGAAGACAGGAGGCGGGAAGAAAGTGGCGGGAAGAAAGAGGCGGGAAGAAAGTGGCGGGAAGAAAGAGGCGGGAAGAAAGAGGCGGGAAAGAGTTGGCAGGAAGACAGGCGGGAAAGAGGTGACAAATAATTTTTCTGATTTTTTTGATATATTATTTGTATTTTTAACATTTTGAATTGAATTAGTTTTACTTTTCTTAATTTTTTGACATACTATTTGTATTTTTAACATTTTGAATTGAATAAGTTTTATATTTCTGATTTTTTTTGATATATTATTTGTATTTTTTACATTTTGAATTGAATTAGTTTTACTTTTCATAATTTTTTGATATACTATTTGTATTTTTAACATTTTGAATTGAATAAGTTTTATTTTTCTGAATTTTTTGATATATTATTTGTATTTTTAACATTTTGAATTGAATTAGTTTTACTTTTCTTAATTTTTTGATATACTATTTGTATTTTTAACATTTTGAATTGAATTAGTTTTATTTTTCTGATTTTTTTGATATATTATTTGTATTTTATGATTTTGAAATGAATTAGTTTTATTTTTCTGAATTTTTTGATATATTATTTGTATTTTTAACATTTTGAATTGAATTAGTTTTATTTTTCTAAATTTTTTAATATATTATTTGTATTTTATGATTTTGAAATGAATTAGTTTTATTTTTCTGAATTTATTGATATATTATATGTATTTTAAACATTTTGAATCGAATTAGTTTTATTTTTCTGAATTTTTTGATATATTATTTGTATTTTATGATTTTGAAATGAATTAGTTTTATTTTTCTGAGTTTTTCTGTATTTTTAACATTTTGAAAAGAAAAAGTAATTTGAAAAATACCTTTAGTCGCGGTTGGTCTGGCCAACCGCGACTAAAGGGTCTGTGCGCGCGGGAACGAAAAACCCGGCGAAAAAAGCCTTTAGTCGCGGTTGGTCTGGCCAACCGCGACTAAAGGGTACCCTTTAGTCGCGGGTCGCCTCCCCAACCGTGACTAAAGGGGGGGGGGGGGGTTATAAAAACGCGTGCGGCGCCAAGCGGCGCGCTAGTTCCTCTTCTTCTCCGCCGCGGCAGTTCTCTGCAGTCTCTCCTCGACGCCGCCGCGCCTCCTCGACGCCCTAATCGACGCCCGTGCTCTCCGCCATCGCCGCGCCGAACTCCTCCGCCGCCGCGCACGTCTGCCGCCGTCGCCGCGCCGAACTTCCTCCGCGCGCCCCCGTACGTCGCCGGTAGTCGAACTCCTCCGCCGCGCGCCCGCCCGTGTTCGACGACGACCCGATGGCCGCGCGCCGCCCCGCACGCGCCGCCGCACGCCGCCGCCGCACGCGCGCCGCCGCCCGGCCTGGTCTTCGATCGACCGTCGCCGCGCTGCCGCGCGGCGCCGGCCCCGAGAGAGAGAGAGAGAGAGGGAGAGAGGCAGAGAAGGAGAGAGGGCCGCCGGTCGGCCGGATTTTTTTTCTTTTTTTTATGTTTTGTTTGTTATTTTTAATTTTAACTATACTTAACAAAAAAAACTTAAAACTTTGTAATTATATAAAATTAATGAATTAATTAGTAACTATATATAGTTAACAAAAAAACATAAAACTTGATAATTTTGACTTAACAAAAAAAACATAAAACTTGATAATTTCTACGACGTTCTTCTCGCGCCGCGTGTACGTCGACGAAGTCCTTCTCGCGCCGCACCGGCCGCGCAGCCCGGCGGCCATGTTCTTTCCGACGTACGACCGCCTCCCCGCACGCGCCGCGCGCCGTCCCTTTCTTTGACCGCGCGCCGCCGCCGCACACGCGCTGCCGCCCTTGTGGCTTGATACGTCTCCGACGTATCGATAATTTCTTATGTTCCATGCCACATTATTGATGATATCTACATATTTTATGCACACTTTATGTCATATTCGTGCATTTTCTGGAACTAACCTATTAACAAGATGCCGAAGTGCCGCTTGTCGTTTTCTCGCTGTTTTTGGTTTCGTAAATCCTAGTAAGGAAATATTCTCGGAATTGGACGAAATCAACGCCCTGTGGTCCTATTTTGCCACGCTTCCGGAAGACCGAAGAGTCAACGGAGTGGGGCCACGAGGTGGCCAGGAGGGCGGGCGGCGCGGCCCCACCCTTGGCCGCGCCGCCCTGTCTCCTGGGCCCCTCGCGTCGCCCCCTGACCTACCCTTCCGCCTACTTAAAGCCTTCGTCGCGAAACCCCCAGTACCGAGAGCCACGATACGGAAAACCTTCCAGAGACGCCGCCGCCAATCCCATCTCGGGGGATTCAGGAGATCGCCTCCGGCGGGTGCCGGAGAGGGGAATCATCTCCCGGAGGACTCTACGCCGCCATGGTCGCCTCCGGAGTGATGTGTGAGTAGTCTACCCCTGGACTATGGGTCCATAGCAGTAGCTAGATGGTTGTCTTCTCCTCATTGTGCTTAATTGTCGGGTCTTGTGAGCTGACAAACATGATTAAGATCATCTATCTGTAATTCTATATGTTGTGTTTGTTGGGATCCGATGAATAGAGAATACTATGTTATGTTGATTATCAATTTATATCTATGTGCTGTTTATGATCTTGCATGCTCTCCGTTATTAGTAGAGGCTCTGGCCAAGTTTTTGCTATTAACTCCAAGAGGGAGTATTTATGCTCGATAGTGGGTTCATGTCTCCGTGAACTGCGGGAAGTGACAGAAATCTCTAAGATTATGGATGTGATGTTGCCACTAGGGATAAAACATTGGTGCTATGTTCGAGGATGTAGTTACTGATTACATTACGCGCAATACTTAATGCAATTGTCTCGTTGTTAGCAACTTAATACCGGAGGGGGTTCGGATGATAACCCGAAGGTGGACTTTTAGGCATAGATGCATGCTGGATAGCGGTCTATGTACTTTGTCGTAATGCCCAATTAAATCTCACTATACTCATCATAATATGTATGTGCATGGTCATGCCCTCTTTATTTGTCAATTGCCCAACTGTAATTTGTTCACCCAACATGCTGTTTATCTTATGGGAGAGACACCTCTAGTGAACTCGTGGACCCCGGTCCAATTCTCTATACCTGAAATACAATCTACTCGCAATACTGTTCTACCGTTTTCCGCAAACAATCATCATCCACACTATACATCTAATCCTTTGTTACAGCAAGCCGATGAGATTGACAACCTCGCTGTTTCGTTGGGGCAAAGTACTTGGTTTGTGTTGTGCGGGTTCCACGTTGGCGCCGGAATCCCTGGTGTTGCGCCGCACTACATCTCGCCGCCATCAACCTTCAACGTGCTTCTTGGCTCCTACTGGTTCGATAAACCTTGGTTTCTTACTGAGGGAAAACTTGCTGCTGTACGCATCACACCTTCCTCTTGGGGTTCCCAACGGACGCGTGATGTACGCGTATCAAGCTCTTTTTCTGGCGCTGTTGCCGGGGACCTGAAGAAAAGTTACACCATAGAGATCTCTAACTCCCACGTCAACTTTGCGCCAAGAATCGTTTTCCGGCGCCGTTGTCGGGAGATCAAGACACGCTGCAAGGGGAGTCTCCACATCCCAATCTCTTTACTTTGTTTTTGTCTTGCTTAGTTTTATTTACTACTTTGTTTGCTGCACTAAATCAAAATACAAAAAAATTAGTTGCTAGTTTTACTTTATTTACTATCTTGTTTGCTATATCAAAAACACAAAAAAATTAGTTACTTGCATTTACTTTATCTA
>NC_061510.1:54906343-54961492 GCF_022539505.1 Lolium rigidum | reverse complement strand
AGTAGTATTTTGAATTAATTTTGTAGTATTGGCATCCATTTTCTACCATGCGCTAGTCTTGTAATTGAGATAGAAATACTGTTAAGTCTGATAAGAAACTTTACGGACTGGTACCGTATTGTTAAAGAATCAAGAAATGATTAAAGTCATATTGCAAACTTTTAGTAAACCTCACATTGTTGATTCAAAGAGCTATGGTTTCAATTAGTACCTAAAGTTATCTTGTCTCCGTGAAACTTGAAGTTCAAATCTGTTTGAAAAGTAAGGAGCTGAAAATTTAGTTTTCAGAAATAATCAAAGGTATGAGATATATGTGATATCTAAGACCTTATTGCAAGATGATAAAATATAATTTGATGAGACTACATAAACTCATAAGTTTTATGGGAATGTACGAAGGTTGAAGACGCAAGGCGTCCCAATCCTCCAACTATTGGGGCACTAACGATATTCGCATATCCATGAAGTGATCGTCCTTAGTATGCACCGTTGCTAAAGACTCGTCGTTTCGAATACTAAGGTATAGATTCTACGTGTGCATACAATGGGCGCAAACCAGATTTGCACATGCGAATACTGAGGTTAAACTTTACGAACCTAGCATGTACAGACATGGTCTCGGAAAGTCGTCATGATATGATGGATAAAATTATGAGTGAAATTATTCATCATATTACAAAGTTACTAATAGTGAAATCCGGAACAGTTGTCATATGATTATCAGCTTCAAAGTAAGAACCTCAAGGTTATTGGTATTTGACCAATGGACCTAGAAGTTATTGAAGGTGAAGTGTTTTTCTGAATAATGAGGAAAACTAAAAGAGAAACTACAAAAGATATTTTGGCAGAAAGAAAAGAAAAGACTAGAAAGTCTAGCTCAGGTGTATATAAATGATATACATGTTATGGTTGTATTCCTAGTTTGGTCACACAATGAAATTCTTGGGTATTTGTACCAGATTGGTTGGTATGAGATGTCATACAGTACAACGCAATACAAGAATACGATGGCCTAAGTGACTAATAAGGAATATGGTAATAATGCACGTCTGGAACATAATAAAGTGTTATTATGCTTGTCGTTGGCATTCTACCTAGCCCTTAGAATTTATAATAAAGAACTTAATAATTGTTATTTTGCTCTGGTCAAAATCAAAACAATGAGTTGTTCAAATTATGACATTACTCCATGTACGATGGATAAGTTATTATAAATCTTAATGGTGAAACACACATACATAACACTGACGCTAAAATGCCATAAGGCAAATGATTTGAATTTCACTTATTTGTGGAACCACCATTTAGGTCATGTTAGAGAGGAACGCATGAAGGAACTCCATCCAAATGGATTTTTGGAGTCATTTGATTTTTGAATCGTTTGGCGCTTGCAAATCTTTTCTAAAAGAGAATGACTGAAATACCGTTCATAGGCCAAGAGTTGAACGAGGAACTAACTTAGTGGAAACATGCATGATGATGTATGTGGTTCACTGGGCATAGTTGTGTGTGGGAGATTCTTCTACTTCATGAAAACTTCCAACAATGAATTGAGTATATATATGTGGATATATTCGATAAGGAAGAAGTTTGAAACATTTGAATGGATTCAAATAAATTTCAGCATGAAGTGGAAATCATCGTAATAGAAAAGTCAAATATCTATGATTGGATCATGGTGGAAATATTTGAATTACGAGTTTTAGCGAACATCTAAGAGAGTCATGAAATTGTTCTACAACTCACATTTCTTGGAGTATCATAGTGATGATGGAGTATCCGAGAGATGTATCCAAACCTTGTTGGATCAATGATGAGATAAAATATCGATGCCATTATATTTTTGTGGATTATGCTTTAGAAACTACCGCTTTTACACTGAATAGAGCATCATCATGATCCGTTGAAATGACACCGTACGAGTTATGGCATGGGTATGAACCCTAATAGTCCTTTCTTTAAATTTTGGTCTAAGAGTTTACAACCAAAATCGGATGAATGTCTTTGTTGGTTATCCCAAAGAATTGATTGGGAATTCTTTCCATTATAGAGACAAAGACAAAAGTGTTTGTCGATGTTTCTCACTTATTTCCAAGAAATTGTTTCTTAGCGAAGTATTTGAGTGGGAGGACAATAGAACTTGATAAGGTTTATGAACCTGAGCATAATGATCAGAGTAGCGCAGCATCGGAATTGGTTCCGGAAGCGGCCACGACGATTACGGCTCCCATGACTACAAAGTGTTTTAGCCATGGAGATCGAAGTACATATTGAACTTTGTAGGTATGGTTTACTTTGTGATCAAATAAATGATTTGTGAAACAAAGGATTGTTTTTGAACAATGATAAACCAACTACAAACAAAGAAGTTATGATGGGCCCTGACTCCGTTAAAATGGCTATGCGCCATGAAATCCAAGATAGATGAATACTTTTTGAAAGTAAATGGATCTATGAAATTGATGGACTTGGATGTAATATCCTTAAAGAAGCTCGACTTGTCGAAAAGTTGTTTACGACAAAGTTCAAAGAGTTGACTACGATAAGATGAAGATCTTCCGTAGCAATGCTTATAGTCTATGTGGATTATTCTAGTAACCGCTACATATTTCTTTTATGAGATATGCTAGTAGGATGGCAAAATACATTACTTAACAGAAGTGTGTATTAAAGGTGTATACAAGATACAAACCAAGAGTTTTGCTAGTCCGTAGAATACTAGATAGGTATACGAACTTCAATTGGATGTAGTGAGTATAACGGAGTTGGAATCTTCACCGGATGAAATAGTCAAAGAGTTTTTGATTTCATCAGAGACGATGAAGAGGCTTGCATTTGCAAGAAATTAAGTGGGAGCGCTGAGACATATTTGTAATACTTTATGTAGATGACATATCGTTGATTATAAATAATGTAATTATATAATTGATTAAAAAGGTTTCATTGAGAATTAACTTCAATGAAAGGATATGGACTGAAACATATTTAGTGTCAAGATCTATGAAGATAGATTGAAACACATAATACGTTTAAGTCAAAGTACATAGAATGGATATTGAAGTAGTTCAATATAGAAATATTAAGAAGGTGTTCTTTTCATGTGAAGTTTTAACAAGACTTGAGTGTATCTGATACTCAATGAGTAAAAACACATGAGTGATTTTAGATCACGATTAATATGTACACAATCAGATATCCTATGCTCTAAAGTGTTATGAGAATGTACCAGAATGATTCATGTGATGATCATTGGACGACAGTAAGAATATCCTTGGGTAATTTAGAAGAACCAAGGATATATTTTTTGTATGGGGTAATGACAAACAAATCGCTGTAAGGTGTTGCACCGATATTAGTTTGGTCACATATAAAAATAAATTTCAATCTTAATTAGGCTAAGTGTTATTAAAAAAGGTAGCACAATGCTAGATTTAGAAGAGTTCTAAATATTGTGACGGATTCTACAAAAGAAGGCAGAATATGTCATTGTTTTGACAATGATTAAGGATGTTAAGTCAAGAAGTTCTTTGAGAACTTGGTGTAGTTCCGATAGTGTCAGAACTTTGAAGCTATATTGTGTGTGTGACAATATTAGTGACATATTTCAGACCGCGGAATTAAGGTTCCACCAGAAGACCAAACATATTTAATGCCGACTCATTTGGAAAATGAGTGATGCGTTAAGACGCAAATGAATTGCAAAATACATACGTTTCTGAGTGTGTCAGAACTGTTGACTAAAACCTCTCCCGTGAGCAAAACATGATAAAGCACCGGAAGGCCAAGGTGTTATATCTTTACAAATGTAAACTAGATTATTGACTCTAGTGCAAGTGGGAGACTGTTGGAGATATGCCCAAGAGGCAATAATAAAATGGTTATTATAATATATCTTTGTGTTTATGATAATGTTTACATACCATGCTATAATTGTATTAACTGAAACATTAATACATGTGTGTTATGTAAACAACAAGGAGTCCCTAGTAAGCCTCTTGTATAACTAGCTTGTTGATTAATAGATGATCATGGTTTCGTGATCATGAACATTGGATGTTATTAATAACAAGGTTATGTCATTATGTGAATGATGTAATGGACACACCCATTTAAGCGTAGCATAAGATCACGTCATTAAGTTATTTGCTATAAGCTTTCGATACATAGTTACCTAGTCCTTATGACCATGAGGTCATGTAAATCACTTATACTGGAAAGTTACTTTGATTACATCAAACGCCAGTGCGTAAATGGGTGGTTATAAAGGTGGGATTAAGTATCCGGAAAGTATGAGTTGAGGCATATGGATCAACAGTGGGATTTGTCCATCCCGATGACGGATAGATATACTCCGGGCCCTCTCGGTGGAATGTCGTCTAATGTCTTGCGAGCATATGAATAAGTTCATAAGAGACCACATACCACGGTACGAGTAAAGAGTACTTGTCAGGAGACGAGGTTGAACAAGGTATAGAGTGATACCGATGATCAAACCTCGGACAAGTAAAATATCGCGTGACAAAGGGAATTGGTATCGTATGTGAATGGTTCATTCGATCACTAAGTCATCGTTGAATTTGTGGGAGCCATTATGGATCTCCGAGATCCCGCTATTGGTTATTGGTCGAGAGAGATCTCAACCATGTCTACATAGTTCGCGAACCGTAGGGTGACACACTTAAGGTTTGATGTTGTAATAGTAGAACTTGAATATGGAATGGAGTTCGAAGTATTGTTCGAAGTCTCGGATGGGATCCCGGACATCACGAGGAGTTCCGGAATGGTCCGGAGAATAAGATTCATATATAGGAAGTCATATTCCAAGTTTGGAAATGATCCGGTGCATTTATGGAAGGTTCTAGAAGGTTCTAGAAAAGTCCGGAAGAAATCACTAAGGAAGGAAGAGTCCCGGAGGGACTCCACCTCCCCATGGCCGGCCAACCCTAGAGGGGGTGTCCAAGGTGGACTCCACCAAGGGGCCGGCCACCCTACTCATGGAAGGGTGGGAATCCCACTTGGGTGGGAGTCCCACCTTGGGTAGGTTTCCCTACTACATGGAAGGTTTTGGGTTGGGGTCTTATTCGAAGACTTGTAGTCCAACACTTGGGGTTCCACCTATATAATGAGGGGCATAGGGGAGGGGCCGGCCACCACAAGCCACCAAGCTGGCCGCACCCATAGAGGCCGGCCACCCCCTCTCCCAAACCCTAGCCGCCCCCTCTCTCCTCCACCTCTCCCGCACGCTTAGCGAAGCTCCGCCGGAGTTCTCCATCGCCACCGCCACCACGCCGTCGTCGCTGCCGGATTCAAGGAGGAGCTACTACTTCCGATGCCCGCCGGAACGGGGAGAAGGACGTCGTCTTCATCAACACCGAACGTGTGACCGAGTACGGAGGTGCTGCCCGATCGTGGCACCGTGATCAAGATCTTCTACGCGCTTTTGCAAGCGGCAAGTGATCGTCTACCGTAGCAACAAGAGCCTCATCTTGTAGGCTTTGGAAATCTTCAAGGGTGAGTCTCGATCATCTCCTCGTTGCTCCCGTCTTCTAGATTGCATCTTGGCTTGGATTGCGTTCTCGCGGTAGGAAATTTTTTTGTTTTCTACGCAATGAATCCCTACAAGCACCTGGTGATTAGGCTGTGCAAGAGGACCCTCTCTCTCATATGGTGCTTCTTGCTCAGCCAGAGGAACCGGATGTCTTCGCTCATTTTCAATAATCATATTGTGTAAGCACACACAACAGTTCATCACCTCCCACATCTGATCTTTGGACCAAGTCATAGCGGGGAACCGGACGACAGCAAATCTCTGCTGGAGGACACCAAATGCACGCTCGACGTCTTTTCGGCAAGCTTCTTGTTTCTTGACAAACTCGCAATGTTTGGGGGTGCCGGGTCTCGAGATAGTCTTCACAAATGTTGCCCACTTTGGATAGATACCGTCTGCAAGGTAGTATCCTTTGTTGTAGTGCCGACCATTGATCACATAGTTCACCGGGGGAGCATGACCCTCAACAAGCTTGGAAAAGATCGGGGAGCAGTTTAGGACGTTGATGTCATTGTTGGATCCGGGCATACCAAAGAAAGAGTGCCAAATCCAGAGATCATGGGTAGCCAGCTGCTTCAAGTATCACAGTGCAGCCTTTTTTGTGACCCTTGTACATTCCCTGCCACGCAAACGGACAGTTCTTCCATTTCCAGTGCATGCAGTCAATGCTTCCAAGCATCCCTGGAAAACGCCTAGCTTCATTTGTTGCAAGGATCCTCTGAGTGTCTTCGGTAGTGGGTGATCTCAAGTAAAAGACCCCGAACTGTGCTATGACGGCCCTGCAGAACCGGTAGAAACAATCAAGGGCGGTGGACTCCGCCATCCGAAGATAGTCATCTGCACCATCACCGGGAGCTCCATACGCCAGCATCCTCATAGCCACTGTGCACTTCTGCAGGTGAAGAAAATCCAACCAAGCCGAGTGCAATCCACCTTGCATCCGAAGTAGGGGTCAAAGTCTCGGATGGCATACACAATTTGCGAAATAGCTTTCTGCTCATCATGAAACGACGCCTGAAAATAGTCTCACCGTGCAATGGATTGTCGGCGAAGTAGTCGGCGTACAACATGCAGTAGCCCTCCATTCGCTGTCTCGGCTTGCACTTCCGGCGACCTGGTGCCGACCCACCACGTCGACCAGTTGCCACTCCGGCGTACATGCTTGATAAGCAACCGAGGATCATCATGTGCTCCTCGTCTTGGGCGGCTGCTGCCATCTCTTCTCGCATAAGCTCGACGAACATCTGCTCCTCCTCTTCGTCCGAGTCCATGGTCGGCGAGGCAAATGGATGAACACCTGACGGGTGTGGTCGAGGCTAGCCGAGACGCGAACGACGAGGAGTAGGCCGTCGTCGAAAAACAGGCAGGCGAAGGAGCAGGCAGATAGGCCGTCATCGAAAGACGGCGGAATATAGGAAGGTGGGAAGGAGGGACGGCGGAATCTGGGCAACAAGCCGGCAGGGTGGTGCCGGCGGTGAGAGTGATACGAGGGGTGGGGGGGGGGGGATTTTGAGCGAGGTGGTGGTGGGGTTCGTGTGTCCAGTCGCCGACAGATCGGGCCCTTCCCCGCTTTTCACTCGTCCGGACTCCCAGATAGCTCCCCGGGGGACCGGGGATGGCGTGGGCTCGCCGGATGGATGAAGGGCCAAATCCGTACGAAAACGAGGAACCGGGGGCGCGACTGGGCCGAATTTCGCCGTCCGGATGGGAAAAACGTCGCTCGGGGGCCTCGTCGGGGAGACGAGTGGAGATGCTCTTAGAAGTTAAGCGTGCTAGTGCTGGAGTAGTGGAAGGATGGGTGACCGAGCGGGAAGTTGGACCACGGGTAAGTAATTTGACTAGAGATTATAAGCGTAGTTAGAGATTAAGTGTAGTTAGAGACTAAACTAGTTAAATAACTGAAATACTAGAAATTCTGAAAAAAATAGAAAAAAAGGAGGAGCGAAAAATAATTGGGCATAACAAAATGGTTTAAAAAAATTAACAAATAACCTTTAGTCCCGGTTGGTGTTACAAACCGGGACTAAAGGTCATTTTCTCGACGCGCGCCAGCAGCCCACGTGGCGGGACCTTTAGTCCCGGTTTGTTTTACAACCGGGACTAAAGGGGAGAGCCTTTAGTCCCGGATGGTTGGTCCCGGTTCCAAAACCGGGACTAAAGGCCCTTATAAACCGGGATTATAGACCCTTTTTCTACTAGTGATTCCTCCATGTCCAGCTACGTCTTGTGTAGTGTCGAAGTAGTGTCGATGATGTCTACTTTGTACTGTCAAAGTGACGAAGTAGTGTAGAACTAGCTAGTGTCGAAGTGTCTATCTAGTGTCTAAGTCGAAGTGTCGATGTGTCTATGTATCAAACTATCGTGATGGAAATGATCAACTATGTGTCAAACTCAAACTACATTTGAAATGTTTCATAGTTTCGAACTTTGTATGAAATCAAAATGGTGCTTGTGCCCTAAAATACATCATCTGTCAGTTCAAAACAAGTTGATAAGACTTGTAATGCTCCCTGAGCTGACACATTCTCCTTTCTGACAAAATATATTATATAGTACTAAAAAAAAAATGGAGCATCATAAGCTCAGTATAATTCTTACGAGTGAACTGCTCTTCCCAATCCGGTAGGGATGGTCGACAATAATACGAAATATTTTAACCTTCTTGCGAATGAAAAACATAGAGAAAAAAAGAATATATCAACTAGAACAAGATAAGGGGACTATAGTTGGTGAGGAAAATCTAGAAGTGTACATAACCGAGTATTACAAAAAGATATTTGGGGCACCGGCCAAAAATAACTTTACTATGCAAGAGGATGTCATTGCTGATATCCCTTAGTTGTCTTTCGAAGAGAATAATATCCTCATAGCTGACTTCGCCGAGGAAGAAGTTCTTGAGGCGATTTCTCAAATGGAACACAATAAAGCTCCAGGACCAGACGGGTTCCCCACTGAATTTTACCAAACATTCTAGGAAGTAATCAAAAAAGATTTCATGTATTTATTTATACAGTTGCAAAAAAGGTAGTTGCCATTGTATAAATTAAATTTTGGAGTAATTACAGTACACTCAAAGAAAGAGGATAAGGTTCAAATCCAGCAGTATGGTCCTATTTGCTTACTGAACGTGAGTTTTAGGGTGCTCACAAAAGTAGAAACAAATATTTAATGGGGATAGCCCAAAAAGTTATTCGACCTACTCAGATCAAATTCATGCATGGACGTCATATTCTGGAGGGAGTTGTTGTGTTGCATGAAACTATATATCCATGAGCTTCATCGCAAGAAAATGGATAGAATCCTTTTAAAAATTGATTTCGAGAAAACCTACGATAAAGTCAATTGATCTTTTCCCAAGAAGGCGTTGCGTATGAAAGGGTTTGCACCAGAGTGGTGCAAATTGGTTACATAGTTTGTTGAAGGAGGTTCTGTTGTGATTAAGATCAATAACGATAGTGGCCACTATTTCCAAACCAGACAAGGGTTGAGGCAATGCAATTCCCTATTACCTCTTCTTTTTAATATAGTCGTCGATATGTTGGCCATTTTAATTGCAAGGGAAAAAAAAGATGGTGAAGTAAACGAGGGTGAAGTTTCTATCCTATAATATACCGATGATACGATACTATTCATGGAACACGGTCTAGATAAGGATGTTAATATGAAGTTTATCTGGTGTATCTTTGAGTACCTTTCGGGCCTCAAGATTAATTTTCATTAGAGCTAAATATTTTGTTTTCGAAAGGCAAAAGAGATGGAGGAACAATACAAGTAAATCTTCGGATGTGTTACTGGCTCTCTTCCTTTTCGATAGTTAGGTATCCCAATCCATTTCAGAAAACTATTAAACAAAGAATAGAATTTAGTGGAGACTTGCTTTGAGAAAAAGTTGGGTTGCTGGCAAAGCAAGATATTATCATATGGCAATAGATTAATTATTATTAATTACGTTCTAACAAGTTTGCTGATATTCGTGTTATCTTTTCTTGAGATATCTAAAGGGGTTCGAAAAACTGATCAACAGAAACAAAAATATAGAATGACAAGATGGAACATCATATGTCGACCAAATATCAAGGTGGCCTTGGGATGGAGGTTCTGAAATTAAGACCGAGTGTTTGCTCAATAAGTTGTTTCTTAAACTTTTAAATGGGGAAAGGGTGTATCAAGAGCTTCTACATAATAAATACCTAAAGCATGAAACACAGTCACAAGTTACGGCTAAACCAACCGACTCACAGTTCTGGAAAAAGCTAATGGGAGTCAAGGATGAGTTCTTTAGTAGGGGATCTTTTAGCTTAGGAAATGGCTTTAAGACTCGGTTTTGGGAGGATACTTGGCTAGGTGACACACCATTGACCAATAAATACCCATCTCTTTATAATATTGTGCAACGAAAAAATGATTTAGTTGCCAATATTCTCACGGGATCTCACCTAAATATTGAATTTAGAAGAGTTATGTCCGGTCATAGATTGGAATTCGGGATTCAATTAGTGAGAAGTTTAATAACAGTTAATTTAACAACTAAAGAAGATAGAGTCATATGGAATCTTTCACCCTCAGGTTCTTTAACGTAAAGTCTATGTACATAGATATGATGAATGGTCATACGGGTTTCTTGAGAAAATACATCTGAAAAATAAAAATACCCTTAAATATTAAAATCTTTATGTAGTTCCTTCATCATAAGGTTATACTCACGAAAGACAATTTAACTAAGCAAAATTAATATGGTTGTAAGAATTGTGCTTCTGTGACTTAGAGGAGTCTATTAACTATTTATTTTTTGCGTGTCCCTTTGCTCGTCTTGTTTGGAGAGTTGTTCACTTTACCTTTAATATTGAGGTAATTGCACCAGACATACAGACATACAAAAAGTTGTCATTTGGGTGCAGATTCATACAAGTTCTTGCAACTTGTGATGCAACGATACAAATAGTTGTCATTCGGGTGCAAAAACATACAACACCAATCAGAACCCGACATTTATCCGCCACTCTGGCTCAGGCCCATCAGGCCCATCGTAAAATATTTAGCAGAAAACCGCCGCTCAGAAACCTAGCTTAATTGTTGCTTCTGTACCTTGCGCCGCGTCGTTAGTGGGAAGTTTCCTATTCTGCACGATCGTTTTCCTCGTATACAGAGAAACTAGGCGAGCTTGGAGGCGACGCAAAAGCAGAGGGAGGCAGCGGAGGCGAAGACGTCAACCAAGTGACAATGGGCGATGATCCGCGCCGTCGCGGGTGGGGCGAAGATCCTCCACAATACGGTGAGCATCCTCTTCCAGCACGGCCAGAGGTTCTGCCGCATTTATTCCTTAGTAAGGTTTATCTCAACGGAAACAAGATGATTTGATTGTGGTAGTGTGTAGGAATCATTTCCCCAGTGAATCTTGTAGAATCTTGAGTTTGGATGGTGTCGTGTTATCTAGTATGGACTGCTCTGGGTTTGGTTTCTAGTATGAGCTGATCTGGGTTTGGATGGTGTTTCTCATCTGCTGTAGGAAAAGAATTATTCAGAGTAGATGAATCTGATCCTGACCCAAGCAGTAGTGTCGTATCTGCTGCTTGTGACCGGAACTAGTAAACCATGGATGATGAAGAGCTACAGAAGTTGCATCCGTGAGACGGAAAAATGTGGACTAAGAAGCAGGATTAGGATGTTCCGTCAGTCAATAAACAAATTTAAGCTTACAGAAAAAAATTCTGGAATAACTCTTTATCTCTGGAACTCAGTTTCGACAGAGCAATATATCATTCGCCCAGTACATCGATTAATACCAGAGTTATATTTATGTGTTTGTGTGTGTTTAATCAATGCATTTTATTGAAACTAAATTTCACTCTTTTTGCTTGAATTTTGAGCAGATGATCCTGACAAGTTTACAATTGAATTGGTGCACAACGGATTTTTTTGTGGACTGAAGGACAATCTGTGCTATGAAAGTGGGAGTGTGGATTTGTTTGACAATTGCTCTACTGATACATTTTCACTTCTATGGGTTAAAGATTTTCTTAGGCAAGCTGGGCATTAGATGACAGCCAAGACATCTATATATTGGTGCCTTCCTGGGAAAGATCTTACAGATGGCCTTTGTTGCATTGAGACAGATTCTCACATCCTTGCAATGACAGCTGTTGTGAAGGATGACAAAAATTTGTGCCTGATGGTGGATCACACAAATTTCCTAAAGGGTCTTATAGAAGAATTAATTGTACATATTCCATTCCCATTCGCTAACCCACATGCAGCAAAGAAAGGTACTGTAGAGGTTCAAGTCCAGGACATTCCTAGCTCATCTGCAAGTAGATATGCAGCAGTGACTCACAGTGAAGATGTTACAGATGGAGATGATGATGATGAGACTGACTCTGAACTTAATGATAGTGACTATGATGCGGAGGATGGTGATGATGACCTGTTTCTAGATAATATTGACAGGGATGTTAATGACAACAATGAGCATGTAGAAATAATTGAGGAGGATGATGATGGTGGGCTTGATTATGAAGATTTAAATCTAACAAAGAAGCAGCATGAGCAACTGAAGTACAAATTCAAGGTATTCAATCCAGAAGTAGACATGGAAAAACCAGTCTTCAAAGTAGGAATGTTATTTTCCTCGATGAAAGAATTCAGAAAAGCATTAACTGCATATAGTTTGAATGAAAGAGTTAAGGTGAGGAAGAGCAGAAATGAACCTACCAGGCTAGATGCACACTGTGATGCAGAGGAAGGTTGCCTTTAGATGATAAATGTGTCAGAGGATGCCCGGAAAGAGGCAATTGTTGTGAGGAAGTTCCATGGGGAACACACTTGTGAGCGACTTTGGGAGCTCAAGGCTTTGACAGCTCCCTTTCTCAGTCAGTACTTTATTGATGAGTTCAGAGATAATCAGAAGATGGATTTGCAGGCATTTGCAGCCAAAGTGCAAAGGAAATTCAACATGTGGCCAAACAGATTTAAGTTGGGAAGAGCGAGCGAAATCTCCACGGCGTCCTACTCGTCGCCTAGCTCGTCGGCCAGCTAGGGGTCACCGCCTGCCGCAAGAAGAGGAAATTGGGGATTTCATTCCTAAGGTTAGGAAATACTGATTGTGAATTGAGTGAGATCTAGGGGGTTTTCTGCTAAAGTTTTTGAGATGAGCCTGAGCCAGCGTGGCGGACAAATGTCGGGTTCTGATTGGTGTTGTATGTTTTTGCACCCGAATGACAACTATTTGTACCACTGCATCACAAGTTGCAAGAACTTGTATGAATCTGCACCCGAATGACAACTTTTTGTATGTCCGGCGCAATTCCCTCTTTAATATTCCTCCACCTGCCAATGTTATCAATAGGTTTGGTAATTGACTGAATAGAGTTAAGAAGCAAACTAAACCTCTTATGTGTATATGTGCTTTAGGCTTTTAGTATGGACGTTGTGGAAGTGTAGAAATAATATGATTTTTAACAAGGTCGGAACGGCTCATTTTCTACAGATTATCCGTGTGGCTACTTTCTGGATCCACGAATTGTCTTACTTGCTACCAGAAACGCAACATGCACATATGGATTCTAGATGCAATCGTCTGGAGATTGTTGCACGGGCTATCTAGAACCAAGGTGGTCAACGACTTGTTAGACACTTACGTGATGCTTAAGAGCATTGTTTTTGTTTTATTTAGCTGGTTGATCTTTATGTACACCCTCTGTCATCCATGAGCTGTACAACTTTATAACTATGTTCTTTTCGCATAGGACGAAGATTTGGTGCACGTGAGCACCAGTGCTCCCAGTTTTTTAAATATTTGAAAACTGTATTTTTAAGTTTGAAAAATCATAAAAAAAAAATTATGAATACATGCATATGTCATGAATACTCGTGCGAAGTTCGGTAAAAAATATGTTGTATTTTTAGCTAAAGAAAAACAAATTTATGGCTGTATAGGGACAAGTTTTGTCAGAAATTTGTCTTTTTATATAGTTCATAATACAACATATTTTCTTCCAAAAAATTTACAGTACATTCAGAAGATTTTTATGTGTGTGCAGATTGAACCTTAAATTTTTTGGAATCTCATAAATATTTTAAAAAAAATCTAGCTCATGTGCCAAAGTCACTTTTCGCATAAATAATGCAATGAAAGACTTGTGCATTGATGGAGAGGCTGAGGAGACTGATAGCATACAGCCATAGTAGTCCAAATCTAGACCACCCTTTACTTTAACTATCAGATGAAAATTACTTCAATAATCACTAATCAGAGCATGGCATGCACATGTGTACGCTGTGGCCATCACCAGCTCTGACAGGAAACCAATTAACCATCATATCATGTGGTACGACGGCATGGCTTTATTGGACCTATCTGGCCTGCTAGCGCCGGCCTGACCTGACCAAGGTAGCCAGTCGGCGTTTCACGTGCAGCCAACCTCACTCAGACATCAACCATCACCCAATCATGCTTTGGAGATCAGATAAGGATCATGGATCACACAGCTTTGTTCAGGGTAGAGGGTACAGTAAGTCTCATGATCGATCAGTTCCTCTCAACAGCCATGGTATTACTTATCTGTTCCAAATTTTGGGAGAGTTTTCAGACACTTGAACTACTAAAGAGTACTTTGGCGAAAGTTTAGAACTACAGATGCTAAATAAATGTGTGGACCATTTCCCGTCCAGCGATTCGATGTCGCATGCATGCTAGCTAAGAGCATCTTCAGTCGCGTCCCGTCCTCCAAAGCGATTTGGGGCGCGCCGGACAAAAAAACGTTCCCAGCCGCGCGCCCCAAAGGCCTTTTTTGTCCGGCGCGGTCCGATACGGTGTCCGGCGTCCCGAGCCCGTCCCCGTCCCACAGGGGACGCACCGGGCACGCCGGATACAACGAAATGAGAGGCGAGGAGGCGCGGGCCCGACCCGTCAGTGGCTCGGACGCTCAACCGCCACATACGTAGCGACGGTGCAGTTGCCAGGAAGCGGAACCGTCGCATTGGCAACCGCATCGACGACGCGCCAACCCCGCCGGAATGGAGCGCCGACTCCTCGGAAGAGCAACCGCCGCTCTCTTCGACTTCGCGCCGCCGTTCATCCGCGCTCAATAAGACCCGTACGTACGCCGTACGTACGCCACCATTCATCCAAGCCTCCATCCGACACCTCCGGGGACGATGAGCTACATCTCCCGGCCTCCCGTCCGACACCTACGGCGAGGGAAAGCCCGTCGGGCCGGCGCCATTGGTGGGAGAGAGCCAGGACGCCGAGCAGCGGCGACGATTCCCCGCCGCCAGTTGGCGAGGAGGAATGGCTGGGCTGGGAGGAGGACGCGGAGGAAGAAGAGAGCGAGGACGCGGTGGCGGCGGTGGCCCATGCGAAGGCGAAGGCGGCCAAGGCCAAGGCGGCCAAGGCCAAGGCCGCCAAGGCCAAGGCCAAGGCCAAGGCAAAGGCAAAGGCAAAGGCAAAGGCGCAGCCGACGAGCACCGCCGACGACGAGGAGGACTCCGACGCGTCGGGCGCCGACACCGCCTCTTCGGAAGAGGTGACGAGCAGGAAGTGCCACCGCGATGACGACGACGAGGTGGGGCCATCAGCGAAGAAGAAGTAGATAGTTTATATGTATTTAATTATATTTTTCCGAAGTTTTATATATAATTTGTTTATGTTCAACCGATTTGAATATTAGTAAATAGTTTTTTCTAGCCAAAAAAGTACTTTTAATGTTTGGGGGCGGCGTTTGGGGGACGCGGCTGGGGAGCGACGTCCCCCAAACGCGGCACGAACAAAACACGTCCCCCAAACGCTCGATCCGGCGCGTTTTGGGGGACGGTTTGGGGGACGCGGCTGGAGATGCTCTAAGCCCACAGTTTGGCTGCCTTTGGCATCACGCATACCACAAAGAATCACACCATCGCGAAGGAAGTAAATTAATCAAGCTACATTTGGCTTTTGCATTGTCATTAAACTACATGGTGTCATCCTTACCTCAGACACCTCCTGTTCCTGTTTGCCAATCTCCAACTTGTGGAATCCCAACATCATTAGTTAAGCAAATGATTACTCACTAATCATAGTTAATCCACTTCCACGACCTCCGCCACCGAACCTAATCTTCTCGGGGCACAACCTAGGGCTATGACACATGCTCCTATGGTCCTACCTCACGTAATCTAACAATGCTTTTTCGATCAAACAAGTGGTCAAGGTCAGTATTACTGGAGTATGATTATTGTTTGCAACAAAGATAAGCTAGCTAGGCCTCTTGAAATCAAATCCACTAATTTGACACGCTTCCGATTGGGTAGCTGTCTCCTGGCGTGCATGTGCATACCAAACGGCAACGCACTCCTCGTCCTCGAAGGGCTAGCTAGTGCAAATTTCTTACTGCTCCTTGTCATTGGCGTGTCGCCCTACGAATTAATCAATCTTCACCAGCTAATTTAGATCGTCTACTTGATCGTTTGCTTGCGCACTGGTCATTACCTCTCGTTGGTACTCCCGTTTGTGTGAGCTGGCACACGCGAGTAACGACCGAGAGGCAACGACCAGGCGCGTGCAGCTAATTTCACACTAGGTATCTTGCCATGACTGATCGATTGGGGGTTGAGTCACTGTATCTCTCCATGATAGGTCAGTTAGTCAAGAATCAAGAGACGACAAACAAGGTGTCACGTAATCTGCTGTTACAGTGGTAGCTACTGCACCTAAAGCCTAATTGAGGATATCATTGGCGATTACTACACCAAAGATATGCATGTTTTATATCTGCATTTTCCGAAGTACTAGGAAGTCTAGAACCATGCATGCATGTTAACTGAATCTAATGCTTCCCCATTCGATCCTACTACCTCCGTTTCAAGAAATAAGGCGCACGCCTATTTTAAGATGAACTTTGACCATAGAAATTGATTATATTATATGTATATAGTATCGTTGGATTCGTATTGAAAAACACTTTTTAATGATATTAATTTCATACAAACAATCTTTATCTATTTAAAGTAATTCTTAGTCAAACAAAAAACTCGTAAAACGATGACACCTTATTCGTTGAAACGGATGTAGTACATGGTAGTAGGTTGTACTCCCTTCATGCATAATATAGTGGGCATTGCTTTCTGCAAAAGTCAAACTACACAAAGTTTGACTAAGTTTATTGATAAAATTATATATATCTACAATATCTAATCTATACCATATTAAAATATATTTTATGAGGAATCCGAAGGTACTGATTTAAGATTATAAATTTTGATATTTTTTGTAATAAATTTGGTCAAAGTTTATCCAGTTTGACTTTTAAAAAATCGTGTAGGCACTATTTTGGTATAGAGGGAGTACGTATGTTTCAACCTACGAGTGGCGATCACTTAAGGTGCGACACATGCATGTATAACAAACCTCAGTAGTAGGAGTAGAGTGCATCGGGGCCACCGGCCATCAACAGGTGTAAAATCACGGCTTTGTTTTTAACTGGAACTAGCTAGCCCCTAATGCCAAGTTCAACTTGAATCATGGACATTAGCTTTCCCTGGAAGGTGCCACATTTTAAGGGAGGCCAGATCATGCCAATATTACCCATTGGATGGCGATCGCTACACAAAGCTTCCACCCCAAGCTAGGGAGAGCATACACTGACACACATTTGGCATGCTTTAAGCCATAAGAGTTTCTTAAAATTGTTCTCTTTTCCCTTCTCATAAAGTAATCCTAATTCAATTGCTAAAGCTTAACTACCAACCACAGATTGTAACTCATTAAGAGTATCCCAAGCCATTCCTTTAGAAGAGTAATTAAACAAAAGATGTGTCGTGGTTCGCTCCTAGGGTAGGGGACCTCGGAACATTTAGACAAAGGCGAAAGCTAATTAAGGCTCATCATCACTAAACAAACTATGTAAACTTTGTGGACATTAGCTTCGTCCACGCCACAAGGCTCACACAAGTTGTTCTCTAGAACTACGTGTCATGGCATGGTCGCGTCTTTGCTTTGCTGACCTAGCTGCCCCCCAAAATCGACACATGTGCAAAATGTGGGATGAACGTGTGAGCAAAGCAGGATATGCTGGCACGCGCGCACACACCGGGATGCCGCCCTCGAGGAGGCTGATTGGCTCTCTTTTGGATAAAATATACCCCAGTGTGAGGGTTAAAGAAAGAGTTTTTCCGTGACAGTGTGAGAGAGGCTTAAGGAAGGAGATCACGCACCATGGCTAGGCGAAACGTGGCCATCACGTTGTGCTTACTTTAGAAGGGTATTATAGTTAGCTTCCTAGTTAACAACAACTTGATGAACGGCTGAAAGGTGGTGGAAATTTCTCGCGGCTACCTTGTTTGCTTCAGGGGCTCACTTCTCTAGGCAGTTACCTGTGTCGTATAATTTTCCTATACAATAATGCAAGTCTGTGACATAAGGGCTTTCGTATTGCCCTACGCCTTGGCTCTTTCTCTCTTACCCGGTTACGGCGATTAGGGGCGAAAATGCGGATTCACACCAGACATTGATTTGTCTAAGGTCCGTGCTTGTTTTTGCTGTCAGTTGCAACGTTGGAAGAGGCTGATGAATACTCCCCAATCGGTTTTAATCGACACGACAACACGTACATGTATAGTTGATGTCATCGCAACCATTGCGTCAATTTAATCCGATCAGAGGAAGTACTTTTGCGAACATTACCAATTAATAATGTACATGGCTTGGGAAGATTCTCAGTGGGTCCTGGTCGACCTATGACACTACCACCAATACTACTGAGTTTACTTGCTACTACTGCTGCTACGTGCATACTTACTTCGATCATGCTACGAGTAGTAATTAAACTAGAACTGTCGTGTTATCCATAGATCCAAATCAGCTGAATTGATCATAGACGCCTCCAAGGTAGCCGCCGGCCGCCAAGTCCATCACATAGTTGTAGTCGTACTCGCTCAGATAGGTGAGGTCGGCCTCCGCATCCTCCATCTCGAACTGGTCAACCATCGCGGCGTTGTGCGTCACCGTCGAGAACGACGACGAGCTCGGGCTGTTGGCCCCGACGCCTGCAGTCGCCGCCGCAGCCATGACCTTGCCCTTCTCCTCCTCTGTCTCGGCCAGCTTTTCCTTGAGCCTCAGCAACTGCATGTATATATGCACATGTTAGTACTACTACAACAGAAACAGCTTAGCTAGCTGGAGTCTGCAGAGAACTCCTCAATGAGCTTCCACTGTGTTACTATACCTCGGCCTGTTAGAGCACTGTTCCCTTCTTGGAGGCGTCGTTTTTGGAGAGTCTGTATTTCAGGTGTTGTTTTGGCGGTGGATGTATTGCTGTTGTTAGGCCCGAGATACTGTAGCGGGACTTTTGTTTCTTAGTTTTCTTTTCCTTTTTTTGGCTGTGTGCATCCGTAGTGCCATTAGGGTGGTGCGTTGTTGCAGAGGCTGGGTGTAATTGGTATCTTTTTGATATTAATATATTCCCTTTATCGAAAAAACTATACCTCGACCTCGAGGTGACAGTTGTGGACGACGACGGCGTCGTGGGCCGCGCGCAGCTTGGAGAACTCCTCCTCGATGAGCTTGCTCTTGTAGCGGGCGCGGCGGTTCTGGAACCACACTGCCACCTGCTTGGTGTCGAGGCCAAGCTCGGCGGCGAGCTGAGCCTTGCGCGGGGTCTCAAGCTTCCGCTCCTTCCGGAAGCTCATCTCAAGGAACTGTGCCTGGTCGTCGGTCAGACGCCGCTTCTTCGCCGCAGCGTCGTCGCCATCGCTCTCCGCCACCTGACGAGCCTTCCTCCTCCGCCGCTGCCGGCCGGCCTTCCTCTGCTCGCCACCTAAACAATCAACAACACGTTACGGGTTAGCTAACCAGTATTCTCTAGCTTGCAGCTGCACATAGCACGATAGCTGTTTGATGAGTAGTCGGATAGACTTACCGGAGTTTGGCGTGGCCGCGTCCGCCGGGAAACTCTCCGGGAAGAGGAACGAAGGGAACAGCTGTCTCTCTTCCTCCTCAGAGCTCATCTTTCAAGTAAAAGCTAAGCTTTAATATTTGATCGACTGTGACCGATGCTTTGAGCGTTCAAGCTGCTATGTTGTCCAGTGACTGGTGTCCGGCTCTGTGAGCTCGGAGCTCGGCCGGGCGAATTTATAGAGGAAGTTGGAGGTGAGGTGAGGTAGCACGGGTAACTACTCGTAATACCACTTGCTACTACGTAGATAGGAGTTGGGGCCTTGGGGGCCGGCTTTGGTAACTCTTCGTGTGGAACTAGCTGGAGCCACGAGAAAACTCGATGTGTGTCGCGCTGTGAACTGTCATATACTACTAATGATGATCAGTGTGTGCTAAAGTGCTAGGAGTTTTCTCTGACTAATTGTGTGACAGTTTTGGATAATGGAGAATGTAACGGAAGCAGGGTATAACAAAGTGATGGAGCTGAATTGACATGCTTACTTTATACTAGAGTCTCCAGACTAACAGCACAGTGCCATCTTTTTGAGACAAGGACGCACGCACTCACTCGCCACCCGCCCACCCGGGTGGAGATAGTCGAGCTTTCTGGCGAAAACTGTAAAAATCCTGTGCATTTCTTACTTTTAGCCGATGCAGATAGCCTCAATAGTAGAAGAAATTGCAGCACACCTGGGTGGATCCCCTAGGAAATGGTCTAATCTATCGCTTTATTGAAAAAAATACAGAGGTGAAGTAATAAAATACTTGCGACACTTAAACACCTTAGTGGTTGGGCACGCCACATAACATGTTTACTTAAAAAAGAAAAGCAGCTACTCTGGTAAATTATTGATGACCTCAAAGAGCTAGCGAAAGTTCATACGCTTTCTACGCATGAAATTGAGCATAAAAGCCAATGTAATGCACAATTAGCAAGAATGCTACACGAGAATGAGTTTAAATTGTATCAATGATCCAAAGCCCAATTCATTCTAGAAGGAGATGCGAACACAAGATACTTTTATAGTAATCCAACGGTAGACATTTAAAGAAATTTTCCATCTCTGACGCAGGATGAGGCCACGATCGAGGGTCATGAGCAACTGAAGTCATATATTACAAATTTTAGTTATGGTTTTGTTTGGGACACCCGAGGAAGGCAACTTCTCTTTCGATGAGTCTCGAACGGATGACATTCACTAGGTTTCAAATTGAATGGTGTGATTTTAAAAATTGATTTTGAAAAACCCTATGACAAAGTCAAATGGTCTTTCCTCGAATGGACTCTAAGAATGGAAGGTTTTTCTAAAGAGTGACATGCTTTAATTCATAGCTTAGTGTCGGGAGGTAGTGTAGCCATTAAAGTAAATGATAACATTGGTAAACACTTCCAGACAAAGAAAGGACTATATCAAGGTGGCCCACTATCACCAATATTATTTAACATAGTGGCTAATATGCTCGCCGTCATGATTAAACGCGCAAAGTCTGGATGGAAAAATTAAAGGAATGGTTGCTCATCTTGTCGATGAAAGATTATCCAATCTCCAATATGACGACCATACAATACTCTTTGTGGAACATGACATCAAAAAGACAAATAACCTGACGTTAATTTACTCAGCGTTTGAGCAACTATGGGGTCTAAATATAAACTTATGTAAAAGTGATTTTTTTTTTAATGTGGCACAAGACAACACAAATCTGTTTGCTGATTTTTTTTGGCTGCGAGTAAGGTTGTTTTCCTATTTGATATTTTGGTATTATGATTCATTATCGGAGACTTACAAACGTTGAATGGAAGTTAGTGGAGGAGCGATTACAAATTAGATTAACCACCTGAAAAGGCAAGTTATTATGCTTGGGAAGAAGATTTTTTCTTATCAACTCAGTACTAAGTAACATCGTACTGTGTCGTTCTTCCGATTTCCAAAAGGGAGTCATTAAATGACTAGATTATTTCTGGTAAATATTCTTTTGGCAATGCGATAGTGAGAGAAGGAAATATCGATTGGCTAAGTGGAGTGTGATTTGTCGCACTAAAGACCAAGGAATACTTGAATTAATGACGTTGAGGTCAAGAAATTATTACTTGAATCTTATCGAACTTGATCCAGGAATAGGTAAAAGTATACCTAACCCACGCACGTGACCTAAACCACACGTCCCCGCACGGTGGCAGCGGCGCGCCTCCCGGGGATCCCGACGTCTACCGCTCCAGCTCCTCCCCACCTTCCTCCCCTCTCTCCGCCGCTGTTGTAGGTGTTGCCAGCCTAAGGCTGTGTGGCGTGGCGGCGGCGGGGCGCCCTATTCGGAGCAGCCAGGGCTGCAAGGCAACGCCCTTCCCACTCCTACAACAAAGGACTGCCGGTGTCCGGAGGCAACAAAGGACTGCGGCGCTCACATCATCTAGGTGTCGAGGCAGCAGCCCCGGACATGGCTGCGGCGACTTCTTCCTCCGGAGGTGGTCAGCCAAGTTGGGATCTGGTGTGGGGGATCTTGGGATCCCACTTGTTGGAGATATGCCCAAGAGGCAATAATAAAATGGTTATTATAATATATCTTTGTGTTTATGATAATGTTTGCATACCATGCTATAATTGTATTAACCGAAACATTGATACATGTGTGTTATGTAAACAACAAGGAGTCCCTAGTAAGCCTCTTGTATAAACTAGCTTGTTGATTAATAGATGATCATGGTTTCGTGATCATGAACATTGGATGTTATTAATAACAAGGTTATGTCATTATGTCAATGATGTAATGGACACACCCATTTAAGCGTAGCATAAGATCACGTCATTAAGTTCATTTGCTATAAGCTTTCGGTACATAGTTACCTAGTCCTTTCGACCATGAGATCATATAAATCACTTATGCTGGAAGGGTACTTTGATTACATCAAACGCCACTGCGTAAATGGGTGGTTATAAAGGTGGGATTAGGTATTCGGAAAGTATGAGTTGAGGCATATGGATCAACAGTGGGATTTGTCCATCCCGATGATGGATAGATATACTCTGGGCCCTCTCGGTGGAATGTCGTCTAAATAGCTTCCAAGCATATGAATGGTTCATAAGAGACAACATACCACAGTACGAGTAAAGAGTACTTGTCAGGAGACGAGGTTGAACGAGGTATAGAGATACCGATGATCAAACCTCGGACAAGTAAAATATCGCGTGACAAAGGGAATCGGTATCGTATGTGTATGGTTCAATCGATCACTAAGTCATCGTTGAATATGTGGGAGCCATTATGGATCTCTAGATCCCGCTATTGGTTATTGGTCGGAGAGAAGTCTCAACCATGTCTGCATAGTTCGCGAACCGTAGGGTGACACACTTAAGGTTTGATGTCGTTTAAGTAGATATGGAATATGGAATGGAGTTAGAAGTTTTGTTCGGAGTCTCGGATAGGATCCGGGACATCACGAGGAGTTCGGAATGGTCCGGAGAATAAGATTCATGTATAGGAAGTCATTTTCCAAGTTTGAAAATGATCCGGTGCATTTATGGAAAGTTCTAGAAGGTTCTAGAAAAGTCCGGAAGAAATCACCATGAAAAGTGGAGTCCCGGAGGGACTCCACCTTGCATGGCCGGCCAAACCCTAAAGGGGAGGAGTCCCAGGTGGGCTCCACCTAGGTGGCCGGCCAACCCCCCAAGGAAGGGGTGGGAGTCCCACCTTGAGTGGGATTCCTCCCTTGGGTAGGTTTCCCACCTTATGGCAAGTTTTGGGTTGGGGTCTTATTCGAAGACTTGTGATCCAACTCTTGGGGTTCCACCTATAAAAAGAGGGACAAGGGGAGGGTGGCCGGCCACTCTTGCCTCCAACCTTGGCTGCCCCTTTGTGGCCGGCGCCCAAGGCATCCCTCTCCCCAAACCCTAGCGCCCCTCCTCCACATACTACTCCCGCAACGCATAGGCGAAGCCTCGCCGGAGTTCTCCACCACCACCGCCACCACGCCGTCGTGCTGCCGGGATTCCGAGGAGGATCTACTACTTCCGCTGCCCGCTGGAACGGGGAGGAGGACGTCGTCTGCATCAACACCGAACGTGTGACCGAGTACGGAGGTGCTACCCGATTGTGGCACCGTCAAGATCTTCTACGCGCTTTTGCAAGCGGTCAAGATCTTCTACGCGCTTTTGCAAGCGGCAAGTGATCGACTACATCCACCACGAGATCTAATCTCGTTAGGCTTTGGAAATCTTCAAGGGTTAGTCTCGTGATCCCCTCGTTGCTACCGTCTTCTAGATTGGATCTTGGCTTGTGTTTTCATTCTTGCGGTAGGAACTTTTTTTGTTTTCTATGCTACGAATCCCATTAGTGCTATCAGAGCCGTGTCTATGCATAGATTGGTTGCACGAGTAGAACACAATTGTTTTGTGGTCGTTGATGCTTTGTTGTCTTTAGTTCGTGTACTTTGCATCTTGCGGCATGGTGGGATGAAGCGGCCCGGGCTAACTTTACATGACCGCGTTCATGAGACTTGCTCCACGCTCGACATGCAACTTGTATTGCATAAGGGGCTTCGCGAGTGTCTGTCTCTCCCACCATAGTGAAGATTCAATTTACTCTTTCTATTGACAACACTAGTATCACCGTTGTGGTTCATGTTCGTAGGTAGATTGGATCTTACTTGAAAACCCTAAACCACGTAAAATATGCAAACCATATTAGAGGCGTCTAACTTGTTTTTGCAGGGTTTGGTGATGTGATATGGCCATGATGTGATGATGAATATGTATGAGATGATCATTATTGTATTGTGGCAACCGGCAGAGCCTTATGGTTGTCTTTATATTTCATGTTGAGTATTATTTCAAAGTAGTTGTAATAGTTGCTACATGCGGTGAACAACCATGAAGACGGCGCCATGGACCTTGACGCTACGCCGACGATGATGGAGATCATGCCCGTTGATGATGGAGATCAAGTCCGTGCTTTGGAGATGAAAATCAAAGGCGCAAAGACTAAAGGGCCATATCATATCACATTATGAATTGCATGTGATGTTAATCCTTTATGCATCTTATTTTGCTTAGATCGCGATGGTAGCATTATAAGATGATCCCTCACATTAATATCAAGATAATAAAGTGTTCTTCCCTCGTATGCACCGTTGCTACAGTTCGTCGTTTCGAAGCATCTCGTGATGATCGGATGTGATAGACTCTACGTTCACATACAACGGGTGTAATCCATGTTTGCACACGCGGAATACTTGGGTTTGCTTGACGATCCTAGCATGTACAGACATGGCCTCGGGACAACGGAAACCGAAAGGTTGAAAATGAGTCATATGGATGATATGATCAACATGTTGATGTTCACCATTGAAGCTACATCATCTCACGTGATAATCGGTTTTGGTGTAGTGAATGTGGATCGTGTACCACTTAACAACTATGAGGGATGTTGTATTAAGTGGGAGTTCATTAGTAATTATATTAAAACATGAACTAATTATCATAAACATAGTCTGAGTAGTATTTTGAATTAATTTTGTAGTATTGGCATCCGTTTTCTACCATGCGCTAGTCTTGTAATTGAGATAGAAATACTGTTAAAATCTGACAAGAAACTTTACGGACTGGTACCGTATTGTTAAAGAATCAAGAAATGATTAAGTCCTATTGCAAAGTTTTAGTAAACCTCACATTGTTGATTCAAAATAGCTATGGTTTCAATTAGTACCTAAAGTCATCTTGTCTCCGTGAAACTTGAAGTTCAAATCTGTTTGAAAAGTAAGGAGCTGAAAATTTAGTTTTCAGAAATAAGCACGGTATGAGATATATGTGATATCTACCTTAATGCAAGATGATAGAATATAATTTGGTGAGACTACATAAACTCATAAGTTTTATGGGAATGTATGAAGGTTGAAGATGCCAGGCGTCCCAATGCTCCAACTATTGGGGCACTAACGATATTCGCATATTCATGAAGTGATCGGGTGTTATAGATTCTACGTGTGCATACAACGGGTGCAAGCCAGATTTTCACATGTGAATACTAAGGTTGAACTTTACGAGCCTAGCATGTACATACATGGTCTCGGAAAGTCATCATAATGGATAAAATTATGAGTGAAATTGTTCATCGTATTACAAAGTTACTAATAGTGAAATCTAGAACACTTGTCATATGATGATCAACTTCAAAGTAAGAACCTCAAGGTTATTGGTATTTGACCAACAAACCTAGAAGTTATTGAAGGTGAAGTGTTTTCTGAATAATGAGGAAAGCTAAAAGAGAAACTACAAAAGATATTTTTGCAGAAAGAAAAGAAAATACTAGAAAGTCTAGCTCAGGTGTATATACATGATATACATGTTATGGTTGTATTCCTAGTTTGGCCACACAATGAAATTCTTGGGTATTAGTACCATATTGGTTGGTATGAAGTGTCATACAAAACAACGCAATACAAGAATACAATGGCCTAAGTGACTAACAAGGAATATGATAGGAATGCACGTCTGGAACAAAAATAAAGTGTTATTATGTTCATCGTTGGCATTCTATCTAGCCCTTATAATTTATAATAAAGAACTTAATAATTGTTATTTTGCTCTGGTCAAATGAAAACAATGAGTTGTTCAAATTATGATATTACTCCATGTATGATGGATAAGTTATTATAAATCTTAATGGTGAAACACACATACATAACACTGACGCTAAAATGCCATAAGGCAAATGATTTTAATTCCACTTATTTGTGAAACCGCCATTTAGGTCATGTTAGAGAAGAACGCATGAAGGAACTCCATGCAAATGGATTTTTGGAGTCATTTGATTTTTGAATCATTTGGCGCTTGCAAATCTTTTCTAAAAGAAAATGACTAAAATACCGTTCATAGGCCAAGAGTTGAACGGGCAGCTAACTTAGTGAAAACATACATGATGATGTATGTGGTTCACTGGGCATAGTTGTGTGCGGGAGATTCTTCTACTTCATGAAAACTTCCAACAATGAATTGAGTATATATATGTGGATATATTCGATAAGGAAGAAGTTTGAAACATTTGAATGGATTCAAATAAATTTCAGCATGAAGTGGAAATCATCGTAATAAAAAAGTCAAATATCTATGATTGGATCATGGTGGAAATACTTGAATTACGAGTTTTAGCGAACACCTAAGAGAGTCATGAAATTGTTCTACAACTCACATTTCTTGGAGTATCATAGTGATGATGGAGTATCCAAGAGATGTATCCAAACCTTGTTGGATCAATGATGAGATAAAATATTGATGCCATTATATTTTTATGGATTATGCTTTAGAGACTACCGCTTTTACACTGAATAGAGCATCATCATGATCCGTTGAAATGACACCGTACGAGTTATGGCATGGGTATGAACCCTAATAGTCCTTTCTTTAAATTTTGGTCTAAGAGTTTACAACCAAAATCGGATGAATGTCTTTGTTGGTTATCCCAAAGAATTGATTGGGAATTCTTTTCACTATGGAGACAAAGACAAAAGTGTTTGTCGACGTTTCTTACTTATTTCCAAGAAATTATTTCTAGCGAAGTATTTGAGTGGGAGGACAATAGAACTTGATAAGGTTTATGAACCTGAGCATAATGATCAGAGTAGCGCAGCATCGGAATTGGTTCCGGAAGCGGCCACGACGATCATGGCTCCCATGTTTACAAAATGTTATAGTCATGGAGATCAAAGTACCTATTGAATCGTGTAGGTATGGTTTACTTTGTGATCAAATAAATGATTTGTGGACAAAGGATTGTTTTTTGAACAATGATAAACCAACTACAAACAAAGAAGTTATGATGGGCCCTGACACCGTTAAAATGGCTGTACGCCATGAAATCTAAGATAGATGAATACTTTTTGAAAGTAAATGGATCTATGAAATTGATGGACTTGGATGTAATATCCTTGAAGAAGCTCGACTTGTCGAAAAGTTATTTATGATAAAATTCAAAGAGTTGACTACGATAAGATTAGATCTTCCGTAGCAATGCTTATAGTCTATGTGGATTATTCTAGTAATCGCTACATATTTCTTTTATGAGATATGCTAGTAGGATGGCAAAATACATTACTTAACAGAAGTGTGTATTAAAGGTGTATACAAGATACAAACCAAGAGATTTGCTAGTCCGTGGAAAACTAGATAGGTATACGAACTTCAATTGGATGAAGTGAGTATCACGGAGTTGGAATCTTCACCGGATGAAATAGTCAAAGAGTTTTTGATTTCAAACGATGAAGATGGTTGCATTTGCAAGAAATTAAGTGGGAGCGCTGGGACATATTTATAATACTTTATGTAGATGACATATAGTTGGTTATAAATGATGTAATTATATACTTGATTATAAAAGGTTTCATTGAGAATTAACTTCAATGAAAGAATATGGACTCGAAACATATTTAGTGTCAAGATCTATGAAGATAGATTGAAACACATAATAAGTTTAAGTCTAAGTACATAGAATGGATATTGAAGTAATTCAATATAGAAATATTAAGAATGTGTTCTTTCATGTGAAGGTTTAACAAGACTTGAGTGTATCTGACACTCAATGAGTAAAAACACATGAGTGATTTTAGATCACAAATAATATGTACAAAATCAGATGTCCTGTGCTCTAAAAGGTTAGGAGCATATACCAGAATGATTCATGTGATGATCATTGGACAAACAGTAAGAATATCCTTGAGTACTTTAGAATAACCAAGCATATATATATATTTTTATATGGAGAAATGACAAACAAATCGGTGTAAGGTGTTGCACCGATATTAGTTTTGTCACATATAAAAATAAAATTTCAATCTCAATTAGGCTAAGTATTGATTAAAAGGTAGCACAATGCTAGGTTTAGAAGAGTTCTAAATATTGTGATGGATTCTACAAAAGAAGGAAGAGTATGTCATTGTTTTGACAATGATTGAGGATGTTAAGTCAAGAAGTTCTTTGAGAACTTGGTGTAGTTCCGATAGTGTCAGAACTTTGAAGCTATATTGTATGTGACAATATTAGTGACATATTTCGGACCGCGGAATTAAGGTTCCGCCAGAAGACCAAACATATTTAATACCGACTCATTTGGAAAATGAGTGATGCGTTGAGACGCAAATGAATTGCAAAATACATACGTTTCTGAGCGTGTCAGATCCGTTGACTAAAACATCTCCCGTGAGCAAAACATGATAAAGCACCGGAAGGCCAAGGTGTTATATCTTTACAAATGTAAACTAGATTATTGACTCTAGTGCAAGTGGGAGACTGTTGGAGATATGCCCAAGAGGCAATAATAAAATGGTTATTATAATATATCTTTGTGTTTATGATAATGTTTGCATACCATGCTATAATTGTATTAACCGAAACATTGATACATGTGTGTTATGTAAACAACAAGGAGTCCCTAGTAAGCCTCTTGTATAAACTAGCTTGTTGATTAATAGATGATCATGGTTTCGTGATCATGAACATTGGATGTTATTAATAACAAGGTTATGTCATTATGTGAATGATGTAATGAACACACCCATTTAAGCGTAGCATAAGATCACATCATTAAGTTCATTTGCTATAAGCTTTCGATACATAGTTACCTAGTCCTTTCGACCATGAGATCATATAAATCACTTATGCTGGAAGGGTACTTTGATTACATCAAATGCCACTGCGTAAATGGGTGGTTATAAAAGTGGGATTAGGTATTCGGAAAGTATGAGTTGAGGCATATGGATCAACAGTGGGATTTGTCCATCCCGATGACGGATAGATATACTCTGGGCCCTCTCGGTGGAATTTCGTCTAAATAGCTTGCAAGCATATGAATGGTTCATAAGAGACCACATACCACGGTACGAGTAAAGAGTACTTGTCAGGAGACGAGGTTGAACGAGGTATAGAGATACCGATGATCAAACCTCGGACAAGTAAAATATCGCGTGACAAAGGGAATCGGTATCGTATGTGTATGGTTTAATCGATCACTAAGTCATCGTTGAATATGTGGGAGCCATTATGGATCTCCAGATCCCGCTATTGGTTATTGGTCGGAGAGAAGTCTCAACCATGTCTGCATAGTTCGCGAACCTTAGGGTGACACACTTAAGGTTTGATGTCGTTTAAGTAGATATGGAATATGGAATGGAGTTCGAAGTTTTGTTCGGAGTCTCGGATAGGATCCAGGACATCACGAGGAGTTCCGGAATGGTCCAGAGAATAAGATTCATGTATAGGGAGTCATTTTCCAAGTTTGAAAATGATCCGGTGCATTTATGGAAAGTTCTAGAAGGTTCTAGAAAAGTCCAGAAGAAATCACCATGGAAAGTGGAGTCCCGGAGGGACACCACCTTGCATGGCTGGCCAAACCCTAAAGGGGAGGAGTCCCACGTGGGCTCCACCTAGGTGGCCGGCGAACCCCCCAAGGAAGGGGTGGGAGTCCCACCTTGAGTGGGATTCCCCCCTTGGGTAGGTTTCCCACCTTATGGCAAGTTTTGGGTTGGGGTCTTATTCGAAGACTTGTGATCCAACTCTTGGGGTTCCACCTATAAAAAGAGGGACAAGGGGAGGGTGGCCGGCCACTCTTGCCTCCAACCTTGGCTGCCCCCTTTGTGGCCGGCGCCCAAGGCACCCCTCTCCCCGAACCCTAGCGCCCCTCCTCTACATACTACTCCCGCAACGCATAGGCGAAGCCCTGCCGGAGTTCTCCACCACCACCGCCACCACGCCGTCGTGCTGCCGGGATTCCGAGGAGGATCTACTACTTCCGCTGCCCGCTGGAACTGGGAGGAGGATGTCGTCTTCATCAACACCGAACGTGTGACCGAGTACAGAGGTGCTGCCCGATTGTGGCACCGTCAAGATCTTCTACGCGCTTTTGCAAGCGGTCAAGATCTTCTACGCGCTTTTGCAAGCGGCAAGTGATCGACTACATCCACCACGAGATCTAATCTCGTTAGGCTTTGGAAATCTTCAAGGGTTAGTCTCGTGATCCCCTCGTTGCTACGGTCTTCCAGATTGGATCTTGGCTTGTGTTTTCGTTCTTGCGGTAGGAAATTTTTTGTTTTCTATGCTACGAATCCCATCACCCACACCGATCACCGATGGTGTCGATCCGTTCGCCGTTGAGTTTGACGTGATGCGGCAGCCGGTGAAAACCGAGCCTCGGCCTCGGTCGTGGCGGGCATTGGCGGCATCGCTTAACGTCGTTACCTTGGTGAAGGCACCGTCTTTGCTTGTCTTTTTATTACACTCGGGAGCGGTGGATCTTGCAGGTTGCCGGCGGGTGGCGTGGGGGCTGCCGACTCGCTTCAATAAAGGTGGAGGTCCTAGAGTTCCTCCCAATCCAAGACAAAGAGCTACTTGATGCCTTTCTTCATTGTTTAGGCTGAAGTGTCATGTTCCGGAAGGCTCCACCGGCAAACTCCACTAGGCGACTGATGTCTATGGGTGCTTCTATTCTTGTAGACAGTGTTGGGCCTCCAAGAGCAGAGGTTTGTAGAAAAGCAGCAAGTTTCCCTTAAGTGGATCACCCAAGGTTTATCGAACTCAGGGAGGAAGAGGTCAAAGATATCCCTCTCAAGCAACCCTGCGATCACAATACAAGAAGTCTCTTGTGTCCCCAACACACCTAATACACTTGTCAGATGTATAGGTGCACTAGTTCGGCGAAGAGATAGTGAAATACAAGTGGTATGAATGAATATGAGCAGTAGTAATGGCGCTGTAAAAGTGCTTGTCTGGCGTGCAGTTGATGGTAGTAATATTGCAGGAAGTAAACATGCAGCAGAACGATAAACAAGCGGTGTTTGCAGTATTTGAAACAAGGCCTAGGGATTATACTTTCACTAGTGGACACTCTCAACATTGATCACATAACAGTAATAAATAAATAGATGCTAGACTCTACACCCTCTTGTTGGATGATGAACACCACTAATTGTGTATGATTACACGAACCCTCAATGCCGGAGTTAACAAGCTCCACAATATTCGATATTCATGTTTAAGTAACCTTAGAGTGCATGACGAGATCAACATAACCAAACCAAGTACTAACATAGCATGCACACTGTCACCTTCACGCTACGAAAGGAGGCATAGATCACATCAATACCATCATAGCAATAGTTAACTTCATAATCTACAAGAGATCACAATCATAGCCTACGCCAAGTACTACACGATGCACACACTGTCACCATTACACCGTGCGGGAGGAATAAACTACTTTAATAACATCACTAGAGTAGCACGCAGATATATTGTGATACAAAACACATTGCAATCATAAAGGGATATAAATAAGCACTTCACTATGCCATTCATAACGGTGAATAAGTATTCCGTGAAATATAGCCTAAGAGACCCACACGGTGCACACACCGTCACCTTTACACACGTGGGACAAGGAGTCTCCGAAGATCACATAAGTAAAATCCACTTGACTAGCATAATGACATCTAGATTACAAGCATCATCATATGAATCTCAATCATGTAAGGCAGCTCATGAGATTATTGTATTGAAGTACATAGGAGAGAGATGAACCACATAGCTACCGGTACAGCCCCGAGCCTCGATGGAGAACTACTCCCTCCTCATGGGAGACAGCAGCGTTGATGAAGATGGCGGTGGTGTTGATGGAGAAGCCTTCCGGGGCACTTCCCGTCCCGGCGGCGTGCCGGAACGAGACTCCTGTCCCCCGGATCTTGGCTTCGCGATGGCGGCGGCTCCGGAAGGTTTCTCGTACCGTGGCTTTTTCCGTATCGTGTTTTAGGTCGGGGACCTTTATATAGGCGAAGAGGCGGCGTCGGAAGGTCAACGAGGCGACGACACAACAGGGGGCGCGGCCCCCTTGGCCGCGCCGGCCTACTTGTTTGGTGGGCCTGTGGCCCCCTCTGGCGGCTCTCGGGTGTTCTGGAAGCTTCATGCAATCCTAAGATGCTGGGCGTTGATTTCGTCCGATTCCGAGAATATTTCCTTACTAGGATTTCTAAAACCAAAAACAGCGAGAAAACAAGCAATCGGCCCTTCGGCATCTCGTCAATAGGTTAGTTCCGAAAACGCATAATAATGACATAAAGTGTGAACAAAACATGTAGGTATTGTCATAAAACTAGCATGGAACATAAGAAATTATAGATACGTCCGAGACGTATCAAGCATCCCCAAGCTTAGTTCCTACTCGCCCTCGAGTAGGTAAACGATAACAATGATAATTTCTTAAGTGACATGCTACCAACATAATCTTGATCAACATTATTGTAAAGCATATGAGATGAATGCAGCGATTCAAAGCAATGATGAAGACAATGAGTAAACAACTGAATCATATAGCAAAGACTTTTCATGAATAGTACTTTCAAGACAAGCATCAATAAGACTTGCATAACAGTTAACTCATAAAGCAATAGATTCCAAGTAAAAGGCATTGAAGCAACACAAAGGATGATTAAGTTTCAGCAATTGCTTTCAACTTCAACATGTATATCTCATGGATAAATGTCAACATAAAGCAATATAACAAGTGCAATAGGTAAACATGTAAGAATCAATGCACACAGTTGACACAAGTGTTTGCTTCTAAGATAGAAAGAAGTGGGTAAACTGACTCAACATAAAGTAAAAGAAAGGCCCTTCGCAGAGGGAAGCATTGATTGCTATATTTGTGCTAGAGCTTTGGTTTTGAAAACAAGAAACAATTTTGTCAACGGTAGTAATAAAGCATATGCATTATGTAAATTATATCCTACAAGTTGCAAGCCTCATGCATAGTATACTAATAGTGCCCGCACCTTGTCCTAATTAGCTCGGATTACCTGGATTATCATTGCAATACATATGTTTTAACCAAGTGTCACAAAGGGGTACCTCTATGTCGCCTGTACAAAGGTCTAAGGAGAAAGCTCGCATTGGATTTCTCGCTTTTGATTATTCTCAACTTAGACATCCATACCGGGACAACATAGACAACAGATAATGGACTCCTCTTTAATGCATAAGCAATTAGCAACAATTAATGTTCTCATATGAGATTGAGGATATTTGTCCAAAATTGAAACTTCCACCATGATTCATGGCTTTAGTTAGAGGCCCAATGTTCTTCTCTAACAGTATGCATGCTCTAACCATTCAACTAGTGGTAAATCTCCCTTACCTCAGACAAGACGGACATGCATAGCAACTCACATGATATTCAACAAAGTGTTGATGGCGTCCCCAGAAACATGGTTATCGCACAACAAGCAACTTAATAAGAGATAAAGTGCATAAGTACATATTCAATACCACAATAGTTTTTAGGCTATTTGTCCCATGAGCTATATATTGCAAAGATAAAGAATATAAATTGAAAGGTAGCACTCAAGCAATTTACTTTGGAATGGCGGAGAAATACCATGTGGTAGGTAGGTATGGTGGACACAAATGGCATAGTTTTTGGCTCAAGGATTTGGATGCACGAGAAGAATTCCTCTCAATACAAGGCTAGGCTAGCAAGGTTGTTTGAAGCAAACTCAAGTATAAAACGGTGCAGCAAGACTCACATATGAACATATTGTAAACATCATAAGACTTTACATCGTCTTCCTTGTTGTTCAAACACCTTTACCAGAAAATATCTAGACTCTAGAGAGACCACTCATGCAAACCAAATTTTAACAGGCTCTATGCAGTTCTTCATTAATGGGTGCAAAGTACATGATGCAAGAGCTTAAACATGATCTATATGAGCACAACAATTGCCAAGTATCAAATTATTCAAGACATTATACCAATTACCACATGCAGCATTTTCTGTTTCCAACCATATAACAATGAACGAAGCAATTTCAACCTTCGCCATGAACATTAAGAGTAAAGCTAAGAACACATGTGTTCATACGAACCAGCGGAGCGTGTCTCTCTCCCACACAAGGATGAACTTATTCAAACATAAACAAAAACAAACAGACGCTCCAAGTAAAGTACATAAGATGTGACCGAATAAAAATATAGTTTCAAGAGAAGGAACCTGATAATTTTGTCGATGAAGAAGGGGATGCCTTGGGCATCCCCAAGCTTAGATGCTTGAGTCTTCTTGAAATATGCAGGGATGAACCACGGGGGCATCCCCAAGCTTAGACTCTTTACTCTTCTTGATCATAGTATATCATCCTCCTCTCTTGACCCTTGAAAACTTCCTCCACACCAAACTCGAAACAAACTCATTAGAGGGTTAGTGCATAATCAAAAATTCACATGTTCAGAGGTGACACAATCATTCTTAACACTTCTGGACATTGCCCAAAGCTACTGGAAGTTAATGGAACAAAGAAATCCATTCAACACAGCAAAAGAGGCAATGCGAAATAAAAGGCAGAATCTGTCAAAACAGAACAGTCCGTAAAGACGAATTTTAAAGTAGCACCAGACTTGCTCAGATGAAAATGCTCAAATTGAATGAAAGTTGCGTACATATCTGAAGATCACGCACGTAAATTGGCAGATTTTTCTGAGTTACCTACAGAGAATTCTGCCCAGATTCGTGACAGATAGAAATCTGTTTCTGCGCAGTAATCCAAATCTAGTATCAACCTTTCTATCAAAGACTTTACTTGGCACAACAATGCAATAAAATAAAGATAAGGAGAGGTTGCTACAGTATTAACAACTTCCAAGACTCAAATATAAAACAAAAGTACTGTAGCAAAATAAACACATGGGTTATCTCCCAAGAAGTTCTTTCTTTATAGCCATTAAGATGGCTCAACAATTTTAATGATGCACTCCCAAGAAATAAGCGTTGAAGCAAAAGAGAGCATAAAGAAGCAAATAAGAAACAATTTTAAGTCTAACCCACTTCCTATGAAAAGGAATCTTGTAAATAAACAAGTTCATGAAGCATAATGCAACAAGTATAGAAAGATAAAACAAGTGTAACTTCAAGATTTTCAGCAAAAAGAGAGGTGTTTTAGTAACATGAAAATTTCTACAACCATATTTTCCTCTCTCATAATAACTTTCAGTGGCATCATGAACAAATTCAACAATATAAGTATCACATGAAGCATTCTTATTCACATGCATAAAAGTATCATTACTCTCCACATAAGCATAATCAATTTTATTAGTTGTAGTGGGAGCAAATTCAACAAAGTAGCTATCATTATTATTCTCATCAAGTGTAGGAGGCATAGTATAGTCATAATAAAATTTACTCTCCATAGTAGGCGGCACCAAAAGACCACTATCATTATAATCATCATATATGGGAGGCATATCATAATCAACATAAACTTTCTCCTCAATACCCGGAGGGCTAAAGAGATCTTTTTCATCAAAACCGACCTCCCCAAGCTTAAATTCTTCCATAGCATTAGCAACAATGGTGTTCAAAGCATTCATACTAATAACATTCCCATTAGCATGCATAAGTTCCATGGGTTTTTTAATTTTCTCTTCAAACACATCATGTCCTAATTCAAGATAAAGTTCATAAAGATCTCTCATTTTGTTGTTGTCTTCCATTAAGCCTTACTAGTGTAAAACAAGAGACAAAAAGATGCAATTGCAGGATCTAAAGGAAATAGCTTCGAGCACACACACAACGGCAACAGAAAAGTACTTAGTTACCTGGGACCGGAGTATGAGTGCCTTTTACCTTTCCTCCCCGGCAACGGCGCCAGAAAAGTGCTTCGTTGCCGGGGTCCGGTGTGTGAGTGTCGTTTACCTTTCCTCCCCGGCAACGGCGCCAGAAAAGTGCTTGATGTCTATGGGTGCTTCTATTCTTGTAGACAGTGTTGGGCCTCCAAGAGCAGAGGTTTGTAGAACAGCAGCAAGTTTCCCTTAAGTGGATCACCCAAGGTTTATCGAACTCAGGGAGGAAGAGGTCAAAGATATCCCTCTCAAGCAACCCTGCGATCACAATACAAGAAGTCTCTTGTGTCCCCAACACACCTAATACACTTGTCGGATGTATAGGTGCACTAGTTCGGCGAAGAGATAGTGAAATACAAGTGGTATGAATGAATATGAGCAGTAGTAACGACGCCTGAGAAAAGTGCTTGCTGGCGTGCGAGTTGATGGTAGTAATATTGCAGGAAGTAAACATGCAGCAGAACAGTAAACAAGCGGTGTTTGCAGTATTTGAAACAAGGCCTAGGGATTATACTTTCACTAGTGGACACTCTCAACATTGATCACATAACAGAATAAATAAATAGATGCTAGACTCTACACCCTCTTGTTGGATGATGAACACCACTAATTGTGTAGGATTACACGAACCCTCAATGCCGGAGTTAACAAGCTCCACAATATTCGATATTCATGTTTAAGTAACCTTAGAGTGCATGACAGATCAACATAACCAAACCAAGTACTAACATAGCATGCACATTGTCACCTTCACGCTACGAAAGGAGGCATAGATCACATCAATACCATCATAGCAATAGTTAACTTCATAATCTACAAGAGATCACAATCATAGCCTACGCCAAGTACTACACGATGCACACACTGTCACCATTACACCGTGCGGGAGGAATAAACTACTTTAATAATATCACTAGAGTAGCACGTGAGATATATTGTGATACAAAACACATTGCAATCATAAAGGGATATAAATAAGCACTTCACTATGCCATTCATAACAAGTGAATAAGTATTCCGTGAAATATAGCCTAAGAGACCCACACGGTGCACACACTTGTCACCTTTACACACGTGGGACAAGGAGTCTCCGGAGACCACATAAGTAAAATCCACTTGACTAGCATAATGACATCTAGATTACAAGCATCATCATATGAATCTCAATCATGTAAGGCAGCTCATGAGATTATTGTATTGAAGTACATAGGAGAGAGATGAACCACATAGCTACCGATAAAGCCCCGAGCCTCGATGGAGAACTACTCCCTCCTCATGGGAGACAGCAGCGTTGATGAAGATGGCGGTGGTGTTGATGGAGAAGCCTTCCGGGGGCACTTCCCCGTCCCGCGCGGCGTGCCGGAACAGAGACTCCTGTCCCCCAGATCTTGGCTTCGCGATGGCGGCGGCTCTGGAAGGTTTCTCGTACCGTGGCTTTTTCCGTATCGTGTTTTAGGTCAGGAACCTTTATATAGGTGAAGAGGCGGCGTCAGATGGTCAACGAGGTGACGACACAACAGGGGGGCGCGGGCCCCCCCTTGGCCGCGCCGGCCTACTGTTTGGTGGGCCTGTGGCCCCCCTCTGGCGGCTCTCGGGTGTTCTGGAAGCTTCATGCAATCCTAAGATGCTGGGCGTTGATTTCGTCCGATTCCGAGAATATTTCCTTACTAGGATTTCTGAAACCAAAAACAGCGGAAAACAGCAACTGGCCCTTCGGCATCTCGTCAATAGGTTAGTTCCGGAAAACGCATAATAATGACATAAAGTGTGAACAAAACATGTAGGTATTGTCATAAAACTAGCATGAAACATAAGAAATTATAGATACGTTTGAGACGTATCAGCGACTCATGCCTGGAGATTGCCAGATCGGTTGGGACTCGTTCGCGCACAACCATGTTATTTCTAACCGTTTGGTTTCAGATGGAGCGATGCGAAGCTCTGTTGTCTGTTGCCATCGTGGGTCATGTCTTTAGTGTCATGATGAAGTCTGTGGCAGAGAATGGCATGGAAGCTGAAATCTGAGGAGTAGTAATGGTGGTTCGAGTCTTGGTGGCGATGAGGGATTGACTTTGTGATTCTTGACTTGGAGCGGCGGCATCGACAAGTGGGGATGACAACACAAGAGAAATTCAAAGTCTAAACTTCAGGGTGAAAACCCAAGATCTGGTCTTAATTGGTTGTGTCTGGCAATAACCCACAGACTTTCTCCAGGGTCAAAACCTATGATCTATGATCAGGGCGACGACGGCGCTTGTGCAGTGTTTCCTTCTTAAAGGCATCGCTTTTGGAGAAATGGATTTCTGGTGATGTCTGGTGGCGTTTGGCCTGCTGCTACAAGGAATAGATTACTATAGTGAGACTTTTTTTTTTGTAATTCTTCTTTGTTTTTTTGGCTGTGTGCATCCGTATTGGCATTAGGGCACTACGTTGTTACACAGGCTGGGTGTAGTCGGTATCTTCCCGATATTAATATATTCCTTTTATCGAAAAGAAGAGATCCCTCATTGGTAAATGGATTTGCAAGTTTCAATCTAAAGATGGGGTTTGCCAAACACTACTTAAGACAAAAAAAAATGTTGGTTCAAGTGCACTGTAGTAGGTTTATTGGAAACCAGGAGACTAACACTTCTGAGTAGGACTAATGGCAACCAAGAAATTATTCTTCTCATAGGTTCTTTCTCTATTAGGGATGGGTCGAGAATTAGGTTATGAGAGGATAAATGGCTAGGTAATACCACACTCTGAGAACAATATCCGTCCTTGTATAGCATTGTGCGCCACAGAAATCATACATTCGCTAAGGTGTTGCAAACTTCACCACCAAATGTATCGTTCAGAAGAGATCTCGTTGGTCGTTGGTTAGCATCTTGGAATGCTTTGCTACAACGTAGGAGACCGATGAATTTTTGTAGAATCTACATGAGAGTGGTAAAGTTTTGGTGGATTCTATGTACAAAACTCAGGTGTCATTTGATAATAATAAGAAAATTTGGAAAATGAAAATCCCGCTAAAAACTAAGGTTTTCTTGTGGTACCTTCGTCGTGGTGTAATTCTTACCAAATAAAACCTCATAAAACGCAATTTACATGGTAGTATTTTATTTGTAATGCCACGTAGACTAATTTTTTGAGCAACCATTGATGATTCATATAAGATTCGTCTACTACATCAAGTGTGCATCCACACACAAAAAAACAATTTTGGATGACTAGCATTTTTATGATTTCTCAAAGGGTCTACAGTTTTTTTAGGTGAGTTGAAGCATTGAAATGCAGGTCCAGTTGCATGTTTTTTTCTGTCAGCACGGCTAAATATTTGATTAGATGAACTAGTGAAACTGCATGGAAAAAAATGAGGTGGTGTAACATGGAGTAGGATAGGGTGGAAGCTGCAATTTTCTCTCAGTCGTACATACACGCTGGCAAGGATGAAGAGAAAATTGAATGTTCAATCCTGTTTACTGTAACTTCAGGTGTGAAAGTCAGCGATGTGATGTGTAGCTAGGGGCAGAAGGACAGAGATAGATCAGCTACCGGTTGAATCGAGAATTTCGGGCGCACAAGTTCAAGTTACCCGTCGATCAGACGCATGGAGCCAACCAGCGCACGGGTTGTGTCGGCTTCGGAGACACCACACATTTCTGCCAATGACGAACACGCCTAGCAAAGTTAAGCGGGCTTGACGTCAACAAGGTCGATACATTTCTGCCAAAACGAATTACAAGATCGATATATACATGCACCTTGATCTGTACCTTTCTTAAAAAAATATTTGCTGCCAGATATCCGTCTCCAAGTGTACGCTCTGATTCATACTACCTCCATCCCAGGTTTAATGCTTATATTTTTTTGAAAAGTCAAAAGAAGTAAAGTTTGATAATTTTTTTAAAATAATCTATCAATAAATATGATATTTTGTAGATAGCACATAAAAATATATTTAATTATTTATCTAATAATATTAGTTTTGTATTTGACATGTTAATGCTTTTTTATAAAAATTTAATCAAACTTAACATAATTTGACTTTCTGAAAGAAATATAAGCCTTAAGCTTTAAAATGGAGGTAATATATAGGAGTAGCTCGCATACGTGTGGATAGGACTAATTAAGTAGCATGTGATCAATTAGATTGACCGCGTGGGAGGCCGGTTTCTTCCGGTCTCTTCCTTCTTCTGTATAGTTTACCTCTTGCGGCTGATCTGTTCATCTCGTGCGTACGATTCGTAAAGTCTACGTGAACAGTGTGCCCTTTGCGCGACAGGATAGATCGATCGATAGGCACGTGACGCGTAGTACGCGCGGTACTGCTGAATGGCTGCTACGATTTCTGGCAATTTTTGCAGCATTTGTGCGCATGCTGCTGTGGTGTACCTGCCCTTGCTAAAAGATACTCCCTCCGTCCACAAATAAGTGTACATCTAGGTTTTTTGATAAGTCAAACTTTATTACATTTGATCACCTTTTTAGGAAAAAGTAGCAGCATTATGACACTAGATTAGTATCACTAGATCCACCTTGAAATGTAGTTTCATAATATAGTAATCTAATGTCACATATGCGTATAATTTTTGATAATAAGTGGATGTACAACCCAGCCACTCAGATTCAAGTCCCCATGGACGCAGAATTGGGTTCTTACTACTATTAAAAATTAAAAAAAAAACGCTGTAGGGGCTTCCCCTACCGTATTCCTTTAAAAAAAAAAAGAGGTCCCAAAAAACATTCTTACAGGGTCTAAGATCTTTGCAAACTAGCCAACCTAAATGGTGTGATCTAGTTGTTTGGGGGCAAAAAACGGCTAAGTTATTTCAATCTACCCTCGAAATGTCATATAATTCAGTTAAGCCATTTAGCATGACGTGGCCAAGAAGGGCCATCGAAGATTTTTTTTTTTGGAAGGGGCCAAAACTGGTCTAAAGTTAAAAAGGGCCATTTAGGCCAAAGAACTCCGGCTTCAACGAGAGAGAGACCTCGGCAATTGTCATGCAAAACGCCACTATAGAGTTCTTGTTGGTTAGACATGAAAGTCACTACCTCTGTTCCATTGAATAAGGCGTACAAATTTAGTCAAAAGTCGACGCTCTCTTAGTTTGAGTAAAGTTCGAGAGATTTTTAATTTTTCGAAATGGGAGCTTAGACCAGGCCTCTGTGTCAACTAATGCTCATAGCCTTTTTATTTATTGTATAGTTCAAAAAAATTCAAAGTATTACAATCATGGGTCAGATAGGGGTTACACATGTATTATGCTGAACCAAGAAAAAATGAAAATCGACAAAAGCTATCGATTTTGAAGTCTAGTAATATGCTGACATCTAGTAGCCTTGGAATAGAAGTCATGTTTGTCTGTTAAGAACCATTTGCATCTAGTATCCATAAAATTTCGTTGATATGTTGGGAGAAGGTAGACCCATAGGTGATCCCATGTGCAGTTGACCGAAAAAATCCGGAAAAAAAATTATCCTTTCACTTGTTAAAAAACAATACTTTCTCCGTATGTCCAGATAGACAAACATAAAGATAAGACACCATATTCCAACTTTATTTTTCTTATCAATCACATTTAACCAATCACCAATCACATCGGTAATTTTATATTTGTTGGGGGTGGTATGTTGTAAGTTAAGTAAACTATAAGCCAAATAAAACATTAAGGGAAAAAATCACTTCCTGATTTCTTCACGGATGCACACAACATTTTTAAGCATGAAACCTAATATTTGTAATCTTGGTTAACCCACCAATTAAGTCTGGTCCTCAAGATAAATTTCATGAGAAAATAAAAAACAAATGATACATGATTCACTATAAAATATATTTTGGTAATATGCTTATTAATTGTTGTATATGTTAATGTCTTTTTAAAATTTTATCAACTTATTAAGTTTTAGCTTTTAACTAAATTTATGTATCTTATTCATTGGAACGGAGAGAATAACAAGTTAGAGCATCCCCACTCGTTGGCGCTCCCCACGCCCAAATCCGGCGAAATTTTTGTCCGGATTGGAGGAAGATTTGGCGTGGGGGGCAGTATATTTCCAGTCGTGTGCTCCCCAAGCGGCGTTTCTCGGGGAAAAAGAGGACGGCTCGGGGAATCCGGACGAAAGAGGAGACACGTGGGCGTGGGCGGTTGGTTTAGCTTCATCCGGAGTCCCCGAGCGCTCCCGGGGGCCGGGGATGGCATGGGGAGTCCGGACGAAAATAGGCTCAAATCCGGATCAAAACGAGGAACCGGGGGCCTGACTGGGCCGTTTTTCGCCGTCCGGATGAAAAAAAGTGGCCGTGGGGGGCTCTGCGGGGAGACGAGTGGAGATGCTCTTAGGCACGTAAGCGCATCGGACCTATCTTGCCTATGCATGGCTAGGCAATCATTTGATTTCGTTTTCAGTACGTCTCTCACAGGGAAAATGTTGGCCATTCGACAATTTGTTCCTGCGACCCCTTCCAAGTTACTGCTGCGATCCATTCGACAATTTGATTTCGTTTTGTTTTTTTTCGCGACGGGCTGATAATTCAAGGTGGATCGAAAGATTTCGTCTTCTGTAAATGATATCCATTTAGCAGTTCAAAAAAAAAACAGGCACGCAGCTGGTGGTATTCAAGCAGTAGTTTGCTGGTCTTTTCTTACTAAGTCTGTGACCTATAGACAATTGCCTTTGCTGTAACTATCAGGGCATAATACAGCACTGACTTTCGCATTTGATGTTCAGTTTAGAAATGTGATCTTGGTGCGCATCGATCAGTTCGATCAGCAGTGAAGTATCCAGTGACTAAATTCTTTTCAGCTGGCTGAGTGACAGATTTGGACGTGGCGGAGAAGACATATATTCGCGGCCGGCGTGCAAGCACAGGAGGTGCCAGGAAAACGACCGGAGAGACGCATACACATCGATCCATCGGACGATTGTCTCTTTCCTCCCTGAAAGATACATGCATGTATGTTGGTGGGCTTGTTAACAACACACGGACGCAAGTCTGAAGTACCACACGTACGGGTGCATGCTGGTTTTATGATGTGGATTCTAGCTCAAGTATGTCAAGTTCAATATATTTGTGTTACATGATATTAGTACCAGCGTCCATATATAGTTCCTACAAAACAGATCTTTGATCAGGCTAGCCGTTAACCCAATTAGCAAATTGCACTTTTGTAAACTACATCGCTGCTCAAAAATTAATAGAAAAACATAAACCAAGAAAATCACTCGTAAAAACAAGATTAACATCTTCAAAGCGACCATCCAGATCGATCGACGGGTCTCTGATGGTAATATAAGATCAGTACCCACTGACCCCCACCCCTATCGTAAACTAATTTATTTACAGAGAGAATTCATTATTTATTTCGTAATTATGCATTTGTGACACATATTATTCCATTTGGTAAATTTCCACCCAAACACCCATCTATGAAATTTTGAATTTGATTTAACCCCCCACTTTAGCATTTTGGGTATTTTGTTAGATAAGACCAACATGTTAGATCGACGTGACGCGACAAAATATATACATACCGGAGGAAGTCGTCAACGGTCATGTCCAGCATTTATCTACACCATTCGTTTCATTCAGTTTCACGTCCTGATATCTCCGATTCGTTTCACGTCCTGATATTTCCGATTCTTAGTAATAGCCTCCTACCTTGTGAAACGGACATGCATTAGAGAAAGGGGGTCCAAAATTTCTAGAGAAAATTGCAAGGACCAGCAACTCTTGGGAAGGGTGTTGCACAAACAAGTGACTCAAAATTTTCGTTGCATAAACCAGTGACTCTAAGACTAACATGTTGCAAAAAGCTCTAATTATCACTTAACAGGGTATTAGAGTATTAGACAGTTTTAGAGTCCACTTTATGGGCTGACCTAACAGCCACCATGTCATTTGTAATGAAGCAAAAACGGGCTTGGGAAAAGGCGAGCATAATAATCAGTGTACTTTATACTCCTGAACTCCAATGCCCCCTTAATCAAAATACAAAAATCATTTTATGAGTTCAAATGTTGTAAAAAATTAATCTAGATGTACCCAATGATAATCCTAATTTTCTTTTTAAAAATCCCAATTTAAAATAATTTATATTTGGAGCTACACACAAATAAAAAGTATGAGAGCCAAATTGTGGTTGGATGAAACCTAGGTTTCACATTTTGTTGTCTTATAAAGGTGAAATATTCTTATTTAAATTTTGCGTCCAAACTTTACATGTTTCCAATTCTTTTTGATATTTGTAGATATGATTTTGATTATTTTTTAAAATAAAGGGTGCAATGGAGCTCGGGAGCCATAGAGACTTTTCAAGTCTAACCAGTATTTCCTGCCGCAAACCCTTTGCTCCCTAGGCAGAGACGGCCTAACGCGGTCATCCCGAAGCGACAAGCACAACAGGAACGTCCGCTTTGGAACGTCTGGTTTGAATTTGGCTTCAATTATTATTTAAATTCAAAATTTAAATTTGAATTTTGTGTATAGACTGATGTGATATAAGTTTGAGATGTTGTTGTATTTTTTTAATATCTTTTGTGTTTTAGAAGAACAAAAGACTTAGGTGTTTATTTGAAAATATTTGAATTCAAGTTTGACTTGGTCAAAACTCCATTTTGAATTCACGTTTTCATCTTTTCTAATTGTTAGTGCCTTTTGTGATTGGTTGATGCCATATTGCTCCATTTTGTATCACAATCAAGCCATATTATGCATAAAATAAATTCTTTTCCTTCTCCTGTAGTTGTCACAGATATAGCCGTGGAAAAATATGGAAGCAAATTAAATATTGTGTGGCACACAACCAACGTCCACGCTGGCTGCCATGTGCAAGGCACCGTGGCTGTCAAGTGTTGCTTAATCGTTTAGCCTGGTAACTAGAGCTCTTTGCAACCAAATACTCTAGAGTCACTGGTTTTTGCAACGAAAATTTTGAGTCGCTGGTTTGCGCAAAATCATCCCCAAGAATTATTGTTTCGTGCAATTTCCTCAAATTTCTATCCAAGGATAATTTAAATGTTTTTTGAGTAGAAAGGATATTAATGTCACAAATGCATACCTAAGAGGTAAAATATTATGTTTTTCTAATTCTCAATCGACTGAGAATTAAAATAGAGCTCAGCCAGGTCCAAAACCAATAGATTTGCGTCGTGATTTGTGCATCCTATGATCGAGTTGCAAGTGAGTAGCAATTGATTCCAAAACATATGTTTAGGCAGCCAGATTTTGACACCTTGAAATTAAGTACGCTCTTGGCACAAATAACATTGATGCCAAGTACTCCAGTACTTGTACCCTCTGGCCAAAGAAGAATCTACCATGCATGCTTCTGTACATGAACATGACACGATGCATATGCACTCAGGGCATCTCCAACCGGCTGACCCAAACGGACACGCTGGGCCATCCGTTTTGGACCGTTTGGGTGGCCAAGCGGACACCCGGACAGCGGCCCGCGTCCGCGTGTCCGTTTGGGTCGCGCGCTGCGCCCAACGCGCGGACGCATCGCAAAAAACGTAGAAACAGGAAAACAAAAAAAATACGAATTTAAACGAAATTATATTAAACATATGCCCTATTTTGGGCAAATTTGTACATAGCCCTATTTTGGGCAAATAGAACTAACAAAAGAAGCCCCTATATGGGCTTTTAAATTTAAACTAAAATTTAAACTAAAAATAAAAACCCTCTAGGGTTTGGTCGGCGGCGCGGTGGCCGCCGGTGCGCCGCCTAGCCCCTGTGGGCGTCGTCGGCGACGTTGTCGACGTCCCCGGGCGGCGAGTCACTGTTGTGGCTCGACCGCGCCGGGGACTCCGGCCGAGGAGACCACGGGGCCTACTCCCACGGCGAGTGGGGGTCCGGAGCCACCCGCGCCGCCTCCTCCCGGAGGCGCCGCCGCCCTCTCTGCCCGGCCGGCGCGCCCGGCCTCCGGCGCCGCCGGCCGGTCGGCGCGGCGCCCGTGCTCTCGGCGGCGCCGCTCGTCGGCGCGGCGCCCGGCCTCCTCGCCGCGCGCCGCCTCCTCCTCCTCCTCCGTCGCGCCCGGAGGGCCCGGGCGTAGAGCTCCCGGCCCTCCGCCTCCTCCACCTCCCGCCGCGCCGCCTCCTCCATTTCGGAGGTGCGAATGGCCGCATGGAGCTGCGGCCATTTCGCCTCCTCCTCCGCCGCCGTGATGATCAGGGTGGCGCGGAGGTCCGGGTCCTCCTCCGAGGACTCCGGCTTGGGCTCGATGAGGAGAGGCGGCGGTTGCGGCAATGCCGCACCGCCGCGGGCGGCCTCTCCGATGTGGAGGCCGCCGCGGTTCCCTCCGGCCCGTAGCGCCGGCGGCCGACGCCGACCGGCTGCCGGCCTCGTCGTCGTTGGCTCGGGAGCGAACCGTCGCTCGGGGCCATGGCGGCGGTTTTGCTCGGGGAGTGGAGTGGGGACCGGAGCGGAGGGCCGGATCCCCTCCGGTCCCCATTTATTAGACTCCCCGGTCACCGACGGGTGGGCCCAAGGGAGACGAGGCGACCGGCCGCGCGGACGCGAGCGGACGGCGCGTGCCATCCGCGGCCACGCAAACCTAGCCCAGATTTGGGCCGGGTTTGCGTCGTTCCGGACCGCCGCGGCCGTCCGCTTTTGCGGTGCGTCCCCGCGCTGGGCCGCGTTTTTGTCCGGCTCGACCCAAACGGACGCGCGGGCGCGGTTTGGATCGCGCGGTTGGAGATGCCCTTAGGGGAAGTGAAGACGACTGACGATCGAGAGCGACGACGTACGACAAGACACGGTGAGGTGAGTGGGGGCAGCTAGCTAGAACCGAACAAAGTGTGTAGATAAGAAAGGCGATGCGGTCAGGACGCGCAACCAGCCAAAGTGGGCATGGCCTCGGACACAACCGGACGGCCCTGACATGGGACGCGGCCCCGCCGTCGCCCGGGGCCGTGCGCACCGGAGCTCGCCGCGCCGCCAAGCGTCAGGCACTGCCGCCTCCCACCAGGGCCTAGCTATCCCTTGTCTCTCGAAATCTCCTGTTGGCGCACCACCAGCGGCGCAGGGGCCAGCCATCCCCCAGGCTTTTGTGCGAAAGCGACGGCAGGGCACGGAGCGCCGGGCGAGCGCGCACGGTCGCACAGGACACCCTGCCTGCGTGCCCCGGCCGATGCCGGTCCCAGCTAGCCAAAAAAGCCGATGGATGTACCCAACACTGCCTGCCCCCCTGCCGCGACAGTGCATTGCATATGCCGCTTGCCCGTGCCGTGCCCTGGAGCTGCAACCTGGACGCATCGCAATAGGCGTCGTGAGCTGCCGCCTCCCGCCGGGACCTATCCACTCCGGCGTCCCAAATAAATCTCCTGTTGGCGCACCGCACCACCAGAGCCATCGATCCCAGCCTTTTGTTCGAAAGCGATCGCTTCGATCCATCCTGCATGTCAGTGGCATCGGCATCGGCAGCCGCACGGAGCGCGCGCACGGCTATCAACACCTGTGCTCCGCCGCTTGCTTGCCCTGGCGCTGCACCCTGGAGGCCAGGACGGATCGATCGCACAAGGCCGCGCGCGGGCGTCCTTTCTGGATGACACGCACAGTTGTACGTACGGCGCCCCAGCCAGGTAGTGCACGACGCGGTCGCCAAACTGGGGTCCGGCCAGCACCCACCCAATTGTGCTGTTGCTGCATCCAATGATGCATACGGTTTTTTTTATTAGAGTATTCACAGCACTTTACAATCACTTTACAAAAGCAATATAAAAGATCAAACTCGAAACCACCTCGCTAAACCTACAGAGGGATGAAGGGGGTGACAATTCACCAACTCATATCATCCAAAAATCAAATGCCTTCCTAGACCGACCAATAGCAGATGAGAAGCACATCCAGTCAAGCAGACTCTCAGCATACGCCAACGCACACGCCATAGAAGTTGATACCGCCGTCTTCCTCGACTCCATCTTCAAGGGAGATCATCGCATTGACCATGCCACGGCGCTAGACGACTCCCCCATCCTGCGCATGTCCATCACACTGCATCCATCCCGAGACACCACTGCACCATGTCACGGCGACTCGTCGACGCCGACACAGCAAAAGCACACCGCTCCACCTCAACACCACCGCCATCCGTTGTCTGCTCCGAAAATGATATCCCCAACAGGGGAACGGCGTTGCGCGCCGCTATCGTCCGATCCGGGAGACCCGGGTCTAGGGTTTCCCCTGGAGCAGCCTAGGCGAAGAAACGCATATGGCAGAGACAATGCCTTCAACAAGGTAACGATGAAAGGCGCCGCCATCATCCGCCATGACCGAAGTCCAGGCCGGCTTTCACCGGCAGCTACGCCTCGCCATCGGGAGCTAGGCGACGGATCACAAGATCCGCCATGGCTAGCCACACAACTAGCCGATCTCCTCCGGCGAGAGAGAAGACCACCACCGCGGTGCCACGGCCAGCGGCACCTGACGCCCACCACCTGCCACCAGGTCGGCGCCGTCACCACCATCGCCATCCAGGGCCGCCGCCCTTGTGCCGTGGTCCCAGATCTTGAGAAGGAGCAGCACGAGATCTAGCCCCATCCCCACCCGCCCGGCCATGCCAAGGCGAGGAAGAAGGAGAGGACCGCGCCAGGGTCCGCCCCCATCACCGCCCTCCCGGCCAGGCCACGACGAGGAATGGCGGAGAGGGATGCGCCGCCATGGCCAGGGCCGCGCCGCCGCCCCCAACGCCGCCCGCGCCGCCATCGACCAAAACATGGACCATCCCCCGGCGCGGAGGCGTGCCTCCTACCGCCGCACCAGGGGACCACGCGATGATCCCTGTCGCCCCCATCACCGGCCGCGCCAGGCTTCGCCGGTGGTGGCCTCCGGGGACGACGGGGAGAGGAGGAGGAGGGGAAGGCGGCGGCGGTTGGGGCTAGGGTTCGCCCGAGTCGTCCTGGAGGGGGACAACCCGTGCGTCTGCCGATCGAGAGCTAGAGATGGTAGATCTGCTCTCTTCTACTATTGTTGTTGATGCCTGGCGCGGCCTCCGGGGACGACGGGGAGGGGAGGAGGAGGAGGGGAAGGCGGCGGCGGTGAGGGCTAGGGTTCGCCCGAGTCGCCCTGGAGGGGGATGACCCGTGCGTCTGCCGATCGAGAGCTAGAGATAGTAGAGCTGCTCTCATCTGCTGTTGCTGTTGATGCCTTCCTATCGCTCGATCCATCCATCCCTCCTCTGTCATCAAGCGCCGTCCACAGGAGGAGATGGGATGGGAGGTGCACACGCACGCATGAATTGAAATGGACTCCAAGCATCATCGTGCATTGTTTGCCTTTGCCGTCATCGCTTCGCCTTTCTATTTCCTGCAAAGAACAACCGACCTAACTAGGGAAACATAGCTGCTTGCATGATGTACGTATATGAATCACTATGCAGATGCTGCAAAGAGGATCTCTGCAAAATTCAAAATCCTAAGAAAAGAATTGAAACAATGGAGAAAATCTATTTCTTCAATCCATAAGGACATTGATGATTTAAATGCTCTCATTTCTCTCATTGATTCTATAGAAAATTTTAGAGATCTTAGTTCTATGGAGAGGCAATTCAGAATCTCTATGAAATTTCATCTGGCTGCTTTGTTGAAACAGCAATTGGATTATTGGAAGCAAAGAGGAAAAATAAAATGGATCACTCTTAGAGATGAAAACTCTAGATTCTTCCATTCTATGACAACTACACAAAATAGGAAGAATCATATTCAGTCTATTACAACTGCTACTGGAGTTACTCTAACAGAGCATAAGGATAAGGCTGATGTTCTACTCCAGGCCTACAGAGAAAGATTGGGACAGACAGATAACACTTCTGGTGCTCACAATATTTCGGCTTTACTGAATAGTTCAAGCAATTTGGAATTCTTGGAAGCACCTTTTTCAGCTAAAGAAATAGATGATGTGGTTGCTGAATTCCCTTATAACAAATCACCTGGACCAGATGGGTTCAATGCTGAATTCCTGCAAAAAATGTTGGCCCATTATTAAGAAGGATTTTCATGACTTGTGCAATCAGTTTCATCAGGGAACTCTGTGTCTAGAGAGCATTAACAGCTGCTATATTACGCTTGTCCCAAAGAAAGATGATGCAAGTACAGTACATGATTATAGTCCTATCTCTCTGCTTAATTGTACCCTAAAACTTACACAAAGCTGCTTGCTAATAGATTGCAAATGGTGATTATGGATCTCAACCATGAAAATCAATATGGGTTCATTAAAAGCAGGACTATTCAGGACTGTTTGGCATGGTCTTATGAATATATTCATCTTTGTCATAAAAGTAAGAAGGAAACTGTACTCCTCAAACTGGATTTTGAGAAGTCCTTTGATAAACTGGATCACTCCTTTATTCTTGAGGTTCTTGAAAAAAAGGGTTTTGGACAGAAATGGTGCTCATGGGTCAAGCAGATACTGGCCTCTGCAACCTCTTCAGTGATGTTAAATGGAGTACTTGGTTCTTTGTTCAAATGTAGGAGAGGGGTTAGATAGGGGGATCCCCTCTCTCCCTTGCTTTTTGTCCTTGCAGCCGATACTCTGCAAACCATGGTTAATCATGCAATGAGGGAAAACTATCTTCACAGGCCTTTGGCTCTTCAGTGTTCTTCTTCTTTCCCCATTGTACAATATGCAGATGATACCCTGGTTGTAATGCAAGAAGATATACTTCAGTTGAATTTCTTAAAGGATTTACTTCAGAGGTTTGGGGAGGCTACTGGTCTGCGAGTTAATTATGAGAAATCCAATCTGATACCCATTAACATCCCTGATGATAGAGTGAGCCTATATACCTCTGCTCTTAATTGTCAGCTTGGAAACCTTCCTTTTATATATCTTGAATTGCATCTTAGTATCTCCAAGCCGCCAAAGGAGTACTTTCTGCCACCGATACAGTGTGTCCAAAGAAGATTGCCCTCTTGTGCCATGTATCTTAATTATGGAAGCAAATTAAGGCTGATAAACTCAGTCTGTCCTCCCTGCCGATATTTTCTATGAGTACACTTAAACTGTATCAATGGGTTCTAGATGAATGTGACAAATACAGACGATACTGTCTCTGGAGGAATAAAGATCTTAACAGTAAGACTCCTCCCCTAGCCTCTTGGGATTTGGTTTGTCGTCCCAAATCACAAGGTGGTCTGGGTGTGCTCAAGCTGTCAGTTCAGAATAATTGTCTATTAATGAAGCAGATCCATAAGTTCTATAACAAAGACAATATTCCTTGGATTCATTTGGTATGGGAGTCTTACTATCATCACACCTTGCCACCACTCAGACACAGAGATATTTCCTTCTGGTGGAGGGATTGTCTGAAAAACCTTGATCTTTACAAGGCAAAAGCATCATGTACTTTGCACAATGGAGAGACTGTTCTCCTTTGGACAGATTTATGGAGTACAGAAATTCTATCTACAAAGTGGCCCTATCTTTTCAATTTTGCCAAAGATATCACAATCTCTGTCAAGAATGTGCTGCTTACTGAGGAGATTTCATCTCTCTTCCATTTGCCCTTGTCTATTCAAGCTATGGATGAATACCATCAGTTTCTAGCCCTCATACAAGACACACAGGTCCCACTGGAGAAGGATAAATGGACGGTACTGTTGCTGCTCCAGGCTATACAGTTTCCTCCATGTATACGGATCTGATGAATCAAGGACCTGTGTTACCTATCTTATCGTGGCTCTGGAAAAGCTGCTGCCAAGGGAAGCATAAAGTATTTTTTTGGCTCCTATTTCATAATCGTCTGAATACCAGGGCCATGTTACAACGAAAGAGGGTTCTTCCTGCCTGACTACACTTGTGTTATGTGTGGTGGTACTGATTTAGAAACAAGGGACCACTTGTTCTTCACCTGCCCCTTTGCAGTTAATTGTTGGCAATACTTATGCCCTGGATGGGTGCCTCCTCTTTCTAATGGACATCCAGTACTTCAGGAGGTGCTCCAGAGCTTAAAATTCAAGATCCAGCAGCCATTCTTCATGGAGATTATCATGCTGATCTTTTGGTCTCTTTGGACGATTAGAAACGACTTTATATTCAAAGGAATCACTCCCAATCTCTATCGCTGCAAATACAAATTCAAGGAGGAGTTGGCACTTCTGGTCCATAAAGCCAAGAGGAAATCCTATATTGGCCTTAAGGCCTGGGTAACGAATTTCTTGTAAATTTCCTGTATCATAGTGTAGCTCTTCTTAGCTTAGTTTTTGCTTCCTTCTTAGTGCTACTCTCCAGCACTCTGTATTTCTAGTTTTATACTTTATACCAAAAATCAATAAAAAAATGCAGTGAGGAAACTCACTGTACAGCTTCAAAAAAAAATGTACTTATATGAATGTATGATCAGATCAGACAGCTAGGGATGAAAACTCTAGAGAGCGCGTGGCGGCTGTACGTACGTACGTGTGTTAGGTCACGCTGTCGCGCAAGTACGAGTTATGGCGATACCATGGGCCTCTAACTAACTGCTCCGGCGAATATGAACAGTACACTTTCACTTTGTCTTCGATTTAATAGTCAGGTGTCGAACGTAGCGCGCTACCTGTTGATCGTTGCCTTGACTTTGCGGCAGTTTTGCCTTCTTGACAACACCGCACCTCTTCCTTTTCCTTTTCAAATGGAACTTAACTGAAACTTCCGGTGCCATTTTTTGTCGTCAGTCTCCAAAACCTACATAGAACGGCTGGCATCTTACTCGGAGAAAATGGCTTATTTATCTTGTATAAGCTCCGAAATCGGAAAATTATTACACTAGAACAGATGCACTTAATTGTCGAATTTGCAACCGCACAAACACTACTACTTGTAAGTTCGTGTTTACGGCGGTCAACTAACTGCCAAACGAGCAAGAGGTACTTAGCTAGGATGCTGTATTTTTTAATGTTAACACAAGATATATAATACAAAACATATATTATTAGAAAATTTAGATGTTGTATTTTTAATAGTATAATTTTTATAATACAAATTTTATATTATATTGGCTAAATTGATGATCTTGGATACTCGTAGGTCCTGTAAACTGAAATGGAGGGAGTAACTTCTTAAGTATATAGTTCCTCCCCGTAAAGAGCTATAAGCTCCCAGCTCTAAAGAGTTCTAAGCTCCCAGTATTGGTCTTGCTGGCCCCAGCTGCAACTAAGTTATCGCCATCGACCGCTTGTGGAGTTTCGATCGAATCATAGTGCATCACTGTGTCGATTCCATCGTCTCGTTCCACTGTTTTTTAGGTCAACTAGGCAACCTCCCATAAAAAAACAAAAACAAAATAGCACTTCTTCTACAGCCATGGAATGTCGTCGCCGCAACAATCCCCTCCCGCAGTCATTCGAACCAGGCCACTACCGCCCCCACCCACTGCATCCGAGGGCCTGCTGGCGCCGTGCTAGGTAGGACGAGGCATCACGCTGGAGGCGAGGACAGGCGGATCCGCGCTAGATCGGCTCGAGACATAGGCGAGTATTTAATTAAAGTTCAAATTTTGCTAAGTTTGATCAAATATACTACTCCCTCCGCTTCATAAAGGATGTCTTAAGTTTGTGATTGTATAGCATAATATCAACAACTTCTATATGAATAAATATATATAGAAATTAACCTTATGACAGATCCGTTCATATTAATTTGCTATTCTAGATTTTCATAATGTATTTATTTTTGTTCAACTTAGAAACCATTCACTTTTGATTAACATTAATTGAATATTTTGTTTTTATCACATTATTTTTACAGGAAACAACTTACAAAATGGTGTTTTCATCACACATTTGGCATGGTACATATGTTTATTTTCGAATAACATATGGTGCATATGTTTATAGTCTAAATGTTTGTGCTACATCCGATATAATGTCATGACCGGACACCCAATCCCATAGTCACGGCCATAAAATAGAATAATTCTATATTTTAAATTACATTACATTTTATTGTGAATTTAACAGAATATTTGCCTACCCTATTTAGCTACCTGCTAACGTCCCGATCTTGTAAATCTCCCTTTGTTATTTGTAGAAGGTTGAGATAATTTAGGGATAGTTGTAGATTAGGCTTGGTTAGCAAGTATGCATGTACCCTAATTTTTTTTAGATAAAGAAAATATATTAATATCAAAAGATACCAATTACACCTAGCCTCTGCAACAACGCAATACCCTAATGGCAGTATGGATGCACATAGCCAAGAAAGATAAAAGAAAACTAAGAAAGAAAAGTTCCGCTATAGTATCCCAGGCCTTGAACCAGTAATACATCCACCACCTAGACAGCACCTGAAATACAGACTCTCCAAAAGCGATGCCTCCAAGAAGGGAACAGTGCACCAGCACCATCGTCGCCCGATCAAAGATCTTAGGTTTTCACCCTGAAGATAGTCCCCGCTGATCTCAAAACAATGCCTCCAACAAGATCATTGCCAGACACAACCTGTTAAGGCCAGACCTTGGGTTTTCACCCTGAAAGGTAGGACTCTGAACTTCACCTGTGCTGCCGCCCCCACTTTCATACCACTGTTGCGAATCTCGGAACACCAAGCAAGTTCCTCAACATCGCGGAGACTTGAACCTTCTTTAGCTAATCCCCCAATCCCGCATTCATGAAATTCTCTGCTTCGGACTTCACCATGGACCAAAAGTCTTTTGTTGTCAACACAGAATAGAGCTTCGCGCCACTCCCTCCGGAACCAAATGGTCGGAATAAAAGATCAATATAATCAGTGTGTTGCATCCTAACCCCAATCTACATGGTATACGACGCTCATTTTTGAAAAATGAATTGATCCCAAACCTACGCTTCCACTCACCGTGGCCATCGCTATGGCCTCCTCCCACTACTCCTCTGGTACCAATACCTATGCCGACCCTGAACCCGCCCATCCTCCGCCACATCTCCCCCCCCCCCCGTTTCCATCCACAACCACATGTGATTTTGGCTGCACCTCAGAGCCATGCATCCCCCAATATCGCATGGGCAGTAGGACAGACTTCTCGAGGGAGCTCATCCACTCCTTTGACACAGAGGAACCTTTCTAGCATCCCTTGGGTGGTATCATCACTAGTAGAAAACCT
>NC_061510.1:54825211-54906243 GCF_022539505.1 Lolium rigidum | reverse complement strand
TTCAAAATGGGATCCCTTTCAAAATAGGGTCCCTTCAAAATACCAATACAATATCCCAAACTATATTCCCTAAAAGAAAAGGACAGCTAAAGATAGTTGATAATTGTTAGAGGGGTGACAAATAATGCAATCACCGAAATCCGCAAATATGTATGCCTCATGTTTATAACAAAATTATACCACTTTTAGGCCGTTTCAAAATACCAATACTATATCCCAAACTATATTCCCTAAAAGAAAAGGACAGCTAAAGATAGTTGATAGCAATCACCGAAATCCGCAAATATGTATGCCTCATGTTTATAACAAAATTATACCACTTTTAGGCCGTTTCAAAATACCAATACTATATCCCAAACAATATTCCCTAAAAGAAAAGGACAGCTAAAGATAGTTGATAATTGTTAGAGGGGTGACAAATAATGCAATCACCAAAATCCGCAAATATGTATGCCTCATGTTTATACCAATACTATATCCCAAACTATATTAAGTGGTAAACTCGTTATTGCACATAAATAGAGGGGTGGGCATTCTCCACCGACAGAGAGAGAGAGGGGTGGCCACGAGAGAGAGAGAGAGAGAGAGAGAGAGAGAGAGAGGTTGCCACGAAGAGACGGATAGGGGTATACTGCCTGTTAGATCGGTGGATCAACGGTTCGTGGAGTCGATCCATGTGACAACGGCTCAACCAATCGGGATAAGTTTGGGCTTCTCGAGCATTTGTGACAGTACTTGAGGGCAAAACTGAGTAGTACTAAGAATCCAAGGGCACATAAATAGTAAATAGACTAAGGGATTCAAACAAAAGAATTACAAAATGAAAAATGTGTGTTTTGTACAATATAATTCATATTGGGCTACATCAAATTATTTGCAATTCAAATATACATGAGTGTGACAATTATGGCATCATTTAGACAAACTATGTTTTGGGAAAGATGTTTTGCAAAGGGGTTTGGGTGGAAAACCAATCATCTTCATAGCTACACTAGTGATTCTGAGAAGTGACAATTTGTGGTAAAACTTGATTTATATATGTTTGTTAAGGTTTTCCAGGTGGCAGGTTGCGTAGGAAGACTCCATGAGTAGTTGCCACTATGTTTTTATTTTTTGGATTTTTTTGCGCATGAAATGACTCAATTAGCTATGTTAATCTCATTTGTTGACTCTCTGTTGACCAGCTACTTGAGGGTAAAACTGAGTATATTGCACTTGCCGGTCTAAGTCCTCGAGGGGAAAACTGAGTACGGATAAAATTTCCGTATAAGGCCCGAGGTTATAACCGAGTACACCAAACGTCCCGGGGTTAGACTCGTGTAGCGGTGCACGCTGCAGCCGTGCATAGCGGACGCGTGTTGCGGTACACGCCACCTTCGTCTTTATAGAGCCCCTCTTTCTCTCCCTCGACGCACGTTCTCACCGGCTCACCGCAACCGCCTCTCCTGTCCCATCATCTTCTCCACAACCGAAGAAAAAACCCCGAAGAAAACCGCCGGCGATGGAGAAGAATGAGATGCCCATTGTCGGCACATCAGCCGCCGCCCCCGTCCAGGCCCCTGTCGCTGCTTCCAACGTAGCAACAGGCGCATCGGCCGCCGCCCCCGTCCAGGCCCCTGTCGCTGCTTCCAACGTAGCAGCCGGCGGATCGGCCGCCGCCCCCGTCCAGGCCCCCGTCCCTGCTTCCAACGTAGCAGCCGGCGGATCGGCCGCCGCCCCGTCCAGGCCCCTGTCGCTGCTTCCAACGTAGCAGCCGGCGCATCGGCCGCCGCCACCGTCCAGTCCCCCGTCGCTTGGGACCCGTACGAACCAGTGCAATACGACGCGCCGGAGAACCCCTACGACACCGAGCATCGTCGACAACGAGCCGGAGGTAACCCTTTGTTCCCTTGTTCTTATCTCATTTCAATCATTTTGTGTTAGATCTAGCGTTATTACGGTTCGTCTGTTCCTAGTTCAATCCTTTTGTGTTAGATCTTGCGTTATTACTCGTTCGTCCGTTCCTAGTTCGATCCTTTTGTGTTAGATCTTGCGTTATTAGTGTTTGTGATTTGCTTTTGTTTAAGATTTGTGCCGATGATGATGAATATTTGGGCATAAATTGATTCAGGGTTTGGTCAATAAACAATTGGTGTGTACAAATTTGTTGTGCATGATCTTTGGTTTGCTGACTCAAATCCTGGATATAAGTGTGTCCAATGTAACTGAGGCTACCTCTTTTTTCGAGCCCATATTATCATGCATGATTTTTTGTTCACTCTCTGTTCCATCATCGTTGCAATTGACTCCGTGTTTTTTGCACGATCTTTGGTGCTACGTGACAGGTGCAGAGCAGCGACATCGATAGCGACGATGAGTCGTTCCACACCAAGACACGTCACGTCCTCAGGAGGCTGCATTCCGGCCATTATGATGGCCCCTTTTCTCGAGGCATTTACAAGTGCCCCTTCTGCATCAGGAAGCTCCATGCCACCGACTTCAACTGCCTGGTGAACCATGCTGAATCCGTTGGCAGATGTGACGCTAGAGTTGGAACAACCGTGAACGTGCATGCGTTCATGGCCAAACACAAAGCACTTGGGATTCACTGCGCAACCTCCAAGCGAGTCACACGCGCTACCCGGAGGCGTTGAACGTGCCTACTCGCACTCTCTGTATGTGACTGCTCTATCTCGTAGAGCAGCTTAAATTCATGTAAAATGTAGCTTATGTTGGATCTATCGGTACTACTTTTGGATCTGTCCTGAATATATCTATGCTATGTTGGTTGCTGTATGCAGCTTATCCTATATTTTCTCTCCGGATTTGTGCCCTAGATTTCCTACCCGATTAGGTAAAAACGAAGGCATAAAGAAATGAATGGCGTTAAAAAACGAAGGACAAGCTGCTCTAGATTTGCTACCAATTTGGGCAATCAAATATGAATGAGATCGAGCGAGAGAGAGGAAAAAGGTACATTGAAAACTGCTAATCTGGGCGAAAGAGACAGAAACCACTCGTGCTCCCGTCCCGGACCCACACGGCTCCACACGCTATGGCCCCACAAACATGGTCTCATCCTGTCCCACGCGGTCCCTTCCTACCAGCCCCACACGACGCGGTCCCACACGACGCGACCCCACAAACGACACGACCCCACTCGTCAGCACGGAACGGTCAACTTAACGGATTCCTTCCGTCCGAGCTCCTTCTGCGGGTTCAGACAAGGGCTTGGGGAAAACTGAGGAAAAATTAAGGAGCTGGGGAAAACTGAGTACAACTAAGGACCCGAGGGCACGAAAATAGAAATCCCTTGATTTTATCTTGCACTGCAAAGATTTCCAAATTGTTTCCGCATCCAATTCGATGCACACTTGGTTCTTTTGCCTTGGCTCTGCCTGCCTTCTCTGGGCGTTCTTTGGCGTATGAGCACAAGGTTCTTTCACCAAACAAGCATTTTCTTGAACTTAGAAATAACTTCGAAATTTTGCAAAAAGCCGGTTTAACCGGGGTTAGTTAAATTTTTCCGGATTGCTTGTTCCCACTCTCTCTTTTCGCAGTTCGCGTGCTTAGTTGCTACCGGTTTATCTTGATTGCCATGAAGCCGGTTTGCGGACAGTAGCAGAGTCGAAGACTCCGGTAGGTTTAGCACGCTACTAAACCGGAAAGAAAAAATGTTCACTAAGCAACCGGTGAACTGAAAAAATAAACATATTGCATGCAACTTTAGGGGTAGTCCCCGAGATTCATTCGAGGTTTCGACATCTTTTTATTCATAGCATATAAGGTACAAAAAAGGAACTTCTTACTCCACAACTTCAAGAGTAGAAAGGACGCAACAGAGCTACGTTCCATGGATGCTTGCTCTCCTCTCCGGATTTGTCCGCCTTTCCTTTTTTCCACTCCTGTGCATCGATCAAGTAATAGGAGTCATTGTGAAGAGCTTTGCTCACAATGAAGGGACCTTTCCATGGTGGTGAAAGCTTATGCCGGCCTTCAGTGCGCTGCACTAGGCGTAGCACCAGATCTCCTTCCCGGAATACTCTCGGGTTAGCCTTCCGGCTATGATAGCGTCTGAGGTTTTGCTGGTAAATGGCTGTTCTTGCCAAAGCCAACTCTCTTGCTTCTTCTAGCAAGTCCACATCATTTTCTCTGGCCTCTTTGACCTCTTGTTCGGTATAGAGCTGTACCCTTGGTGAATCATGAATGATGTCGGTTGGTATGACCGCTTCTGCTCCGTATACCATGAAGAATGGAGTGTATCCGGTGGACCGGTTTGGAGTTGTTCTTATGCTTCACAACACTGATGGTAGCTCATCAAGCCAACACCCTGGTGACTTTTCTACCGCTTCGATGAGCCTTGGTTTGATACCGGAAAGTACCAAAGCATTCATTCTTTCCACTTGGCCATTGCCTTGTGGGTGTGCTACCGAGCACAAATCCAACCGGATGTTGTTGTCCTCACAAAACCTTTTGAACTCACCTTGAGCAAAGTTGGTTCCATTGTCAGTTATGATACTATGTGGGTATCCATACCGCAAAATGACATCCTTCAAGAACTTTACCGTTGTGTGCCCATCACACTTTGCGATAGGTTTCACTTCTAGCCACTTGGTGAATTTATCCACCATAACCAAGATGTGAGTCATGCTGCTCCTATTGTCTATCAGCACCTTGATGAACTTGACTCGAGCATTTGACCCTTGCATGGTTGGGTCCAAGACAAGAGCATAGCCACCTGGGTTAGGCATGATCTTCGGGTGATCCTTGAATGACCACGAGATCTCTTGATCAGACCACAGCATGTATTTTGGTACTGCTGGCATCACCGCGTTCACTTCCATAGAACGGCGATATAGGCTCTGTCTGTCGGTTGGCTCAGTTACGAACACAACGCAGCACATATCTGGATCTTTGTAAACATTCCGGCCCAAAGGTGCCGGTGGAGGTGGTTGGCCATTGCCTTCTCCCACTTGGTTAACTTGCTGGTATTGTTGCCGGTTTGGCTGCACCGGTAAGGCGTTTGCCCCGGTAAGCGGTGGTGGTAGTGGTAGCTGTTGTTGCCGCGGCATGTCTTGCGGCGGTTGTGCATCTTTTACCGTTCCCTTTTGCATCAAGTACTTGGTCCAGGTACAATCCTTCGTCAGATGGTTTGACGGGTGTGCCGGATTCGGTGTGTGCCACCGGCAAGGTTGGTCCATGGCAGCTTCCATGGTGTACTTCGCTGGTTCTTGCCAGTTCTTTTTCTGAACCCAAGGCTTCTTTTCTACCCACTGTTTTTTAGGACCCGCCCATGACTGCGATCCGGTTCTCTGCCTCTGACTGCCGCTGGCCTCAGAGTTTTCTTGCACTGCAGCAACTTGCTGCGGACCGTACCTTCGATCCGGGAAATCTTCCCTTCTTTTGTTATTCCGGTTATCCCGGTGTTGCTCTTGGCGCTGCTGTTCCGGTTCAGGTTGCACTGTCGGCTACGTTGGGTCTCCCAACGCATAGCTATCCGCCACACGTATCATCTCTGCCAACGTTGTCGGCATGTTCCGCTGCAGCTTTTGCCACAACGGTGAACCTCTCCTGCACCCACTGCTAAACCAAGCAATGGCTTGCGCCTCGATTACCCCTTCACAGGAGTTCCTTGTAGTGTTCCACCGGGCCAGATAATCCCGGTCTGTTTCGTTCTGGCGCTGTATGCACAAAGCGAGCTGTTGCGGCCTGTTTGGCCTCTGATAGGTGCTGCTGAAATTGCTCACGAAAGCTTCCTCAAAATCCAACCAGCCATTTATGCTTCCTACCGGCAAGTTGTTTAGCCAGATTCTTGCCGGTCCAACCAAAAACGATGGTATGATTCTCACGGCCCATCGCCGGTTTCCTCCTCCAGCTACGGTTCCTCCGCCGCCTGCGACGTATACCGCGGTCACGTAGTCCGCGAGCCAGTCTTCCGGCTTCGTGGTGCCGTCATATGTTTTTGTGTCACGAGGTAACATAAAGTTGCGAACTGGTGGCTTTTCTTTCATGATCCTTGGACCAAAACACTTTCGGCCCGGGGGACCTTCTTCTTCGATCATTTCTGACAAGTATACCCTATCCAGACGGTGCCTCGCATCCCGTTCCGGTAGGTATCTTTCTCCCAAGCGTTCTCCCAACGGGTTCCGGTATGCTGCCGGTCTTGCGGAATCGGCCTCATCATAACATTCCGGTACCGCGGCCCTTGCCTTCCGGTACCTTGGGGGATCTATTTCCTCCTCATCATACGCCGCCCTTGCAGCTCGATAATTTTGCCCGGTTTCTTGTCTACCGGCATGATTGTTTCCGGCATAGCCCTCTCTGGCATAGCCTCTGTTTGCCCCTTGGCCTTTTCTGCCGGCATCAAATTGCCCGGCTTGTTGTTTTCCGGCAAGAACCGGATCATACACAGTCATCTGCTGCGCATTCACCTCTTTTTCTCTTCTTCTGTCCGGATGGGGGGACGAAGCCTGCCCATGGGACTTGCTACCGGCATTCCTTGTCGAACGCGCGGATTTTGAAGCCACAGCCTTGTTCAGCTTATCAAGCTGTTCAGCATTTTGCTGCTCGATAGTCTCAAGAAGTTCCCGAACACGCTCTTGTTGTTTTGCCAGAGCGTCCCCGGAAAGAGAGTCACATAGCGCTACAGCAGCTTTAGCAGCTTTTATTGTTTTATCCGGGCTACTGTACTTAGGTTTTTCTACAATGCTCACAGATGCAGATGTGCTTTTGCCGGCAGCAATTTCTTTGCGCAGGTCCTGGTCTAGATTGCGAGCCTTAAGCCGGTTTTCCGGTATCCTAGCAGCATGAGCGCTAACAGAAGCAAAGCCATGGGCAGCATTATACTCACGTACGGTTAGGTTCAGCTCGCGCTGCGCCCTGACGATGTCCTTGCCGCTCTCGAGCATCTTCTGGCGCTGCGCCTCCAGCTCCGCCTGAGCCGCTGCCGGGTCAATGTTCTGCGCGATGGGGGTGGCGAGGACGTTCATCGCCGCTTGGAGCGGTGTTTCCGGTGGCGCGGATGATGCTCCCGCTGCGCCTGCGCCGCGTTCCAGCGGTGGCTTGGCCGAACGGGTCGAAACCGCACGCCCAGCGCCTTCTTCCGCAGCTTCTTTGCCGGCGTCGACCGCGCCTGCCATCATCACCTCCACGCTGCCAGGAGCGCGGCCTGCATGTAGCCATCTTGGCGGATCCGGCGCCACCAGTACCGGCGAGAGGCACTGGCGCACAGGGACGGTGCCGAAGTAGATGCGGTGGCTGCCGAACTCGATGATGCGGCCGTTCTTGGGGAAGATGCCGCCGTTGGCGAAGCAGCCCGCGTTGTCGTTGATGAAGTCCATGGCGTAGATGCGCTGCACCAACGCGGAGACCGTGCGCTGGCCGGCGACGTCGAGGATGCCCGCCCGAATGTGAACTCCAGCAAGCGCCACTTCATGCCCCACGGTGGGCGCCAACTGTCGTCGTGGCGAACGAGCAGATGCCATGGGATGGCTTAAGTTGGGGCCGGATGGGCGCTAGAGGATTCGGGGGAGGGTTTGCGACTAGATGGGATGAACTTCCGGATGCTTTCCTCAAGAACACAACCAAAGGCCGGTATGCAAGAAGAGAGACAAGAGGAAGAACTCTGCTCTAGATCGCTAGCTTCATTGATCTCAACATGGTTACAGGTTTTTGGGTACAAGGTTCCTCGTCTAATCTCCTCTATCTGCACGCATGCCCGTAAGAGGCTGTGCCCCCTCTCCTTATATAGGGGAGAGGGTGGCTTACAGAGCAAGAAACCCTAATGGCATCTTTGACTGGACAAACTACTTTACAAAGCTACTTTAATCATGGATGACGCCGGGGTCTTCTTTAATCAGGGACGCTGACGTCCTCCGGCTTCTTTCAGCATCACCCCTCTCTTTGGCGCCAGGGCTCCGATTAAAGTCACTTTGCTTAGCTCATCCTTGTCTTCTTGCTCTGAAGAGAATCTTTGACCAGTCTTGCCGACAGGCCCTTCTTTCCGGTATCTTTTTTATCCGGTTCCGGTATACCCCTCTTGGGGATACCGGCTTAGCTTCACTTAGCCAAATTCTTATCTTTGTGCTCCGGTAAGAATATTAAACCGGTATCTTGATGGCTCAAACCATCCGGTTTGGCATGCCTTTGGCATACCGGGGGTCATCCCCCCAACAGATTGTGATCTCTTGTAGATTATGAAGTTAACTATTGCTATGATGGTATTGATGTGATCTATTCCTCCTTTCGTAGCGTGAAGGTGACAGTGTGCATGCTATGTTAGTACTTGGTTTGGTTGTGTTGATCTGTCATGCACTCTAAGGTTATTTAAATATGAACATCGAATATTGTGGAGCTTGTTAACTCCGGCATTGAGGGTTCGTGTAATCCTACACAGTTAGTGGTGTTCATCATCCAACAAGAGGGTGTAGAGTCTAGCATCTATCTATTTATTCTGTTATGTGATCAATGTTGAGAGTGTCCACTAGTGAAAGTATAATCCCTAGGCCTTGTTCCTAAATACTGCAATTATCGCTGCTTGTTTACTGTTCTACTGCATCTGTACTGTCCGCAATATTACCATTATCAACCACACGCCAGTCCTGGACAGCAAAGCACTTTTCTGGTGCCGTTGCTACTGCTCATATTTATTCATACCACCTGTATTTCACTATCTCTTCGCCGAACTAGTGCACCTATTAGGTGTGTTGGGGACACAAGAGACTTCTTGCTTTGTGGTTGCGGGGTTGCTTGAGAGGGATATCTTTGACCTCTTCCTCCCTGAGATCGATAAACCTTGGGTGATCCACTTAAGGGAAACTTGCTGCTGTTCTACAAACCTCTGCTCTTGGAGGCCCAACACTGTCTACAAGAATAGAAGCACCCGTAGACATCAATCATCTATATTGTTTCCTCCAGCGCTCGCTCGAAATCCAGCCGAGATTAGGCCAGGTGCATCGTAGTTTGAGTATTGCCGAGAAAACCGGCGTCTATTTTGATAATTTCGACCACGGTCCTCCTCTGGCGACCTATGCCGTTTATTGTGAACAGCATCCTCTCCATCTGCCCATCTGTTTACTATCTCCATCAATGCAGATACTGTCTTTGGGTTGGTTCTCCCCAAGTCCTCGACAAAATCTCCTCGTCGGATTCCTGCGACAAACGCATCTATCGCTCTCTCGTCAGATATATTCTCTACCGAGTTTTTGATGATATTCCACCTTTGGATTTACTTTCTCATTGATTCATCCGGCTTTCGTCGACACGCTCTCAACTCCTCTAGTGATGCAGGTTTTTTGAGAGTAGACCGGAAATTCTTGACGAACACATCCTCGAAGCTATCCCAGCTGTCGATAGAACCTGGAGGAAGCTTCTTTATCCAAGATCGCGCAGCTCCACTCAGATGTACCTGGATGCTCTGCATGGCTGTTGCTCTGGTTCCTCCTGTCAATTTTACCGTCTCGAGATAATCGACTAGCCAATCCTCTGGATCTTGCAGGCCGTCGAATTTTTTGAAGTTATCGGGCAGTTTGAACCCCGCAGGAACTCGAGTTTTTCGGACCCTCCTTGTAAAGCACGACAGCCCGCACATATCTTCGTCATCTATCTCTGGGGAGTGCCGATGTTCTCTTCTATTTTGTCGTGCTCTGTCCACCCTTGCTTGCGCTGCTGTGTCTCTTGCTCCACCTGTTCTTCGGGAACTGTTGCTGCTGCCGCAACTCGTGGACTATTTTGCCTTGCTGAACCTTCGGGAGGCGTTGATGCAAACGCCGTTCCCATGGCCCCAACACCTGCCATGGCCATGTTGTATAATGCCTCCCTTGGATCTCCAGGAGGTGGCCTAGACGTGAGGATAAAGGCTTGTGTCGCCATATACCCAGCTTCCGGTGTTTTAGGGATAATGTTCCCTCGTGTGTCTATCGACATAAAGGACATGTCGAGGTTTTGCACCAAGTGCTCTCTATCAGCTTCAGGTATGTTTTGCATCCTAGACCTTGCCCTGTTCCGAGCTTCTCTGTGGCCATCTCCCGAAGTTCCTGAATGTCGACTTAACTCTGCCCTTCGCCTGCTGGATGCAGAGGCTGCTTCCTGCCTTCTATCCAACTCGATTTTCTATTTCTCGAGCTCTCGCCTGGTACGTGCAAGCCTATATTGATATGCTTGTAACTCCTCAGGTGTCGCCGTTACAGTCATTGGCTCTGTACCATTAATAGCACTTGCGACTCGATCCCATACTTCCTGCGGAAATCGCACCATCTCTCGTGTTCCTGGTCCGATATATTTTGTTCATAGACCTCTTGTGAGATCTGCAGGATCGACATACGGATTTCCTGCCTCGTCGAAATTCTCTGACGTCTCCTCTTGTGGGCGACTTGGTTCTCCGATTGTATAGATCCGGTGATATTTTGGATGCTGAACCATGTTGGGTTTGGTGACACCATCACAAAGATTGGTGAAGACCTTGCCAATGGTAGTAGATCTGTCGATGAAGTTGAAGCTGTTGAAGCTATTCGAGTCATCGCTTATATCTGAGTCCGCAAATGACTCGAAGGACATGTCGCTGAAGATCTTGGCGAGCTTTTCGCTTGCCCTGGTGCTGATGAAGCATGGCGATGAAGTCTCCTCTTTGCCTGACTCGATTGATGATGTTGAGTTCGAAAAATCGAAATCGACCGCTGATAATCCCGACGAGATCGGAATTTCGAGACGATACGCTCCCTCTTTCTCGACACGGAAGTGGAATCTTCCGAACGTCATCTTCATAGGCTCCTCCAGATACGCATATGCATCCAAACGGGAGGGCGGGTGAGGAACAAAATCGACAGGACCAGTTGCGATCTGTTTACCTCGATCCATCGCGTTGCTTGCTGTTGATGAAGTCGACGATCTTGAACGTGCCATCGAGATCAGATCCTTGACGCCTCTAATTCCCACAGACGGCCCCAATTGACAAGGGATTAACTTGTCAATGCCTACGGGTTGTAGACTAGGGTTTAGTTAGAAGTAGAGGGCAAGTAGATCTCGAAGGTTTCAGCCGAAAAGTATTCGACGATATGAAAACTAGGGTTTGTGAGACAATGAATCGATGCTTTGTTTGTCCCTCGACTCCCCCTTATATAGGAGGTGGAGCCGAGGGATTCGTGATGTACAAGTTACAGAGTCCGGGAAGGTTTCCAACTCCTCCCGTAATATTACAAGTGTTCTCTCCTAATACAACTCTAGCTTTCCTTAACTAGCAAGTTGGGCTTCCGAATTCTCCTTATCCTTCGGGTTGTGGGCCTTCAATAAACCCCGGGTACTATCTTCGGCAGGCCCATTGGGGATGCCTATGTCACATATTTAGTCTATACTATATATAGATCAAACAAATCAAGCATGCCATAAATATAAACATATTAATTACATATAAGAATGCATAAACACTTTCAAGATCCAAATAAGATACAATTTGGGACAAAACATGATAAGATTCAAGAAAGAATAAAAGGTGTGACAAAACACATTTGGTTGGACCAAGAGGCTCTTGTTACATCTGGCTTTAGGGGAAAGAGTATTTACGGATGTGCTTCTCACAAATATCTTATCTCTATTTTATTTGTTACATATTTGCACTTCAGTTATATATGTATGCATAGCTGCAAGAGAAATCTTAACCCTGGCCTATTTTCCATCAGTGAATACAACCCCCTTAAAAGTAAACTAGATAGGTCCGATAAACATAAAATCAAATTAACTAGCAAGTCTAGTAGCCGTTTCCTTTACACCATTTTAGTAGTGCTTCCCAAGGTTCAATTAAACCTAGGTCTACTAGGGAAAAAGCTTATCACATTACAATCCGAAATCTGGATCGAAGGTATCAGTGACCTATATTCAACTTGAGGTTGAGCTTGAGCTTGACTTTGTGGCTGCTTCCCTTTTGCTTATCACTTAATTGCTTCAACTTCTTCTTCAATGGGCACGATCTAACATGGTGCCCTTCAACCTTGCACTTGAAGGAAACGATCTTGGCCGAATTCCTGACTTGTTCTTGGCCCTTCTTCTTGTTGCTCTTGTTCTTGGACTTGTTCTTTTTATTGGAGTTGAATCCAAGTCAAGTCTTGTCATTGGGGATTATTGCACACTCAACATGTTGTCAAGTGCGGATTTCCCTTCATGACGATTTTCCAAGTCTTTCTTCAAAGAAATGACTTGGGCCTCGAGCTCTTTGATTTCCTCTACATGGTTAGTAGAAATACAAATACTAGAGGAAGTGGAAGCTTCATTTTTAGAGCAACAAGTCAAAGCAAGTAATCCAAAACAAGGTGTTTCAATAGTTTGACTAGATGGATTACTAGGACTAGCACATGGAAATATAACATTTAGAGTAGAGGTTGTGCTAATATCCACATGAGGCTCGAAAGATGTTACCTTAGTGATACTTGCCTCATGAGCTAACTTTAGCCCATCATAGGAGATTAGAAGATCATTATGAGAGCCCGAGAGCTTTTCATGACTTTCTTCCAATTTCCTATAATTGCTAGTTAGCAACTCAAGTTGAGCCCTTATCTCAACATTCGCCTTTAAAGTAGATGCTTCACAAGAAGTAGAGTTAGTAGCACAAGCATCATCAATATATTTTTATTTTTCAAGCTCATAAGATTCAACTTTTTGTGGGAGGATAAAAGTAGTATGCTTCTAATCGGTAAGCTCTTGCTTAAGGAGATTGAATCTCATTCTCCCATTTTCAACATGGGACTCTAAGACCTCAATGGTTCCCTTGTGTTTATGCAAGGTTTCCATAAAGTGTTCGAGACTAGCACGAGCCGTGTCATTACCACGAAGAGAAGCATACACCAATCCCATCATATGCACTAAAGCTTTAGTATCCTCATCAACTTCATCATTACTCTCATCAATAGGGGATGTGTTGGAATCCAAAGTAGGAGTTACCTTTGATTCCTTTGCCATAAGGCACATGTGCATTCCGGAGGATGAATGTGAGGATAATCTTGAATATCCATTCATAATCATGTCTTGGACCATAGAGTGTTAGGTTTCCTCTACATTGTTAGTCAACAAACAATTAGAGGAAAGATAATCATTTTGGTTATAGAAATAATATACAAAGCAAGCATATCATCATGAGATCTATGTGAGAAATTTACACAAGATATGAACGGACTATCAACACTAGCATGTAAGGCATTTTTGTTGCTAGATGTGTTCAGTTCCAAAGATGAAACATTGCAATGGGATAAAGAAGAAGGATCACCAATAGTGAGGACACTATCAACATTAAAATTTTCATCACCACTCACCATATCATTACCTTGTGTCTTCCAACACGTTGGTGAAGTGGATGAAGATGAAAACTCATCGCGACCGGGGATGGAGGAAACTTGGATATCTTCATGATATGAAGGAGAAGAGAGCTCAATGTAAGAAAAACTACCCTAATGATAAGTGGTCACTCCATCAAAAAATTCAAGCATGATCCACATCTCATGATATGACTTGCATTTCCCAAGCATCACTAACATCAAATGAACCTTTGAGCACAAAGATGATGCAAACTCATTAGATACTTGAGCTTCAAGATGTAATTTTTTCTCATCCTCTAAATATAGATTTTGAGGATCCACCACAAGAGAAAAACATACATCTAGAAATCACTCTATATTTGGACACAAGGTCCGAAGATGACAAATCATGCAATTTCTCCATAGAGGATAATTATTTGTGTCATCAAAAATAAATGTGCCATTGTGCACTATACTACTACCCGACATATTTACTCTCAAGGCGGTGAAGCCTAAAACAAGGAGAGACCTTGCTCTGATAGCAATTGAAAGGGATCCGCCTAGAGGGGGGGGGGGTGAATAGGCGTTTTAAAAACTATTATGGATTTTGCTTGTAAATATGCTAGGCTCAAATAAGTGAAACAACAACTCAATCTAACCAAGATATGCACAAGATATATGTAACACAAGTGTTAGCAAGATATTTGTACTTCAATCACGGGGGATATCACAAGAAAAGTAAACTCAGGTATAGAGATAATCGAGGCACGCGTAGATGAATATGTATTCCCGCGTTCCCGCACATAAGGTGAGGTACATCACATTGGAGAGATGCGGGATACCACAAAGGTCTCCCGAACGCCACGAAGGCTCACCTTCTTCTTCAAGACAATACCACGAAGGACAAAGACCTTTCCCTTATGGCTAACTTTTTCTCCACTCCGGAGATGGCAAGCTCAACCAGTTCACAAGCTCCACGAAGGAGAAGCCCGTGCCTCTTCACAATCTTCCACAAAGAGGTCACCGGAGCATCAACCGCCAAGCCAACTAGAAGATAACACCTCCAAGAGTAACAAGCTCACGGTCCCTCAATCAAACAAATCGTATTAGAGCTCAATACTATGCAATGATGCAAAGCAAGAACACCAAGAAAAGTGCTTAAATCCTTCTCTCTCAAATCCCACAAAAGCAACAAGTGCTATGTAGGAACTAGAGAGGAAGAACAAGGGTGGAAATCAAAAAATGACTCTAATATCTAGATCTCAAGAGTTCCCCTCACTTAGAGGAGGAAATGATTGGTGGAGGTAGTAGATCTATATCTTCTCTTTCAAATCCCTCAAAAATATGCAAGAATCATGGGAGGAATGGGAGGGGGAAGCTAGCTCAAGAAGGTCAAGAATATTGGTAAAAAACGTTCCAAATAACACCTAGAACAATGGGAAAGAAGAACCCTTTTATAACCCCTCAAAATATTCGTTTGGGGCAAAAATCGAGCCAACCTGGCGCTGATCCCGGCAGGCCGGGCTGGGTGCCAACCTACCCAGCAATAACACCCGACCTGCTGACCCAGACGCCAAAAATGCGACAACTTTTGCATCCGGACTCCGATTTCAATGATCTTGGGTATTCATAGAAACAACATAGTCTAAGCACTGACTAAGGACTATAATATGAAAGGTTTGGCCTATCTATAAAAAACCTCACCGGTAAAACCTCCAAACATGAAAACACAATATAAGATGCATATTATTTATGTTTGAGATGAACTTGGACTTGTTGTAAAGCTAGAAAAAAGCTCAACAACCTCAAATAAAGAAATAGCAAGAAGCAACAAGAATATAGGGATGCAAAGAATGCAAAGGATCGAGCTCCCTAAGACGATGCAATCAAGTTACTCAACGAAAGCCCCTCTTGATAGTGCGGCTATCTATCCTATAACCCGGTCTCTCAACAACTACCTTGATACCGATAAAATGAAAACCTAGCAAGGCCATATCTTTGCCTTACGCATTCCACTTGATCTTGATGATGATGATTCATGCTTCATTCAAGCCAGAATGCCCACTTGATCATTGTTGCTTCGTGAATACTCATGATTGCTTCCCCATACATCACTATGGGAAAGCTCCATTGAGGCATATCTTCACAAGTACATTATCACCAAATGGATGGCAGGCTTCAAGCATGATCTTCTCGATATACATATCTTGAACTTGCCCTTCTCAACCTTGATGACATTGATACTTGATGCCATCCTCACATGGGCTATATGAGATCATACTTCTTGATGCATGCCCATGACAAGATACCTAACCCACATAGACAACATAAATACACATATATAGTGGGTTAGCTCATGAAGCATAATGGACAAGGCTTACCATACCACAAGATCACATGATCCAAAGTGGAACACTCTTTATGCTTCATGTATTGACCAACTTGAATTCAATCTTCACTCTTAGTCTTGGTCAACCTTGTATCTCTTCATGATCTAGCATAATATCTTGATCATTCATTGCTTAACACATAAGCTAGAGAATGGCTAACTTGAGTTCCACACAAGAACTCCATTTTCATTGCTTGTTCTTGATCATATCATATTCTTCTCTTCAAATCGATGATCTTGATGCCAATACCAAAGGTATCACATTATACTCACGACATCCATACTTGAATCCAACATATGAACTTCAAGAAATACCTATAAAATATTTCTTCATATAAAGACAATAAAAATATTACTCCATAGAGGATTATCATTAATTACCAAAAATACACCTAGGGGCAATGTACCCTTACACCATCCTAAAGCCAAACGGTAAAAAAAAAACATCGGTGCACACGATCGGAGCCCATCCAATCCAATAATCTCCTGTCATGAGGTGCCCAATGGAGTTCGCTGACGGAGCCTTTTGGAACTGGACAGTTCAGCCAGATCAAAGATGGAAATCATCAAGTAGATTTGTTTCTTGGTGCGAGAGGAACACTAAGCCCACCGCCTTATTTGACCACACCAATAGGCTCTTACGTCGCCAATCATAGAAGCGAGAAATGACGCAGGGCCACCATGCCCGCAACACTCCACATAGCAGGCCCGACTGGCCCATATCAGACCCACCACCTGCGCCGCTAGAGTATCGCTGCAGGAGCACGCGCTGACCACCTCCTCCTCGCCACTCCGAGCTTCAGGCTACCCCCTGCCCCCGAGACCACGTCGCCTTACGCCACCGCCATCGCCCCATCATTGTCCATGTAACACCGCCGTGATATACTCCCCTGCCCTGTCTTTGACAAGAAGGGGTCCGCCACCATTGCCGCTGCCGCCAGCGGCACCGAACATGAGCACTAGGTAGGGGAGAGCCATCAGGATTGAGGTGGAGCGCCTCAAGAGCTTCTTGGGCAGGAGCAACCCGAGAGGAGTTTCGGGAGGGGTAAATTTTTTTCCGGTTTACGTCCATGCAAATTGGTTGGTCCCGCTTAATGTTTTGCATGCTAAATGTGTTTTCTGCATCCTACCCATTGATCTGTCAACTCAGATGTGCCTTAAGTGCCACCGTCTAACCCAACAAGCTGCCCCAGAAACAACAAGTCAAATCATCTACACAAATCTTTGAGCCTAGACATGTTCATAGCCAAAACATAAGCTTTAATCAGATACTCCATAATCAGATATTTGTGTTGATGCTACCCGCCGTTGTCTCGCAGTCGCCGCATTGGTGGATCTCGCAGTACCTGGCCCCGGCTACCACGTAGAGTGCGTTTGCCAGATGGCCCCCTCCATGTCCACTACCAGCGCTCCAGCCGAAATTAGTAAATTCGGTTAATTGGGGGATAAATTCAAATTTAAATTAGTAAATTTGGTTAATCACAATTACGCACCGAAATTAGTCTCCGTTTCAGTCTGTTTCGGTGTATTTGGTTTCAGTTCCGATTAATTCAGTGTATGGAGTCCGGGTTCTTATGCCCACCCCTAGTATTTTTATAGACTGTTGATTTTGCATGGTCAGATGTTGTTCGTTTTCCAATTACATGTTTTTCAATAAAGGATATATATTAATATTAAAAGATACCAATTACAGCCAATCTCTGCAACAACGCCCCATCCTAATGGTGGTACGGATGCATACAGCCAAAAAGAGTAAAGAAAATTAAGAAATAAAAGTCCCGCTACAGCATTCCAGTCCTAGCAACAGCAATACAACCACCACCGAGACAACACCTAAAATACAGACTCTTTAAAAATGACGTCTCCAAAAAGGAAATCGGCAGGAGGGACCGCAGTCCTCCAAAAGTTGAGATAACACACGGGGGCTCAGTGTTGTGTTGACATGGCAACAATGCATCAGCCCTTATGTCACACACTCACTTGCCTTGTATGGCAAAATCACAAGATAAAGCAAGTTTCATAGGGAAGCGAGCCCCTAAACTAAAGAGCTAGCCATAAGAAAATTCCACTAGCCTTCATCCTTCAGCCTTCAGCAAGTTGTTGTTGAGTAAGCAGTTGATTAAAACACTCCCAATATACTAATCATACATGGTGGCCCTTATACCCTCAGACCTGGGCCCTTGCAATGCTTTAATCCAATACCAAAGAAAAACCCTGATGGCCCTCTCGAGGGAAGCCGGCGCGCCGTAGTGTCTGCGCTTGCTCCGCTCACACGGCTGATGAACGTGTCGCTCTTGGGGGGCAGCCTGGTCAGCAAACGTGTGCCATGTCATCACGTGATGCTATATGGAGCGCTTGTGGGAGCCTTGTAGTGTGGCCGAGGCTGATATCCACAAAGTTAACGAGTTTGCTTAGCGTTAAACTAGCATTTGGCCTTTGTCTCGATGTTTCCCAGCGTACCGGTCCCCTACCTAGGAGCGAGCTAAGCTAGCTAAGCCTCATCCTTTTCTTGATTCAGTGGTTGGTGCTTAATCTTTATAGCATGCTAGTGAGATTAGTTTATACTTTACAGTCCATCAAGAGAAGGAAAGGAGAGAACAATGTTAACAAACTATGGTGGCCTGAAACATGATGCCAAGTGTGTGTGTGATAGGACCTTCGTGCCTTTGGGTATAATGGATCGATCCATCCACCTTGCTTAAAATGTGGCGCCTTTCATGCGAAGCAAAATTGCCATGATTCCGGTTAAATTTGGCAGTAGTGCTAGATGCGATTAAGAACAAAACAACGAGTTTACACTAGTACCGAGGTATACATGTGTCGTGCCGTAAGCGGAGGACCTCTCACATGTTGAAACGTTGGGCATTAAACATGACATGTTACCTACGGCGAACAAAGACGTAATTACTTTGGATTCGATTAGTCATGGCGAGCATAAACGTTGGGCATTAGACATGACATGGTTCTAGAACCCGCAGATATATTCAATCGTTGTATCAGCGCGGAGTGGTCGTCTTGACTAAATGGCCTAGCTTGGAGAAGATACATTGACTCAAGGCTGGCCGGTCGGGCGGTCGGTCAGTCATGGCGAGCTAAACTAGCACGAAATTAGCTGCACGCGCGAGTAACAACGAGGAGATTAGGGGCGACACCTTTTCAATTAGCTAGATCGATCACACAAAGACCAAACTAGAGCACCAATTCTCCTTTTTGGAAGGGGCTCATGGGAGTTAAGGGATTTTTTTTCTCTCGCGGCTCTTTCAAAGTTGGCAATGGTCAAAATACGTGCTTATGGAAGGATATATCGTTAGGTGACCAACCGGTAGCTAAGCAATACTCTTCCTTGTATAACATTGTCCGCCAGAGAAACGTTCTGGTTTCAGATGTTCTAACGAGTAATCATCTGAATATCGAATTCAGGCGAACTTTATCTACTGATAAATGGGAGGTTTGGCTACTAGTACTTCAGCGCCTAATCAGGGTTAACTTGACGGAAGACTCGGATGTTTTTGTCTGGAAATTAACTACCAATGGTGTTTCTTCGGTCAAATCCATGTACACTGGTCATACGGTTTTCTTGCGCAAATATCTTTGAAAAATAAAGGTGCAGCTGAAGATCAAGATTTTCATGTGGTTTCTTTATAAAAAAGTAATTCTCACAAAAGATAATCTTGCAAAAAGAAATTGGAATGGGTGTAAGAATTATGTTTTCTGTGACTCTAATGAAACGATAAACCACTTATTTTTCGATTGTCCCTTCGCAAAGCTAATTTGGAGAACCGTCCAGAATACTTTTAATATCCCTCCACTGGCCAATGTTACAAATATGTTTGGAAATTGGCTAAATGGTGTTGATAAAATATCTGAAGGATAAATTCGAACCGGTATTTGTGCTTTGATATGGGCTATATGGAATTGTCGCAATGATATTGCTTTTAACAAAAACTCAAATGCTAAATTTTTACAGGTTATCCGTATGGTTACGCACTGGATCCACGAATGGTCATACCTACTACCGGAGGTTATGCACTGGATTCACGAATGGTCATACCTACTACCGGAGGCTCGGCGTGCGCATATGAATTCTGGATCCAACCATCTGGAGACGGTTGCTCGGGATATCTACAACCAAGACGGGTGGCTGGCAGCCTATTAAAAGATTGCAACTAGCATAATTGTTCTTTTCTTTTTATTTTTTGCCGGTTAACTTTTATGTACACCTTATGTGACACATGAGTTCTATAACTTCTTAATTGTAAACTATGCAATAAAACAGCTGTGTGCACAAACTGATGCAGGCTGGAGCGATGCTCCCATTTTTTTTAAAAAAAGGGAGGAGATCCAGCAAATCTATCGACGCTCCCGCCTCGAGGAGGAATGGAGGATGAGAAGGAGGAGTGCATAGGAGGAGCCAAGTACGTAGTTAGGTTTCTGCTCTCTTCGGCGTGCACATGCGCCCCAGGGGACGGCTTGCCCAATCCCGGACGTATCAGTTTAGCTGATTTGATTTGTCAAAGTACTCTGCTACCACTAGAGGCCTATAGTTCGCAAATGGAATTTCAACAAGCTACTCTACTAGGGTACTATCCTTGACCACTTGTTCGATCAAAAAGCATTGTTAGATTAGAGAGGTGGAAGCCGGATAGCCGGCCGTAGCTCGTGTTTCGCGGAGATTAGGTTCGGTGGTCACCATGGTTGTTGATTGATTATGATTAATCAATTCGTTAGTTACTTTGTTGGGATTCCACAAGTTGGAGATGGGGAAACAAGAAGGGGAGGTGTGTCAGATAAGGATGTCAGTGCCCATTTGTGTGGATTAAGGCCAAAGCAAAAGGCAGGCCAAGAAGACCAATGAAGTATTTAAATCAAATCGATTAATTAACTGCATGATAGTGTGATTTGTGTGGTGTGCGTACGTGATGCCAAAGGGGCGCCAAAGTGTTAGGGCTTAGATAGGCATGTGACAAGGAATCAGTGGAGGTATTGATTTAGCATCTAATTCCAACCTTTCAAGGAATTATGTTATTTTCATGCATACGCGCGCTGTCCAACTCTTCAAAATTTTGGTAAATATCATGTGAAGACTTCGCAGTGACATAAATGTGAAAAAAGGCTATATGTAGAGGTCGATTGGGGGACAAGAGGACATACCGGATGCACCCACGTTTTGGTGCAACATGTGCACCAAAGACTAAAATTACACTCTAAGTGTCATTGAAAAACTCAAATAATTTAGCATCTAAGTACAATGTTTGTTTCCATGTCACAAATTAGAGACTCAAATTCAACCTACACAAAATAGTAGTATTTTGAAAAATAATAAACAGTTTGGCCCTTAACACAGTCGATGCCGAATTTCTTGCTTACCTTGCTAAAGTTATTATTTGCATTTGTGTTTTGGTGACATGATGGATATATCCTAGTTATGATTAGTCGAAACTTGTAGAATGTGTTGTTGAATTTCAATGGGTGGTGCACCTGTTGCACCTGATATTTTCTTGGGAGGGCAGAACTGAAAAGTCAAATTAAAGATGGTAAATGTGGAAGTTGCGGTGCTAGGACCATGTTGTCAAACTATCACAATATTTCAACATCTAGAAATTATGTGTATACAACTCAGAAAGTAAAGTAGGTTTTTTCAAACATATGATATACTAACTTGATCACAACTTTGGATGTAGTAGCCCGAAAAACTAACCGTGCAACTTACGGTGCCCAGCTCCCCAACGTAAACAAATTAAGCCATATGAGCGATGATCCTTATCTGATCATGGGTGACCTGATGGCCTCAGCCGCGATGGCCAAAGCGTACACATGTGCACGCCATGCTCTTATTAATTTTCAGCTGATTGTGGAGGTAAAGAGGGTGGTCTAGATTTGGACCTACGACGGGCTCAATTAATCTTCATCTGTCCCTTCGTGCGTGCATGTCCATCGTCCTACCTAGGGCCTAGTCCTACCGGATTGTAAAGAGAACATGCTGATTCTTCGCTCTCGTAAAGTTTTAAGCTGATCTGGCTGGTGTGGGATGCTCCATCGTGCTTCTCGCGAGATGGAGTAGAGTAGTGTTTTCTGCATTGTTATATGATTTTTTTTATATACCACTACTGCTAATACTACTAATGCTAAATCAACAATAAGATGGAGTAGTAGGAAATAAGCAAATTAAATGTGTCTGTTCACTTGTATCACTGTATGCCAATTTTGCAAATTAGAAGCAACTACGTACTACGTAGCATGCAGCTTGTAAATAAGTAACTTTCTCTTAGGAAAACGAGACTAGCGATAAAAAAAAAAATGGCACTGAACTTCACTACATTTGAAAAAGAAAAGGTGCGTATAAGCATGCTCGCGTGGACTAGGACAGCAAAAGTGCCCCAACGTCAAGGCAATGATCAACCGGTACCGCGGTACGTTGGACAGCTGACCAATCGAAGGCAAAGCGAAAGTGTGGTGCTCCTATTCGCCGGAGCCAGGCCCTGGCCGGAGCTAGCTAGCTAGTTGGTCACACGCCCATGGTGTCGCCACATACTAGCCATGCCATGTCTTCAAAGCAACCATCCCATCTCCTGTGGAAGGCGATCGATGAGAGAGTACGAGTGATGGGTCGATAAAAAAAACCTTGAACAGCAGGTGCACAATTGGGTGCCGGACCGGACTGCACCTGCCTGGGGCGCCGTACGTACGACTGTGCAACTGCCACTGCTGGCCGGCCGGCCACTTTCTCTATCCAAACAGGACGCCCTCGCGCGGCCCTGTGCGATCGATATGCGTCCAGGGTGCAGCGCCGGGGCACGGGCAAGCGGCAAGCGGCAGATGCAATGCACAGGTGTTGAATCGATCTGATCCATCGGCTTTTAGCTGGGACCGGCCGTGGCCGGGGCACGCAAAAGATGTCCTGTGCGGCCGTGCGCGCTCCGTGCTCTGCCGATGCCGATGCCGATGCCACTGACATGCATGATGGATCGGAGCGCGGCCGCTTTCGCATAAAAGGCAGGGATGGATGGCGCTGGGTTGGCTCGGCTGGCCCCTCCGTGTGGGAGGCGGCTGGACATGACGCGTGGTGGCACAGCGAGCTACCGCTCGCACGGCCCCGGGCAACGGCGTCCCATGTGTCCGAGTCCAGAGTCCAGACCCACTTTTAGGTCGCCTTGCGCGCCTTTCTTATCTACACTCATTTGTTCTTCATTCGATTCTAGCTAGCTGCCCTGCCGTGCTCCCACTCATCCTGTCTATTGGTTAGTGAGGCTGCTGTCGTGCGTCGTCAATCTCGATCGTCAGTCGTCTTCAGTTCTCGTGCGTGCCAGAGCCCAGTGCTACGCAGTACTTGGCCTCAATGTTATCGGATTGTTCCTGGGGGGAACTTTCAGCGCCGTCGACGAATCTTGCTGTGTGCATCGACAGGTTCGTCTAGACCTGCAGGGTCGCTTTGTACGCGCATTTTGAGAACCCGCGTAATGCGAAACATGATTGAACTTGCTCTACCACTAAGTTACATAGTTACCCGATCAATAAGTTATACAAATTTCATGAGAAAGAAGTTTCCTTTAGACTGTTCATCTAAAACTTGTCGTTTTTACTAAACTACATACTTACAAATTTTACAAATTTGGGTATGAAAAATGGCACGAGACACGTGCATACGTTGCATCCTCTACATGTAAAAGTTGCATTTATAATTTTTTAGATTCGAAAATACGGATTTTCGGCCCGTACAGTAAAAGGGTTCAGCTCGACTCGAGTGTCACTGTGTATTTCTAGGATCTCTTTAAAGATATCAATCTTCTTCTATACGCGAACCAGTACAATGCAATCGAGGCTATTAGGAGGCGGTGGTTATAAAACCTACCTAGGGTTCTGTTTTCCTAGCTAGCAACATCACTGGTACATTCCCTCTTCGGTAACATTAGGGCTTTGGGGGTGCGACGAACCATGGTCCCTAGCTGGTGGGGACTTTTCGTTCTTTTTAGATTATTTTTAGTTTGTTTTTGGGATGGTGAGGCGACAACTACATCATGAAATCAGGATAAGGTCCTCCTGGCTCTGTTCTCGCTCCGGTAACGCGTCTATCGCTAGCGGAAGGAGCGTGGAGTCATGTGTCCGGCGAATCTCTTGGGATCCAGTCGGTTTTCATGTTCGTTCGTGTTGTTTCATGTTAGTCTTTTCGATTTACGGTTGTCATAATTGGTGATGGTTGCTGCGTTGGTTTGCTGTTCTTTAGGTCCTCAGCACAACAATTTCCTGCATGTCTACTATAACAAGGTCGAAGACGACAAACTTTGCCTGGCTTCAGCGATGGAGGCGCGAGAAGGACGGTGTATCTTCGTCTCGTGCTAGTGTCTCTAGTCGTCGCTAGTTGGTTCGAGTATATATTTATAATTTTTACTACTTTTAAGGCTATTTGTACTATTATTGACAATTTTTAAAAGATCGGTGAAGTTTTTGGAAAAAAAAAATCCTTCTTACGAGTGGTTTCTTTGGGCTCCTGTTTCTACGATTGATGGATTCGACAAAAGTGCCCTACACTAATTGGTGTAACTGCCTAACTCTAGCCTCATCCAAGATCGTATTTTGTATGAACAATTATATAGTGTACATATCACGAGCACAATCTATTGAACTTGACATACTTGGACTAAAATACATATCATTTAATCATACCTCGGACTTTAGACTTGTAGTACCCACGTGTTGGCAAACACATTACCATGCACGCATACATGCATGCATGATGCATGCATCTTTCAGGGTGGGAACTGGGAAGAGACAATCTCCGTCAGATGTGTACTCGCACTAGTAGAAAAAGGGGTCTTTCGTCCAACCCTTTAGTACCGGTTTCCTTACGAACCGGTACTAAAGGGTGCATTAGTACCGGTTGCACTGCACAGACCTTTAATACCGGTTCGTGATAGGAACCGGTACTAAAGCGTATTCTTTAGTACCGGTTCGTGTCACGAACCAGTACTAAAGGTTTTTCCCGCTCCCCACGCACCTCCACCCCCCCCCTGTGGATCGCCTTTTTTGCTTTGTAAAATACAAATGAAAATGATAGAAAATTCATAAAAATAAAATGTTTTCAGATTCTTGTATGTTATGCAACCTAGTATTGGGGAAAATTAACAAATTTGAATTTTCACTTTTTTTGCAAATTTTTTTGGAAAATGGTAAAACCGCAAGAACTTTTGCGTACGACGTCGAAAAAAAACGTATAATATATCAAAATCATCGTGGGAAAAAGTTACATCCGAATTCACCCGGGTTTACCCGGTTAGCCAAATTTTAGATTCTCAAAATTCCAAATCAAATATGAAAGCAGGAAGATTTTAGGTTTTTTCCAAAACTTTAGAATTTTATATATTTTTTATTTTTAAAAAATTAAAATTAATAATTATAAGATTTTTTGATTCCCAGAATAACTATTACTTTTATCAAATTATAAGATTTTCAAATTTTCAGGTTTAAAGTTTGGCAAAAAAATATTAAAAGTTTAAAAAATATATAAAAATAATACAAATTAAAAAGTTAATTTTATTTATTTATTCAACATTATTATTACATCATTACTTTTGTTTATTAAAGAAATTATTTGCAATACAAATAATAAAGAAGTGTCACATTGACCAACATGTTAATAGGATTGATATGATACTACTATCAACAACATGCGCGCGAAGCACTTGGAAGTGAGACGGAAAGGAACCCGGAAGTTAAGCGTGCTAGTGTTGGAGTAGTGTGAGGATGGGTGACCGACCGGGAAGTTTGACCAAGGGTAAGTAATTGACTAGAGATTAAGTGTAGTTAGAGACTAACGGAAATATTAGAAATTATGAAAAAAAGGGAGTGAAAAATAATTAGAAAAAAAATGGATAAAAAAAATTAAACGAAATAGCTTTTTTGTGAAAAAAAATAAAAAAAAAGATCTCCAGCCCCGCGGGCACCTTTAGTACCGGTTCGTAAGCCTTTAGTGCCGGATCTTTAGTACCGGTTCTAAAACCGGTACTAAAGGCCCTTTCAAACCGGTACAAAAGGGGGGTTTCTCTACTAGTGTCGCCATCCCCTATCTGGTCGTTGTTACGCACGCTGCAAGCCCACACCCTTGGAACCTCCTGTGCGTGGACGCCGGCCGCGAATATATGGGGTCTCCCTCGCGTCCAAATCCGTCACCTCCGCCAGATGAAAGGAATTAGAGCAGCTCTAGATGCTACCTTAAACGCCAACTGTAAACAGAGGAGTTCAGTTCATTTGAATCCCGCATTTTCAGTTCGAGAAACTCGTGGGCAGAGCAGACACCAAATCCTAAACTGAATTTTTTAAAATTTCGTGTTCGTTGTACTACCGAGAAAATTCAGAAAAAGTAAGATCACACACATAGTTCAGATCATAGTTCATACATAGAGCTGATCATAGTCGCATACAGAGCAAAAGAAACTAGCGCCCCTCTACCTACGGCGACTAGCTAACTACGGCAGCGCGTCTACCTACGGCGGCTACCACGCATCTAACTACGGCGGCGACGGCGATGATTCATTCGATGACGATGACGCCCACTGTGTGCTCCTCTGCCTTCTGGCGCTGCTGAAGCTGCTGCACCTCCTCCTCCTCTGCCTTCTGGTGCTCGATGAGACGGACGGCCTCCTCTAGGTCGACGTCGTTGGCGGCGACCTCGCAAAGGTGGGTGCACTCGGAGCGCCGCTTGATCCGCGCGAGGATGCACGCCTCGGCCTCGTCGGAGGCAACGAAGTCGCCATCGAGGTCTTCTTCTTCGGATTCCTCGGAGGTGGACCCCGAGGAGAGGGCGGGTGGCGGAGAGAGAGTACGACGGCGGCGGCGCTGCTGCTCGCCGCACCCGAGGAGGAGGCGCCACCGTAGGAGTACGACGCAAGGGAAGGAGGCACCGGCGCTCCCGAGTTGGTCCAGCGCTGCGCCGCCCGCTTCTTGCTGCCCACCAAGCGGCTTGCTCCGAGCTCGGCGATGGTCTTCAGGCGCTTGCCGCGGGCACCGTAGCGCGGAAGGGAGGGCGGTGGGACGGGGTCCATGTCGACGCGGAGCAATTCACGTCGATGACGGTGTGGATTAGGTGGTGGCGGTGGAGTATTTGGGTGCTGGAGGTTTGTCGGCGGCGACGGATTTGGCGAGGGAGTGCGGCGGAGTAGATAGGGTTTCTGCTCGGGTCGTGCGACCCGAGCAACATATGTACTATCCGTAGCGGGCTTTTCTCGGGCTGCAGGACTACATTTACGCGCCGGCGCCACCATACATGTGTTGCACGAAACGCGAGAGCGGCCCGTATGTCGCCGGAGTATTTTTTAGTTTTGGGACTTTTGATGGTAGCTGCTAGAGCTCTCAGGGCATCTCCAGCGGCGCGACGCAAACGGTTGCTGAGCGACCGTTTTCGTCCGCCGTGACCGGAAATGCGTCTGGGGCCTGTTCCAGCGGGATGACGCAAAATGACCGGGCCGTCCGCGGAGACGCAAACCTGGCCCAAATATGCGCCAGGTTTGCGTCTCCGCGGACGCTCGGCGGTCGCGGAAAATGTCCGCGTTGGGTACATCCGGGCCCGGTCGGCAGTGACTAGGTAAGCAAAAGATTTTTTTTCATTACTATTGATTGGCCAAAAGGACCATCTTTACAGAGATGGTTAGTCGAGTTAACCTAAAACTACAACGGCCGTACCTACTCGCCGTCGCGCGGCCTACACCGGCCTCTGTTACTCGCAGTCGCGCGCCCTACTACTGGCAGCCGGATGGGCCGGCGCCGTCGTCGAAGCGGGAGCGCTTCTTGCACTCCGTGCGCCGCGCACGCCGGCGAACGGACATCTCGTCCTGCCGCCTGCGGCGTTCGAGGGCCTCGGCCAGGGAGCTGTCCCACAGGGCCATCACCGTCGCAACGGCCACCTTGGTAGCCGCCGCCTCCGCCGTCGCCCGGGCCTCCTCCTCCTCTGCCGCCGCCAGGACCGCCGCCGCCCGGGCCTCCTCCTCCGCTGCCGCCTGGACCGCCGCCGCCACCGCGTCCACCTCCGCCTGGATTGCCGCCACGTCGGCGACGAAGCGGGCCCTGCCCCTAGCCGCCACCGCCACAGCTTCGTCCCTGGCGGCGATGGCGACCTCCAGCTCCCGGTTCTCCTGCTCGACCCGCGCGGGAGAAGGGCCCCTACGCTGGAGCGAGTCCAGGTCGGAGCACATTAACCCCCCAGCCATGGCCATCGCATAGCCGTGGGCTTCCTCCTCCGCCGCCCAAGCTCGACGGCGCCGGGCGTCCCCGGCCCGGGGACTCGAAGGACGCGAGCGAGAACCGGCTGGTCACCGGTGCACTCGAAGCGCATGGGCACGGGGACGTCGTCGTCCGCGATGTCGTGGATGACGGCGTCGGCCGGAGGGGCCGCGATGGCCGCCCGCGCCTCCGCGAGCTCGGCCCTGGCGTCAGCGAGCTCGGCCATGGCGTTGGCGATCTCCGCCCTGGTCGCCGCGAGGCGCCCTTCCGCGCGCTCTGCCGCCTCCGCGACCTCCGCCTCCGCCTCCGCCACCTCCAGGTCCAGCTGCTGCGCCTCAACGCCGGTGGCGGCTACCTCGTCTTCCTCCTCCTCCGGGTGGAGCTGGCGGCACATGTGAACAACGTGCTCCCAATTCATGTGGTCGGCCATGGATGGATGGTAGCTTGAGGTTTGCCCGTCGCCCCCGCCGGTGTCCACCATATATAGCCACGGCGGGGCGGGAAACGGCGTTGGCGCGCAGGGCGTTTTCCGCGCGCACGAAACGCCGGCGAAACTTGCCAATGTATTGGGCGCGCGCGGGAACGATCGTCGCCGCGCGGGAACAGTTAATCACCGACGGCAGTCCTCGACGGGACGTAAAACACCATTAGTGACCTTGACGCTGTCCCGGGATAAAATATGCGTCCGCACCGCTGGAGCTACCCCCGACGCAAACGGTCGCCCTGGCCCACAACGCGTCCGCGGGCCGACGCAAACGGACATTTCGGACGTCCAAAATGCGTCGGCCCGCTGGAGATGCCCTTATATAGTCACTGCTGACCGAACGATGATGTAAAAGATGCATGTGCAAATTCAACATCTAATTTTAAATTTTCATGAACACGAATTCATGTTCTTATTTATACATAAGGTCTAGGCTGGACCTGCTACTCATGTAATTTATCTAAAAAACAATGCTTTAATCTTAATCATAATTAAAACTCCTAGTACTCATATTTAATGGTTGGGCATCCTTATTTGGTGCATAGGCTAGGAAGTCATGCAATTTATCTTGAAGACTATGCTTTAATCTTATCCAAGATTAAAAATCCTAGTACTCATGCTTAATGGATGTGTGCATTTCTAGTTGGTGAAGAGGCCGGGAAGTCATGCAATCTTTCTTGATGACTATGCTTTAATCTTAACTAAGATTCAAATCCTAGTACTCATGCTTAATAGATGTGTGCATCTTTAGTTGGTGCAGAGGTTCAGATGGGCACATGCGTAATATGGCCTAATTGTAGGTTAGGGATGACTGACATGTGAGTCCACTTGGCAGAGATAGAAATGAGAGGGAGAGAAAATATTGCAGGTAGGTCCTTTGGAGTTCTACAAACAAATCCAAAATATTGAACAAGTGTTACTGACGGTGGTTAGAAAGATCTTCAAACGGCCTAAGTTGCTAAATGTGTTCGTTATGACTATTAGAGTGTGGACTGACAAGGTTTTGAAAGAAGATTGCATCTTCTTCTACACTGTTGGTCGAAAATAATGAAGAAATCAAAGATGGCGGGTTTTTTCTGCGTTTTATTAGATTTGTTGCTAAAATATTGGTATTAAGCCCGAAACATTGCTAATCAATGTGTCTTATATACTGTTCATTTGGTGAGCGTGTTTTACAATTATGGGGGGCTCAAAATTTTTTTTGGAGGTATGCCCCCTCAATTTTTTTCCTATGTCCGCCACTGCCTCCACGCGAACACGTACGAGGCCCCAGTCAAATAATTAAGCCATCGAATTGATCACATGCATTTTTAGCCTCTATCCACACGTACACAGATGCACAGTACAGTATACATTATGCGACCTGCGAATCAAATCGTGTACTTACTAGTACACATGGAAATGAATATCTGGCAGCCGCGCCAAAAAAAAATTGAAGAAAGGTACAGTTCAAGCGTGCATGTAAAAATCTACTCCATAGTTGTGACGTCAAGCCCGTCATTGGTGACTTGGTGTGGTCTCTCACGGCCGGACCCCGGAAGCCGACACAACCCTTGCGCTCGCGCCATCCCATGACTTGTGCGCCCGAAACTCTCGACTCAACCGGTAGCTGATCGAGCTATTTTATGTCGTTCCGCCCCCTAGCTAGCTAGCTTCTCAGTTCTCACTCACTTTCACGCCTGAAGTTGCGGTACATTCGGGGTGCAATTAACAGTTTAGGGAATGCACAATAAGTCAATAAGGTGTCTTAGGCTGGTGCCAATGCATCACCCACTCTAGCCCGCCACGTCAGCTTTTTTCCTCACTCTCATCCCACTCTCACCCCACGGTGCCAGTGCACGGGCTATAGTGCCAGCTCTCACTTCTCTCTCCTCCACATCAGCTTTTCTCTCTCCTCGACATCAGCATTTCTTTTTCAGATTACAACATTAAAAATAATGCAAGGAAATTATTTTATTGAACTAAAATTGTTACCGATTACATCATAAAAAAATTACATAAAAATTTGAAAAGATTACATAAAAATTTGAAAAAATTACATAATCTAGGCATTAGCCCACACATGCTCAATCAAATCATGCTGGAGTTGTGTATACATCGGTGAGTCCCTCATTTCGTTGTCCATCTGAATCCTGGCTGCTAGGCTTGGTGGTGCATGGTGGTGTATTGCAGAGCCGACATTGGACTCAACTGTCTCATAGTTGTTCTCCAAATTTGTACCACGCTCATCATCGATGATCGTGTTGTGCAGAATGACACATGCACGCATGATCAACCCAAGAGTACGCTTCGAGTAGGAGCGTCCCGGAACTGCTAGAATGTTGAACCTAGCCTTCAGCACTCCAAAGGCACACTCGACATCTTTGCGCCAAGCTAATTGAGCAGCAGTGAACACTCGCTGCTTTTCACTTTGTGGAAGAGTAACACCTTTCATGAACACCGGCCAGGAGGGGTAGATGCCGTCGACAAGGTAGTAACCATAGTTGTACTCGTGTCCATTCACCGTGAAGTTCACTACGGGTGCTTCTCCCCTAAGCACATCAGTGAACAACGGCGACGGGTTGAGTACATTGATGTCGTTGTTGGACCCGGCAACTCCAAAAAAGGCATGCCAGATCCAACGGTCATACGACGCAACAGTTTCTAAGATTATGGTAGGGTGCTTGATGTCTCCCCTTGTGAATTGACCAGCATGAGCCACTGGGCAGTTCCTCCACTGCCAATGCATGCAATCGATGCTCCCTAACATGCCCGGAAAGCCACGCTCCTCGGCTATCGCTAACAGATGCTGAGTATCCTCGACAGTTGGTCGACGGCAAAACGTCTCCCCGTAACAGTCAATGATGCCTTCACAGAATCTATCTAGACAATCTGATGAAGTTTGTCTAGCTAACTTAAGCCACTCATCTATTGTATCTGCAGCGGCTCCATAAGCTAACAGACGCAAAGCCGCAGTACACTTTTGTAGGGGAGAAAAACCCAGCACGGTTGAGAGCATCAACTCTTGGGGTGAAATACGGAGAGTATTCACCCAATCTATCCACAATGCGCAGAAAGAGGATCGTCTCATCCGGTACCTTCGCCGAAAGTAGCTCGGAGGATAATTGCAGTCGTCGGCGAAGTAGTCCTCGAAGAGCCGATCGTGGTCACCCAGACGATCACGCCTGATGAACTCTCGACGGCGTCACGACCGTCTTGGCTCCGGCTCCTCGTTGAGCATCTCCTCCTCATACTCCGCATGGAATGCAGCGATCATATCACCCTCCATTCCGTCGCTCGAACTGCTGCTAGACGTAGACATGGCGTTGAGAGGAGTGGAAATGGAGAGTGGAGAAGATGAAGCGAGGTGTGGAATGAGTGAAACCATATGGGGGGTATTTATAGGGGGTTTTGGCATTTTTTCCGGATTTTTTGAACCAGCAACGGCTACCCCAACGGCTAGCTGACGTGGACGAATCAGATCGCGCCACCTCAGCTAGCCGTTATGCCCGCTCTCTCGCCCGCCCTCTCGCCCCATGCTGCTAGTGCGCCGCCCCGCCTCTCGCCCGCCTATCGCCTCCCTCTCGCCCCCAGCGCGGGCGGTAGCGGGCGCGCCGGGCGCCCGCGCCACCGCCCCGCGCTGCCCTCCCGCCCCTCTCTCGCCTGGCTCTCGCCCCGCCCCGGGCGGTAGCGCCTCCCCTCACGCCTGCGTTGGCACCAGCTGACGTGGGCACTACCCTTTGGGTAACCGATGTTGCCCTATCCTGTACCATCTAGTTGGAGGCCCGTGAAGACACTCGGAAGCAAGGCGGGCCACTAGGACGGTGCACCAGAAGGTTCCTTGACGGGCAAGACAAGGAAGCAGTCGAACAAGGAAAGATCGGATCTAAAACTACTGTAAATCTAGTCGTATTCGGTTAGACCTCTTGAGACCTGGCCTCCTATATAAAGGCCAGGAGAGGGGCTGCCGAGGGACACGATCAATCTTAGCAATCTTAGCCAGCAAAAGCTTAGAGCTAGGTCACCTTAGCAATTAGCCATCTCGACGAGATCTCAGCCGAACTATTCGGCACCCCATTGTAACCCATTATCATCATAATCAAGAACAGACAGGCAGGACGTAAGGGTTTTACCTCATCGAGGGCCCCGAACCTGGGTAAATTGCTCTCCCCGCTTGTCCGTGAACCGATGTCTCGTGTCAGCTTGCAGGATTCCATCAACCCTAAGCCCCTATCGGAGGGCATTGCCGAGGAGCACCCTCGACAATTGGCGCCGTCTGTGGGAAACCTGTCGGCACAAGATCGGACATCGGCTGAACCCGTCATGTCATCAGCAGCTTCATCAACACCGTCATCGCCTCGTCTAGGAAGCCCGATTCGTTTCGGCTCCTACGAGTTCACCCCACATAGCGATTCGTCTCGCTCGACTTTCTTCGATCTACAAGGCAACATGGAGATGACCTTCGGGAGCGTCCACTACAACGTCAACTCAGAAGGAATTCTTCGGCTGCTGGAATCTCCCATCTCCAGGTTGACGAGTCCAAGTGCATCATCATCACTCGACCTTTCGGCTGGCATGACAAGCCCGTCGAGTTCGCCCGCGCCTTCGACTCCCCGTTCAGCATACTCCATGTCAGTCGGTGTCGAGGGTACTCCTCGCCAATGCCCTCCGATAGGGGCTTAGGGTTGATGGAATCCTGCAAGCTGACACGAGACATCGGTTCACAGACAAGCGGGGAGAGCAATTTACCCAGGTTCGGGGCCCTCGATGAGGTAAAACCCTTACGTCCTGCCTGTCTGTTCTTGATTATGATGATAATGGGTTACAATGGGGTGCCGAATAGTTCGGCTGAGATCTCATCGAGATGGCTAATCGGTAAGGTGACCTAGCTCTAAGCTTTTGTTGGCTAAGATTGCTAAGATTGATCGTGTCCCTCGGCAGCCCCTCTCCTGGCCTTTATATAGGAGGCCAGGTCCCAAGAGGTCTAACCGAATACGACTAGGTTTACAATAGTTTTAGATCCGATCTTTCCTTGTTTGGCTGCTTCCTTGTCTTGCCCGTCAAGGAACCTTCTGGTGTACCGTCCAAGTGGCCTACCTTGCTTCCGAGTGTCTTCATGGGCCTCCAATTAGATGGTACAGGATAGGGCAGATCGGTTACCCGAAGGGTAGTGCCCACGTTAGTAGCCCCCGAGTGTCTAGCCGAAGATAGTTCGGGTAGAGACTAAAACACGTCTCCTCCTGATGTTCTTCTCCTTCATTGTCCTTGTTCATCTTGAATCTGCTTCACCTTCTATCGGGTGCGCGTCTGCGCTCCCGATGGGAGTAGCCCCCGAGTCTAGGTACGGATGCTTGCAATCCGTGCGTAGACTCAAGTTGTACTACTCGAATATTTCGTTCTACCAAAGTTTTTTCTGCAGATCTTCATAGGTCATCCGATATATTTTCTTTATGCAAGGGATAATGAGTAACGTGCCTAACTTTTGTTGGTTAACTGCCGATGGCAAAACACGTTACCCTACACAGAATCAAGTCCCCGGGCATGATCCTGGAGTGCAAAAAACTTCTATCGGGTGCGCGTCACGCACTCCCGATGGGAGTACCCCCCGAGTCTGGGTGCGAGTTCTTGTAACTGAGTGCAGACTCGAGCTATTCAAACAATTTTTCTTCAATCCCTTCTTCCTTCGACTGCTCATTCTGTCGGGTGCGCATCACGTACTCCCGATGGGAGTAGCCCTCGAGTGTGGGCGCGGGTGTTTGCAGCCGGGTGCAGACTTAAGTCGAGCAATTATCTCTTCCTTCAAAACATTTTTCCTTCGAGTCTTCATTTTATCGGGTGCGCGTCAGCGCTCCCGATGGGAGTAGCCCCCGAGTCTAGGTACGGATGTCTGCAGCCGTGCGTAGACTCAAGTCCTTCATCTGATAACTTTTCATTTTTCCTTCGAATGCTTCTAGCTTTTTTCATGACGTCACTGATGACGCTATACTGAGACCTTGATTCTGACTGATAGGACGTATCCGACTGGGCCTATTTTTCTTTGTCTGGCCCGTTTCGCACAGTCACCAAGGCGTCTCCTCGATTTCTGCAATCTTTAATTGAAAAGATCCATTAAGGGGACCGGTAGCAACGACACGTGCCTACACAACTCGTAACTTCTCCTCAAAATCTCCAAAGGGCGAGAAATCCCTAATCTTCTCCACGTTTTCCGTAGCATCTTCTCATTCTTCTCCTTCTTCCTTCCTTTGCCGTTACTGCGCCACCACCACTGCTTTTCCAATCTTCATCAGATCTCACAATGGTGAAGAAGAAGAATCCTGCCGCCGCCGCCAGTTCCACCAGCGGAGGCACCGCCGCCAAGTCCTCCTCTTCTCTTCCAAAGGGGAGCGCTTCGAACGCTCCTCCCCCAGCTCTGGCGCCACCAGCGCCGTCGAGCTCAATGGTCAAGCCCGGAGATTGGGTAGCATCAACCGTTACTAAGAGTGATGAGAAGAGATCCCGAAGCCTGGGATTAATATCTTCTGACGAGGGAAACGTGATCTTTCCAGGTGCGATTTCTAGGCCTGATCCCCCTGCTGGCTTTACCGTGATGTTCTTGTCTTTCCTATATCGAGGCCTTTCGCTTCCCACTCACGAATTCCTCCTCCATCTCTTGCGAACATACGAAATTCAACTATGGCAACTTACCCCCAACTCAGTCCTCCATGTTGCTGTGTTCATCACCCTTTGCGAGGCGTTTCTGGGTATCGAACCTCATTTCGGGTTGTGGAAAAAGATCTTCTATGTGAAGAGATACAGCAGCAGTAATGGATACTTTGTCACCGGAGGAGTGGGGTTTGTAGCTCGTTCGGAGGTCAATTACTTCAATTTCCCAATGAGAGAATCCGTGCAGGGGTGGAGGCTGAAATGGTTTTACATCAAGGACTCCCTGTCACCCGAGTCTCAGCTTCCTTGCTTTGCCGATGTCTCCGAAGCCAAGCCCAAGAACTCCTGGAAGAATATTCTCTCTCCCGACGAAAGAGTAACAGCCGAAGAACTATTTGCCAAATTCCTTCGAATCAAAGAGGCCGACGGCCAAACTATGATTGGCATAGAGGTGGCAGCGGTATTCTTGAAACGCCGAGTCCAACCAGTCATGGCCAGAGTTCACCCGATGTGGTTGTACTCAGGTCCAAAGGACGGAACCAGGATTAATGCTGCCGATCTGTCGGAAAAGGAGTTGCTTGACGAATTCCGTCGCCTTACTTCCTTTAGCCAGGAAGATTCGATTCCGTTGATTTCTGCTTATGCTCCCCTTGACGCTGACCATCCACCATCAAAGGTATTTTTCTTTCTTCACGTTCCCATTATGCTGCTTTTACTTAGCCGACATAATTACCATTGTTCTTACTTGTTATTTTCTTTGACAGATCCCCATAGCTTCTGGAAATATGCATGATTCGCCGGATGATACTTCTGAGGGGAGAGGCTCCTCAATCCCCGTAGATTTTCACACTGTCCAGCACACAGGCCCAGAGGACGAATATAATGGTCCGATAGAATTTGAAAATGCTCACACCGACCTTCCTTCCTCAGCCGATGATGCTCGCGACGCAGATGGATCAGTGTGTAATGATGACGCTGATCGTGATGCCTTTGTTAATGCAGCTGCGGAGGAGGCCAGGGCTTCACCTGCGAAGAGATCAACCGGCGGCTTTGCCGATGAAGATGATCTCTTTGACATGTAAGCAGTTTCTTTTCTGAAGTTACATTTAGCCCTTTTATTTTTCATACTCCTTTTATAACCATTGTCAATCATTCATCTTTGCAGCGACGAAGGCTTTGTCGATCCTCTGTCTAAAAAAGCCAAATCTGACGCTGCCCCGCCGGTCGTAGTGGCTTCCGAAGCTTCGGCTCCTAAGGCAGCCCCTGTGGCTCAAGCATCGACAGCTTCTTCTCTTTCCAAGGGAAAAGATGTTCCTCCAACTGCTGCCGCCGTGACTCCTCCTTCTGTAAGTCCTTTTCTGATGCAAATTTCTTGGAGCGTGCTTTGTTTAACAATTTTTGGTAAATCATCTTTCTTTCTTAAGGACCTGCGAGGCGTTATTTCCTCTTTGGAGGCCTTCGCCTCCCAATTCACTTCTCTGGAAGCTGACAAGGCTCGGCTACAAAAGGAAGTCAAATCTTCCTCCTCGAAACTGGATGGCGCAGTCAAGATAGCTGCTGAGGCTCGCCAAGAGGTCGACTCCTTGAAGGAGGAACTAGGCAAGCTGAAGGAGAAGCTGAAGGAGGAGGAGGCATCCAAGCTGGCTGCTGAAGCTCGGGCAGCCGAAAAGGATGAACTCCTTCGTCAGTCTTCCCTGGCTTTACTTGGTAATCTTTTTCGTACACCTCTGTCGATTGATGCACTTATGGATTCGATCCTTTTGCCAATGTATTTTTTTCTTTCTTTCCCCTGCAGAAGCGGCGAACATCCCTGCTGATGCCCTGGACAGAGTTCCAAACAATTCTCCGGCAAATGCTATGTCGATGACTCTTGCCTCTCACGAGCTTACGCGGGAGCTTCTTGTAAAGGGAAAGGGTGCCCTGGCGCGGATGCACTTGATGATTTTCCCCAAGACCAAGCAGGACAAGACCCTGGGGCAGCTGATCGATGCCTTCGCGGTTGACACCAAGGAGGTTATCGAGGTATTCAAGCGTACATCGCGCACTTATGGTGCCATCCTTGCCTTCCAGCATATGATGGGTTACGGTTTTAAGGGTGATATCGAAGAGATGACTAAGGAGCTGCCGAAAGAGCAAGACGGGCAGCTTGTTGACTTAAGCGCCTTTAAAGCGTCTGCCCTTACTTGTGCTCGCCAGCTCCTTGAACTGGTTTCATCAAGGAAGTCGTCGGCTGGACCCAGTTTATCGACTCAGACCCAAGCCCCTTGATTTTTGTAACAAACTTATGCTCGAGCTGATGTGAAACATTGTTCTGCTGCAAAACTTATGCTTGTAATAAACTCCGTGCTAGCAATGTTGTTAGCACACTTTTGTTATGATATTTCTTCTTGTATTTCTCCCGATGGGAGTTACTTCGGATGCTCAGCTGTACCATATCCATCATCCTTTGTAACGGTGTTTCCTGCAGGTCTCCCCAGTGCCCTCATTTGTCGACGAATCTTCGGGTGCTCTTCCTCAAGGTGATCGGATCCAGCGTATGAAGGATCGGATTACGCAGATGGAAAAGGACCTGCGCATCACTTATGCCTTAGCTGCTATTGTCAATAAGAAGAGCGAGATTGCAGCCGACGTGGAGCGGTATGCTCTTACTGAGCTGCATAAGGCTACCGAGAGTTTGAACTGTAAGTGTCCTGATTCCTTTGCCCATTTGTCAACAACGCCTTGTCTGATTCTTTATTGATTCCTTTGCCAGTCATAGCTTTGAACCGTGCGGAAGAGAACAAGCGGATACACGAGCGAGTGCATGCTTTAACCCAGCTATCCTCATCCGAAGAGATTTTCTGGCGGGAACACTCGAAGGCTTCGGCTGTCGCGAAGTTTCAGGATCGGGTCCAACAAGTCCACCAATTCTTTGACAAGTGCTACAAAGCTATGAGGGTGGTTTGGAAGACGATGTTCCCTTTAAACGCAATTCCCCCTACGCTTTTGACTTTGATGTCCGAGTTTGGAAGCGCCAAGAAGATTCGGGATTTAGTGCGAGCTCAAGTTTTCGCAGGGGCCAAGTGTACGCTTGCCCTTGTGCTTGCTCGTTATCCCTCAGCATGTTTGCTGTCTATTGCCAACGCAACTGGTGACTTGGAAGCACTGTATCCGAAAGTATTATTGCCCGCCAATATAATTGTCGACAGGCTTGAGGAGGAGTCAAATGTACCTGAAGAAAGGGAAACTCCGCAAGGGTGATGTCAGGGTTTAAAGTTGTTTTTGTAAAATAAATTGCTTTGGCTAGTCCATCCAAGTGTTAGGATTGTTAAGCCGAAACTTTTTATTTGGTAAATACATGAATATGTACTTTTACCATGTCGATGCCGTTGGAAATTTTTTGAAGGAGCAAATCTTAATTGCCCGTTAGATGTATGTATACTAGTTAGTCAGCAAATCATTATGAGTGATCAGCTCGTGTTGCATGTTTTGCTAAACCTGTTGTATGCGCAACTTTGCTTTCAACCGATTGTAAGCTTCGACAGTCACTCCCGAATATTTCGGGTACAATGATTCTGCCGATGAGCCCGTTGTTCTTTGATATTTCCATAAGTAAAATATCGAACGTGGTTTGTGTTTATATTTTCCAAACTCTTGCTTTGTACGGCACTCGTAGAGGCATCTGAAGCAAAGGGAAGGATTAATGTCCTTGTTTTTCTTTGCAGCACTGGTAGAGGCTTTTCCCTTGGGGCGTGATCTTCTGCCGCGCGTTACGTTGTACCATTGCTTGTAAGCAAGGTTCACGGTGGCGCGGTCATAGATGCTTTAAATTACTGCAATGCTCAACAAGGAATCGAAACTGAAGTTCTCATTAATAGGGTAAATACGAAACTAGAGGGCGAAAAAAGGGGGGCCCTGTGTAAAGTAAAGGGAAAAGTTTAAAGGCTAAGGAAGTGCTTAATCGAGGAAGGGGTTCTTCTCATCTTCGACAGCATCTTCTGACTTCTTCATCATGCTAGTGGTTTCTGCAGCGTTGTTGATTTCGCCAGGGGTCTGGGCAGTGATTGCCAGCGTCTTGCTGTTTCCTGTGCCTTCTGCATCGTCAACTGCCGAAGCTTTTGCTGCCGAAACTTGGGCTGCCGGAGTTTGTACTGCCAAAGCTTCAAGAGCGGGGTCGTCAAACTTCTTCTTTGCCCCTCTAACGCGTTCTTCTTCTTTAATACTGCGTGATGAGGTCTTCGGCGGAAGGTCAGCAATTTCCTGCCTCAGGCCAAACTTAGCAGCAATCCTCTGAAAGTCCCGATCACAATTGTCCGAGCGTGAGAAGCTTCCATGGACTGTGATGTTCGTCCCGTTGTTCCCAGGCATTTTCAGCTTGAGGTATGCATAGTGCGGCACAGCCATGAACTTGGCATAAGCTGGTCTCCCGAGTATGGCGTGATACTGTGATTCCCAGTTCACTACCTCAAACTCGATTTTCTCCTTCCTGAAATTGTCGGTTTTGCCGAAGACGACGTTCAGGTACGCTTTGCCAAGAGAGTACGCTGGTGAAGTAGCTAGGATCACATGGAAGCGGGTGTCTGATTCTTCTAGCATTCTCATGGTGATCCCCATACTTTGGATTGTGTCAAGGAATATCAGGTTGAGTCCACTTCCTCCGTCCATGAAGACTTTGCTCATCTTGAACCCTCCTATCTGTGCTTCGACCACTAGGGCAGCGTGTCCTGGTTTTGGTATAGTCATCGGGTGATCCGCTCGGCTGAACGTGATGTTCTGAGACGACCACTCGACATACTCAGGGATGTTCGCCATGATGCTTTCTGCCAGGTTGATTTCCCGGGTGAGCTTCTTCATTTCTCTCCTTGAAATGCCTGTCCTGTGGATCATACTCATCTGCCCACGTGGTGGTGGAAATGCCTCGTTGGGTTGATGAGGTTGAGCTTGCTGGACCTGATGTTGCGGTGGGGGTGGTGGTGGTGGTGGTAGCTGCTGCTGGCCTGCCTGCTGGATGAGTTTATGCATATCGATGAACTGCCGACAGTCCCTGAGCAGGTGGCTAGACTTTATTTTACCATCCTTGGAATCGGTATATGAATGCAGGTAGCAGGGGGCGTTGATCTGCTCAGCGTAGGGTAGTTCGGGAGTTCTCTGTTGTCGTGGTTTATAGTTGCCACGGTTCCCAGAGTTGTTCCGATTACCGTCCTGTCGATCATCTCGCCTGTCATCATACCGATCATCCTGCCGATCAGAGTAGCCTGCGGCCACCAAGTTGTTGTCATCGTAGCTGTGGTTCTTCCTTCTCTTGTTGTGATCCCTTCGACCACCCGAATCATGCTTCGGCTGGTTGATACGCGTACAGCACGCGTCCGTTGGGAACCCCAAGAGGAAGGTGTGATGCGTACAGCGGCAAGTTTTCCCTCAGTAAGAAACCAAGGTTTATCGAACCAGTAGGAGCCAAGAAGCACGTTGAAGGTTGATGGCGGCGAGATGTAGTGCGGTGCAACACCAGGGATTCCGGCGCCAATGTGGAACCTGCACAACACAACCAAAGTACTTTGCCCCAACGAAACAGTGAGGTTGTCAATCTCACCGGCTTGCTGTAACAAAGGATTAGATGTATAGTGTGGATGATGATTGTTTGCAGAAAACAGTAGAACAAGTATTGCAGTAGATTGTATTCGATTAAAAGAATGGACCAGGGTCCACAGTTCACTAGTGGTGTCTCTCCCATAAGATAAATAGCATGTTGGGTGAACAAATTACAGTTGGGCAATTGACAAATAGAGAGGGCATGACCATGCACATACATGATATGATGAGTATTGTGAGATTTAATTGGGCATTACGACAAAGTACATAGACCGCTATCCAGACATGCATCTATGCCTAAAAAGTCCACCTTCGGGTTATCATCCGAACCCCTTCCGGTATTAAGTTGCAAACAACGAGACAATTGCATTTAGTATGGTGCGTAATGTAATCAATAACTACATCCTCGGACATAGCATCAATGTTTTATCCCTAGTGGCAACAACACATCCACAACCTTAGAACTTTCCGTCACTCGTCCCGCATTTAATGGAGGCATGAACCCACTATCGAGCATAAATACTCCCTCTTGGAGTTAAGATTAAAAACTTGGCCAGAGCCTCTACTAATAACGGAGAGCATGCAAGATCATAAACAACACATAGGTAATAGATTGACAATCAACATAGCATAGTATTCTCTATCCATCGGATCCCAACAAACACAACATATAGCATTACAGATAGATGATCTTGATCATGTTAGGCAGCTCACAAGATCCGACAATGAAGCATAATTAGGAGAAGACGACCATCTAGCTACTTCTATGGACCCATAGTCCAGGGGTGAACTACTCACTCATCACTCCGGAGGCGACCATGGCGGTGAAGAGTCCTCCGGGAGATGATTCCCCTCTCCGGCAGGGTGCCGGAGGCGATCTCCTGAACCCCCCGAGATGGGATTGGCGGCGGCGGCGTCTCTAGAAGGTTTTCCGTATCGTGGCTCTCGGTACTGGGGGTTTTGCGACGAAGGCTTTAAGTAGGCGTAGGAGATAGGTCAGGAGGCGTCACGGGGGCCCCACACGCTAGGCCGGCGCGGCCAAGGGCTGGGCCGCGCCGCCCTAGTGTTTGGCCACCTCGTGGCCCCACTTCGTATCATCTTCGGTCTTCTGTAAGCTTCGTGTGAAAATAGGCCCCTGGGCGTTGATTTCGTCCAATTCCGAGAATATTTCCTTACTAGGATTTCTGAAACCAAAAACAGCAGAAAACAAAGAATCGGCTCTTCGGCATCTCGTTAATAGGTTAGTGCCGGAAAATGCATAAATATGACATACAAGTATGCATAAAACATGTAGATATCATCAATAATGTGGCATGGAACATAAGAAATTATCGATACGTCGAGACGTATCGCATCCCAGCTTAGTTTCGTCGTCCAGTAAACGATAACAAAGATAATTTCTGGAGTGACATGCCATCATAACCTTGATCATACTATTGTAAGCATATGTAATGAATGCAGCGATCAAAACAATGGTAATGACATGAGTAAACAAATGAATCATATAGCAAAGACTTTTCATGAATAGTACTTTCAAGACAAGCATCAATAAGTCTTGCATAAGAGTTAACTCATAAAACAATAATTCAAAGTAAAGGTATCGAAGCAACACAAAGGAAGATGAAGTTTCAGCGGTTGCTTTCAACTCATAACATGTATATCTCATGGATAGTTGTCAATGTAAAGTAATATAACAAGTGCAATATGCAAGTATGTAGGAATCAATGCACAGTTCACACAAGTGTTTGCTTCTTGGGATGGAGAGAAATAGGTGAACTGACTCAACAATAAAAGTAAAAGAAAGGCCCTTCGCAGAGGGAAGCATTGATTGCTATATTTGTGCTAGAGCTTTGATTTTGAAAACATATAGAGAGCATAAAAGTAAAATTTTGAGAGGTGTTTGTTGTTGTCAACGAATGGTAGCGGGTACTCTAACCCCCTTGCCAGACAAACCTTCAAAGAGCGGCTCCCATTTTATTTTTATTTTTGGGTGGCACTCCTTCCAACCTTTCTTTCACAAACCATGGCTAACCGAATCATCGGGTGCCTGCCAACAATCTCATACCATGAAGGAGTGCCTTTTTATTTTAGTTTTATTATGATGACACTCCTCCCGACCTTTGCTGTCTCAAGCCATGGCTAACCGAATCCTTCGGGTGCCGTCCAATCAATCACATACCATGGAGGAGTGTCTATTTTTTTGTTAATTAATTTGGGACTGGGAATCCCATTGCCAGCTCTTTTTGCAAAATTATTGGATAAGCGGATGAAGCCACTAGTCCATTGGTGAAAGTTGCCCAACAAGATTGAAAGATAAACACCACATACTTCCTCATGAGCTATAAAACATTGACACAAATCAGAGGTAATAAATTTTGAATTGTTTAAAGGTAGCACTCAAGCAATTTACTTTGGAATGGCGGAGAAATACCATGTAGTAGGTAGGTATGGTGGACACAAATGGCATAGTGGTTGGCTCAAGGATTTTGGATGCATGAGAAGTATTCCCTCTCGATACAAGGCTTAGGCTAGCAAGGCTATTTGAAACAAACACAAGGATGAAGCGGTGCAGCAAAACTCACATAAAAGACATATTGTAACATTATAAGACTCTACACCGTCTTCCTTGTTGTCCAACCCAATACTAGAAATTATCTAGACCTTAGAGAGACCAATTATGCAAACGAAATTTAGCAAGCTCTATGTATTTCTTCATTAATAGGTGCAAAGTATATGATGCAAGAGCTTAAACATGAGCACAACAATTGCCAATTATCACATTATCCAAGACATTATAGCAAATTACTACATGTATCATTTTCCGTTTCCAACCATATAACAATTTAACGAAGAAGATTCAACCTTCGCCATGAATATTATGAGTAAAGCCTAAGGACATATTTGTCCATATGCAACAGTGGAGCGTGTCTCTCTCCCACACAATGAATGCTAGGATCCATTTTATTCAAACAAAACAAAAACAAAAACAAACCGACGCTCCAAGCAAAGTGCATAAGATGTGATGGAATAAAAATATAGTTTCACTAGAGGAACCTGATAATGTTGTCGATGAAGAAGGGGATGCCTTGGGCATCCCCAAGCTTAGACGCTTGAGTATTCTTGAAATATGCAGGGGTGAACCACCGGGGCATCCCCAAGCTTAGAGCTTTCACTCTCCTTGATCATATTGTATCATCTCTCTCTCTTGATCCTTGAAAACTTCCTCCACACCAAACTCAAAACAACTCATTAGAGGGTTAGTGCACAATCAAAATTTACATGTTCAGAGGTGACACAATCATTCTTAACACTTCTGGACATTGCACAAAGCTACTGAAATTCAATGGAATCGAAAAATCCATCAAGCATAGCAAAACAGGCAATGCGAAATAAAAGGTAGAATCTGTCAAAACAGAACAGTTCGTAAAGACGAATTTTATTGAGGCACCAGACTTGCTCAAATGAAAACGCTCAAATTGAATGAAAGTTGCGTACATATCTGGGGATCACTCACGTAAATTGGCATAATTTTCTGAGTTACCTACAGAGAATTAGGCCCAGATTCGTGACAGCAAAGAAGTCTGTTTCACGCGAGTAATCCAAATCTAGTATGAACCTTACTATCAACGACTTTACTTGGCACAACAATGCACAAAACTAACATAAGGAGAGGTTGCTACAGTAGTAACAACTTCCAAGACTCAAATATAAAAGAAAAGTGCAGTAGTAAAAACATGGGTTGTCTCCCATAAGCGCTTTTCTTTAACGCCTTTCAGCTAGGCGCAGAAAGTGTATATCAAGTATTATCAAGAGACGAAGTGTCAACATCATAATTTGTTCTAATGATAGAATCAAAAGGTAACTTAATTCTCTTTCTAGGAAAGTGTTCCATACCTTTCTTGAGAGGAAATTGATATTTAATATTACCTTCCTTCATATCAATGATAGCACCAACAGTTCGAAGAAAAGGTCTTCCCAATATAATGGGACAAGATGCATTGCATTCAATATCCAAGACAAAAAAATCAACGGGGACAAGGTTATTGTTAACGGTAATGCGAACATTATCAACTCTCCCCAAAGGTTTCTTTGTAGAATTATCAACAAGATTAACATCCAAATAACAATTTTTCAATGGTGGCAAGTCAAGCATATTATAGATTTTCTTAGGCATAACGGAAATACTTGCACCAAGATCACATAAAGCATTACAATCAAAGTCATTGACCTTCATCTTAATGATGGGCTCCCAACCATCCTCTAGCTTCCTAGGAATAGAAGTTTCGCGATTTAATTTCTCTTCTCTAGCTTTTATGAGAGCATTTGTAATATGTTTTGTGAAAGCCAAATTTATAGCACTAGCATTAGGACTCTTAGCAAGTTTTTGTAAGAACTTTATAATTTCAGAGATGTGGCAATCATCAAAATCCAAACCATTATGATCTAAAGCAATGGGATCATTATCCCCAATGTTGGAAAAAATTTCAGCGAGTTTTATCACGAGCGGTTTCAGCAGTTTTAGCGATTTCGGGCATTTTTCACGCTTTGCATTAGAAGTGGAAACATTGCCAACACCAATTATTTTACCATTAATAGTAGGAGGTGCAGCAACATGTGTAGCATTAGCATTACTAGTGGTGGTAATAGTCCAAACTTTAGCTATATTATCTTCTTTTTCATTTTCTTCTTTCTCCCACCTAGCACGCAATTCGGCCATCAATCTTATATTCTCATTAATTCTAACTTGGATGGCATTTGCTGTAGTAACAATTTTATTATCTATATCCTTAGGTTTAGCAGCCATTTTATTAATTAAAGAAGATTGTGACGCGAGACATGTATGAGATTCGGTTTTCAGCATTTGCAAGTTTAGTTTGCAACCCCAGAGATCTCCATATTCAGATTTTCAAGTTGATTTCCTATATTCTTCAACAAGGTAGATTGTTCATTCATAGTTTTAGTAAACAATTTATTTTGCTCATATTGTGATTGCATAAAGCTCTTGGTGGATCTTTCAATTTCTAACATCTTTTCCTCATTAGGTGAAGCATATCTACCATAAGAGTTACCATTAGCAGGATATGGCCTAGAATTATTATAATTGTTATTTTTAATGAAATTCACATCAACATGTTCTTTTTGAGCAACCAATGAAGCTAACGGAACATTATTAGGATCAACATTAGTCCTATCATTCACAAGCATAGACATAATAGCATCAATCTTATCACTCAAGGAAGAGGTTTCTTCGACAGAATTTACCTTCTTACCTTGTGGAGCTCTTTCCGTGTGCCATTCAGAGTAATTAATCATCATATTATCAAGAAGCTTTGTTGCTTCGCCAAGAGTGATGGACATAAAGGTACCTCCAGCAGCTGAATCCAATAGGTTCCGCGAAGAAAAATTCAGTCCTGCATAAAAGGTTTGGATGATCATCCAAGTAGTCGATCCATGGGTTGGGCAATTTTTAACCAAAGATTTCATTCTTTCCCATGCTTGTGCAACATGCTCATTATACAATTGTTTAAAATTCATTATGCTACTCCTCAAAGATATAATTTTAGCAGGGGATAATATCTACCAATAAAAGCATCCTTGCATTTAGTCCATGAATCAATACTATTCTTAGGCAGAGATAACAACCAATCTTTAGCTCTTCCTCTTAATGAGAAAGGAAACAATTTTAATTTTATAATGTCACCATCTACATCTTTATACTTTTGCATTTCACATAATTCAACAAAATTATTGAGATGGGCAGCAACATCATCAGAACTAACACCGAGAAAATTGCTCTCACATAACAAGATTCGATAAAGCAGGTTTAATTTCAAAGAATTCTGCTGTAGTAGCAGGTGGAGCAATAGGTGTGCATAAGAAATCATTATTATTTGTGGTTGTGAAGTCACACAACTTAGTATTTTCAGGAGTACCCATTTTAGCAACAGTAAATAAAGCAAGCTAGATAAAGTAATGCAAGTAACTAATTTTTTTGTGTTTTTAATATAGCAAACAAGACAGTAAATAAAGTAAAGCTAGCAACTAATTTTTTTGTGTTTTGATTTAGTGCAGCAAACAAAGTAGTAAATAAAATAAAGCAAGACAAAAACAAAGTAAAGAGATCGGAATGTGGAGACTCTCCTTGCAGCGTGTCTTGATCTCCCCGGCAACGGCGCCAGAAAATCTGCTTGATACGCGTACAGCACGCGTCCGTTGGGAACCCCAAGTGGAAGGTGTGATGCGTACAGCGGCAAGTTTTCCCTCAGTAAGAAACCAAGGTTTATCGAACCAGTAGGAGCCAAGAAGCACGTTGAACGTTGATGGCGGCGAGATGTAGTGCGGCGCAACACCGGAGATTCCGGCGCCAACGTGGAACCTGCACAACACAACCAAAGTACTTTGCCCCAACGAAACAGATGAGGTTGTCAATCTCACCGGCTTGCTGTAACAAAGGATTAGATGTATAGTGTGGATGATGATTGTTTGCAGAAAACAGATAGAACAAGTATTGCAAGTAGATTGTATTCGATTAAAAGAATGGACCGGGGTCCACAGTTCACTAGTGGTGTCTCTCCCATAAGATAAATAGCATGTTGGGTGAACAAATTACAGTTGGGCAATTGACAAATAGAGAGGGCATGACCATGCACATACATGATATGATGAGTATTGTGAGATTTAATTGGGCATTACGACAAAGTACATAGACCGCTATCCGAGCATGCATCTATGCCTAAAAAGTCCACCTTCGGGTTATCATCCGAACCCCTTCCAGTATTAAGTTGCAAACAACAGACAATTGCATTTAGTATGGTGCGTAATGTAATCAATAACTACATCCTCGGACATAGCATCAATGTTTTATCCCTAGTGGCAACAGCACATCCACAACCTTAGAACTTTCTGTCACTCGTCCCGGATTTAATGGAGGCATGAACCCACTATCGAGCATAAATACTCCCTCTTGGAGTTAAGAGTAAAAACTTGGCCGAGCCTCTACTAATAACGGAGAGCATGCAAGATCATAAACAACACATAGGTAATAGATTGATAATCAACATAGCATAGTATTCTCTATCCATCGGATCCCAACAAACACAACATATAGCATTACAGATAGATGATCTTGATCATGTTAGGCAGCTCACAAGATCCGACAATGAAGCATAATTAGGAGAAGACGACCATCTAGCTACTGCTATGGACCCATAGTCCAGGGGTGAACTACTCACTCATCACTCCGGAGGCGACCATGGCGGTGAAGAGTCCTCCGGGAGATGATTTCCCTCTCCGGCAGGGTGCCGGTGGCGATCTCCTGAATCCCCCGAGATGGGATTGGCGGCGGCGGCGTCTCTGGAAGGTTTTCCGTATCGTGGCTCTCGGTACTGGGGGTTTCGCGACGAAGGCTTTAAGTAGGCGGAGGAGATAGGTCAGGAGGCGTCACGGGGGCCCCACACGCTAGGCCGGCGCGGCCAAGGGCTGGGCCGTGCTGCCCTAGTGTTTGGCCACCTCGTGGCCCCACTTCGTATCATCTTCGGTCTTCTGGAAGCTTCGTGTGAAAATAGGCCCCTGGGCGTTGATTTCGTCCAATTCTGAGAATATTTCCTTACTAGGATTTCTGAAACCAAAAACAGCAGAAAACATCAACTGGCTCATCGGCATCTCGTTAATAGGTTAGTGCCGGAAAATGCATAAATATGACATAAAGTATGCATAAAACATGTAGATATCATCAATAATGTGGCATGGAACATAAGAAATTATCGATACGTCGGAGACGTATCACTGGTCATCTTCTTCATCGTCGTTGCGCTATCGTGGCTTTCGAACGTTGTCTTCGCAATCGGCCCAGCTGTTGGCGATTTCCATTAACTTGGTTATGGTTTTCGGCTTCTTGCGTCCAAGTTCTTCTATATAGCTTTCACGTCGGATGCCATCACTGAAGGCGTCGATTGCTCTGTCGACAGATACGTCTTCCGCAGCGTTCAGGAGATTGGTGAATCTCCCGATGTATGCGCGCATCGACTCCTTCTGCTTTTGCTGACAATGCCGTAACTCTTCAATCCCGCCGGGCCTTTTGTAGGTTGCTTGGAAGTTGGCAACGAAGGCTTCTACTAGGTCGTCCCATGACTTGATGGAACCCTTCGGCAGACCTCTTAGCCAGGCTCGCGCTGAGTCCTTTAGGTAAAGCTGCAGGCACTGCATTGCTGCTGTCTGGTTCCCTTTTTGCAGAATCACTATCTGCAGGTAATCCTCTATCCAGTATCTCGGCTCCTGTTGCCCATCGTACTTGGCGGCGTCGGTAGGGGTGGGTTTGAACTTCTTGGGTGGCATCGCCTCCCGAATTTTGTAGCTTAAACAATCGGCTCCCCTAAGCTCGCCGTCGTTCTCCTGGGTCTCATCCGAAGAATCGCTGTCGAGTTCCTCTCTGGCGGCGCGTCGCCGCCTTGCTTTGTCGATCCTATTCTGAGTAATTTCATCCCGAGCGTCTCTTGCGTGGTGCTTTGAGCCGCTGGCCTGCAACGTGGTCTTTTCCTTCCATGGAACTAGATTATCTCCTAATATCGCGAGACTTTCTAAGGCACCACGGTGAGCCTGAGCCATGGATCCTTCAGGACGCTGGTTAATGAGGTATGCCGCAAGGTTGGCTGTTGCTCCCGCAACGGTTTTTGGCCGTGGCATGCCCGCGGTGTCCGTAGTCATAAAGGACTTGGTCAAGTTTGACGTTATCTCCCTTGCATCATCTTCCGAAAGCCTGGACATTCTTGATCGATGCTTGCCTCCTTGTAACGGCCCATGGTAGTACCCCTAATAGATTTGTTTGCTCGTTTTCATTTAGGCATCATCATGCATACACCATAAACATGGTTTTGATAAATAAATATTATATTTAATGTAAACCCTATTTCCTTATTTTCCTCTCATATGGTTCTATAAGAGCCCTCTTTTAATCTTTGCTTATTTAACAAAACCCTCTAGTTCTTATTGTATTTAAAATCCCAAAGAAAAATAAATATTTTAAAGCCTTGCAAAATTGTTTTACAATAAAAACAAAGCTTTTCAAATGTTTTGCAAATTCTCCTCTCATCCTCCTCTTTCTGCAAGAAATTCGGAAGAAGCAGAAATATGCCAGGGAGCCAACAGGATCAGACCAAGTCACCTTACTCCTCTCACAGTCGCTCCTCCACGCCATCTCTCTTTCTCTCCTCCTAGCGTGTGGTCCTCCATCTTATCTTCTGGATGTGGTGCGCTTCTTCTCCACGCCAAGTCTCCAGCTCCACCTGCTCCCTTTCTTTCCTCCTCTCCACGCCAACAATCAAAGACCACCATCAGCCAATCCAGTTTCAGACACAGAAAACCATCTCCAACCTCTCGCCGTCGATCCGCCAGCTCCGGCCATCCCCCGATGATCTGAGACTACCAATAGCTGCGCCTTGATGCCGCGGTCCTCCTCAAGCCAAGAAATCGAGCCGGGGTGCTCCATATCATCGCCAGCTTCGTCGTTTCCTCTCCGACCACGGCGAAGAAATCCCTGTTTCCGGCCGCCTCCGACCTCGTCCGCCCCATCCGAGGTGTTCATCAGTTTCCTGGTGAGACGGCGCCCCTTTTCCCCCTCTTCCCCGTCCTGATTGCTCGCTGTTCGGCGACGCCAATTTCTGACGGCTTCTCTTCTGTCCGAGGTCGCCACCATGCCCATCGCCTCCGTCCAAGACCGTGCTCCTCCTCATCCGCCCGTGCCCTCCTTCGTCTCCCGGCGTCATGGTCGTCCTCCGCCACGCTAGCGCCTCCGTCGACGCCATGGTGAGCTCTGTCCCTGATACTTTTTCTTCACCGTCGCTGTAGACATGTAGCCTCACCGTTTTCCGCACAGAGTCGAGCTCTGGTTCCTAGTTGGTTGCACCAGCACGCCGTGCTCCCTCCTGCACCGCGCACACACCTGCAGCAACTCCTGAACACCTATGGCGCCTCCGTTTCGTGGTCGTCGTAGTCAGTTGTCTCAGCCGCGCGTGTCTCTGTTTCCGCTTGGTTCAGTTCGACAATTCAGTCTCTTCTCTTCAGTTTCGTCAGTTACGACCATCGTCCCAGCATGCCAAAGTCGCGGCTGTTGCTGTATCTAGTTCTACATGAGTAGATCAGCAGCGTAGTGGCATGCTCTATTCCGATCGGTGCAGCAGGACAAATATCGATCCCTACAGCTACCATATAGTCCCTTCCCTTTCCTATGTCTTTTATTAACTAATCCAGCTCTACACGTCACAGTATACATATCAACAAGGTATCAGCCGAGTTTTGCTCTCCGTTTTGGTTTCAGATACAAGCTCTGTTGTTTTACATGTCTGTAATTCTGTAGATGCTCAGGCCCTGCTGCTATACGTGGCCAGCGCTGTTTTGCTTCTGGGCAGTACATGCTTTTATCCATCCACAAGTACAGACTCCAATTTTCAGCTAGCTGCCTGGTTGCTTAGCTTCACCGTATGCACATCCATCCATTCACCTGCTAGCCTGCTTGTTTAGCTAGCTAGACACGACATCAATTCATCCAGCTGCATGTGTGCATGCTTAGCTGTTTCCAGGGTATGACTCTGTTTTTCCCTTCAGTTTTTCGTGAGACAAAGCACCACCTCCCAGTTCCTTTCTATCTAGCCTGCTTCTTCTATTTTCAACTGCAAAACATGTTATTTTATATCTTTTATTCTATAGCTGAAAACCAAACATGTTATATATCAATTTTAATCAGAAAAATGCACTGAATATGAATATGTCATCCATTCATCTGTTTGCATTCCGCATCATGTCGAGACATGATAGTTATGCATATTCACCTCACATATATGCGGAGTATTTCGGATGTCCAACTAGGGTTTTCCCCGCTCCGTTTAATATTGAAGTAGCTCACTCATGCCTTGTCTTTGCCATGCTAACAAACACTTAAATTTGCCGGTAGAAATGCAACTCTAACCTAATTTGTTTGTCCGGGGTTCCGACTCCGATTAATATGGATAAGTTGCATCGCATCGTCGTTGCCATGTCATGCATATCATCTCAATCATGCTGGATCTTATTTACCCGTAGTAGTAAGACTTGCATCCGTTGTTTGTCCAGCATTTGCTTCTTCCCGGATAGGATCACGAAGTGGTGTGGTGAGATACAACAAGTTCTCCGGATGTCCCTCGGCAAGTTTTAACAGGCAAGCATTTTCCCTTATACTCCTGCCCCTGCAGAAGTCGCTCACATATTTTATTTTGCCTTCTCCCTCATGCTATCCTTAGGTTGCGTTCTTGTCACGTGTCCCTTCCACTTGCTTACCTCAAGCAGCCCATATTGCCACCACCAACCACCAACCTCCTACAGCTGTTGTTTGGTTATCGGGTCTGCCTTGCGAGTCGTAGTGCATGCTAGTGTTGTTTATATCTCGTTACCGTTACCGCTATCTTATCGGGTTATCTGTTGGGGAATCATGACACATGGGCTATGGATATATTGTTGGAGATAATCATGCTTTACTTATTGTTAACAACTAAAATGATAAGCAGAGGCATCTGTGAGCCCCTTTGCGAAAGCATCGGAACTTTGACTCACTAATGTCCCCTAGGACCCGAGTTCTTGTTATCTGTTCCGAGACTGAGCGCTCTAACCACACGTGGGTATGTTTCTGGGTCTCCCTCGACCACTACCGAATCTACAGACTTTGTCCAGTGGCCACAACTAGTTTGCAATGTTTTACCATTTGTTGTTGCGTGCATGCCGACTCGTTACTTATTTACTTTGGGAAGCCCCTGGGTGCCATGTATCCCTTGTTTCTGGTATGCACGTATAGGTCGCGGAGCCGCTGCGAAGTGGTTTATCGCCCCAGTGTGTGTTTAAACCACCTAGTACGCTGTCGCAAACAGCTAGGTCCGCTTCGGAGATACGGCCGAACTTCGATACGGGTTCAACTTAGTTAGGTGGCTTCCTGGACATTGTTGTCGTGAAGGAGAGTGCGTGTCGTGATATCCACCTGTCGTAAGTGGGTTGATCGTGCGTGTGGGCACATTTGGGCACCCCTGCAGGGTTACAATCTTATCGATAAGCCGCGTCCGCGGTTATGGACAACTTGGAGCTGTATGACTCGACCATAGACAACTTACACCTGTTGCTTCAATCATAATAACTTGCGTAGTAAGTTAGCACAACTTCAATAATAGAATAAATGGTTAAAACTTGACAACCGTGTGAGTGCCTTTGTAAGTACCTCTTTCCGAAGGGGGAACACATCGGCTGTGTTATGTTTACAGTGCGCTCTCTCATCTTCTCTGATTAGACGAATGTTGTAGAGTGTCTCTATAGGTTTTTAGTGCTTGCGCGCTGCCGCTTAACCCCACCATATTGCCTATGACGTTCCTCTTGCGTCCTCTAAGTCCCCTGCGTGCCTCAAGTACAAAGGACGACTGGTTGACGAATGCTTATACGTCTTGAAGTCTTGTTAAGTACGAACCCGTACTTATTGCTGCTTCTACGGGATATAACCGGGCAGGTATGAAGATATGTTCGATGAAGACAACGTTAGCAAGGTTACCCTTCCGGCTTGGCCTGGGCAGGGTTATGGACGCCACTGGTTATCTTCAGGACTCTTAGTCCAAATTTGTATCTTGTCCGTACTCGGACGTATTTGATCTTCTGTATGATTTGGATCTTTGTATGTACCTATTTGTATTCTTGACTCGCTGGAGTCGTTGTTGTAATATATGTTTCTTGTGGGCTCTATTGTAATCTTGTTGTAATGTTACCGCTCGTGAATGATTCCACCCGCATCGCGTGCATGCTTCGGCGTGTACGAGGCGCTTGGTGGTGCGTCTCCTAAAATCGATATCGTGCGGATTTCGGCGGATTCGCTGGGATCCTCATGGTACCGGTTTTGGGGCGTCACAAGTTGGTATCAGAGCATCAGGTTGACGGTACCCCACTAGTCCAGCCTTTAGGATAACCTTGCCAACGGTCGTTGAGTTTAGAGTGTCAAAACTATTTTTCAAAATTCGTTGGATAGTTCTGATTAGCTCTATTTTTCTCCTTACCTATATTCTTTCTCCTCTTACCTATGCGAGTTTTGAGTCTTCTCTCTTATCTGAGTTTTCCGAGTCTTAGGTTCCGACGTGGATTGGACGATCTTTGCCCCTCACCTATCAGGTCCGATCTTCAGAGGCCTCGACGAGAGCGCATCATCGACAACGGAACAACGACTTCTTGTTAGTGGTGTCGCCGATCAACACGGAGCAACAACTCTTGTTAGTGGTGTCGAGAAGATCGACACGTCGCGCGAAGACCCGATAGCTCACCTCTCTCCCCTGTACCTGGACGTGGAATCTCGGGGCGAGATTCCTTGTTAGTGGTGTCGATTGTAACGGCCCATGGTAGTACCCCTAATAGATTTGTTTGCTCGTTTTCATTTAGGCATCATCATGCATACACCATAAACATGGTTTTGATAAATAAATATTATATTTAATGTAAACCCTATTTCCTTATTTTCCTCTCATATGGTTCTATAAGAGCCCTCTTTTAATCTTTGCTTATTTAACAAAACCCTCTAGTTCTTATTGTATTTAAAATCCCAAAGAAAAATAAATATTTTAAAGCCTTGCAAAATTGTTTTACAATAAAAACAAAGCTTTTCAAATGTTTTGCAAATTCTCCTCTCATCCTCCTCTTTCTGCAAGAAATTCGGAAGAAGCAGAAATATGCCAGGGAGCCAACAGGATCAGACCAAGTCACCTTACTCCTCTCACAGTCGCTCCTCCACGCCATCTCTCTTCTCTCCTCCTAGCGTGTGGTCCTCCATCTTATCTTCTGGATGTGGTGCGCTTCTTCTCCACGCCAAGTCTCCAGCTCCACCTGCTCCCTTTCTTTCCTCCTCTCCACGCCAACAATCAAAGACCACCATCAGCCAATCCAGTTTCAGACACAGAAAACCATCTCCAACCTCTCGCCGTCGATCCGCCAGCTCCGGCCATCCCCCGATGATCTGAGACTACCAATAGCTGCGCCTTGATGCCGCGGTCCTCCTCAAGCCAAGAAATCGAGCCGGGGTGCTCCATATCATCGCCAGCTTCGTCGTTTCCTCTCCGACCACGGCGAAGAAATCCCTGTTTCCGGCCGCCTCCGACCTCGTCCGCCCCATCCGAGGTGTTCATCAGTTTCCTGGTGAGACGGCGCCCCTTTTCCCCCTCTTCCCCGTCCTGATTGCTCGCTGTTCGGCGACGCCAATTTCTGACGGCTTCTCTTCTGTCCGAGGTCGCCACCATGCCCATCGCCTCCGTCCAAGACCGTGCTCCTCCTCATCCGCCCGTGCCCTCCTTCGTCTCCCGGCGTCATGGTCGTCCTCCGCCACGCTAGCGCCTCCGTCGACGCCATGGTGAGCTCTGTCCCTGATACTTTTTCTTCACCGTCGCTGTAGACATGTAGCCTCACCGTTTTCCGCACAGAGTCGAGCTCTGGTTCCTAGTTGGTTGCACCAGCACGCCGTGCTCCCTCCTGCACCGCGCACACACCTGCAGCAACTCCTGAACACCTATGGCGCCTCCGTTTCGTGGTCGTCGTAGTCAGTTGTCTCAGCCGCGCGTGTCTCTGTTTCCGCTTGGTTCAGTTCGACAATTCAGTCTCTTCTCTTCAGTTTCGTCAGTTACGACCATCGTCCCAGCATGCCAAAGTCGCGGCTGTTGCTGTATCTAGTTCTACATGAGTAGATCAGCAGCGTAGTGGCATGCTCTATTCCGATCGGTGCAGCAGGACAAATATCGATCCCTACAGCTACCATATAGTCCATTCCCTTTCCTATGTCTTTTATTAACTAATCCAGCTCTACACGTCACAGTATACATATCAACAAGGTATCAGCCGAGTTTTGCTCTCCGTTTTGGTTTCAGATACAAGCTCTGTTGTTTTACATGTCTGTAATTCTGTAGATGCTCAGGCCCTGCTGCTATACGTGGCCAGCGCTGTTTTGCTTCTGGGCAGTACATGCTTTTATCCATCCACAAGTACAGACTCCAATTTTCAGCTAGCTGCCTGGTTGCTTAGCTTCACCGTATGCACATCCATCCATTCACCTGCTAGCCTGCTTGTTTAGCTAGCTAGACACGACATCAATTCATCCAGCTGCATGTGTGCATGCTTAGCTGTTTCCAGGGTATGACTCTGTTTTTCCCTTCAGTTTTTCGTGAGACAAAGCACCACCTCCCAGTTCCTTTCTATCTAGCCTGCTTCTTCTATTTTCAACTGCAAAACATGTTATTTTATATCTTTTATTCTATAGCTGAAAACCAAACATGTTATATATCAATTTTAATCAGAAAAATGCACTCGAATATGAATATGTCATCCATTCATCTCGTTTGCATTCCGCATCATGTCGAGACATGATAGTTATGCATATTCACCTCACATATATGCGGAGTATTTCGGATGTCCAACTAGGGTTTTCCCCGCTCCGTTTAATATTGAAGTAGCTCACTCATGCCTTGTCTTTGCCATGCTAACAAACACTTAAATTTGCCGGTAGAAATGCAACTCTAACCTAATTTGTTTGTCCGGGTTCCGACTCCGATTAATATGGATAAGTTGCATCGCATCGTCGTTGCCATGTCATGCATATCATCTCAATCATGCTGGATCTTATTTACCCGTAGTAGTAAGACTTGCATCCGTTGTTTGTCCAGCATTTGCTTCTTCCCGGATAGGATCACGAAGTGGTGTGGTGAGATACAACAAGTTCTCCGGATGTCCCTCGGCAAGTTTTAACAGGCAAGCATTTTCCCTTATACTCCTGCCCCTGCAGAAGTCGCTCACCTATTTTATTTTGCCTTCTCCCTCATGCTATCCTTAGGTTGCGTTCTTGTCACGTGTCCCTTCCACTTGCTTACCTCAAGCAGCCCATATTGCCACCACCAACCACCAACCTCCTACAGCTGTTGTTTGGTTATCGGGTCTGCCTTGCGAGTCGTAGTGCATGCTAGTGTTGTTTATATCTCGTTACCGTTACCGCTATCTTATCGGGTTATCTGTTGGGGAATCATGACACATGGGCTATGGATATATTGTTGGAGATAATCATGCTTTACTTATTGTTAACAACTAAAATGATAAGCAGAGGCATCTGTGAGCCCCTTTGCGAAAGCATCGGAACTTTGACTCACTAATGTCCCCTAGGACCCGAGTTCTTGTTATCCGTTCGAGATCGAGCGCTCTAACCACACGTGGGTATGTTTCGGGTCTCCCTCGACCACTACCGGAATCTACGAGTTTGTCCAAGTGGCCACAACTAGTTTGCAATGTTTTACCATTTGTTGTTGCGTGCATGCCGACCGTTACTTATTTACTTTGGGAAGCCCCCGGGTGCCATGTATCCCTTGTTTCCGGTATGCACGTATAGGTCGCGGAGCCGCTGCGAAGTGGTTTATCGCCCCGATGTGTGTTTAAACCACCTAGTACGCTGTCGCAAACAGCTAGGTCCGCTCTCGAGATACGGCCGAACTTCGATACGGGTTCAACTTAGTTAGGTGGCTTCCTGGACATTGTTGTCGTGAAGGAGAGTGCGTGTCGTGATATCCACTCTGTCGTAAGTGGGTTGATCGTGCGTGTGGGCACATTTGGGCACCCCTGCAGGGTTACAATCTTATCGATAAGCCGCGTCCGCGTTATGGACAACTTGGAGCCGTATGACTCGACCATAGACAACTTACACCCGTTGCTTCAATCATAATAACTTGCGTAGTAAGTTAGCACAACTTCAATAATAGAATAAATGGTTAAAACTTGACAACCGTGTGAGTGCCTTTGTAAGTACCTCTTTCCGAAGGGGGAACACATCGGCTGTGTTATGTTTACAGTGCGCTCTCTCATCTTCTCTGATTAGACGAATGTTGTAGAGTGTCTCTATAGGTTTTTAGTGCTTGCGCGCTGCCGCTTAACCCCACCATATTGCCTATGACGTTCCTCTTGCGTCCTCTAAGTCCCCTGCGTGCCTCAAGTACAAAGGACGACCGGGTTGACGAATGCTTATACGTCTTGAAGTCTTGTTAAGTACGAACCCGTACTTATTGCTCGCTTCTACTGGATATAACCGAGCAGGTATGAAGATATGTTCGATGAAGACAACGTTAGCAAGGTTACCCTTCCGCTGGCCCGGCGGTGGTTATGGACGCCATCGGTTATCTTCGTGACTCTTAGTCCAAATTTGTATCTTGTCCGTACTCGGACGTATTTGATCTTCTCGTATGATTTGGATCTTTGTATGTACCTATTTGTATTCTTGACTCGCCGGAGTCGTTGTTGTAATATATGTTTCTTGTGGGCTCTATTGTAATCTTGTTGTAATGTTACCGGCTCGTGAATGATTCCACCCGCATCGCGTGCATGCTTCGGCGTGTACGAGGCGCTTGGTGGTGCGTCTCCTAAAATCGATATCGTGCGGATTTCGGCGGATTCGCTGGGATCCTCATGGTACCGGTTTTGGGGCGTCACACTCCTCCGTGGGTACTTCGAGAGGCACTTCCCTGCGAGCCCCTTCGTCGCTCGCTGGATCGGTCTGCTGCAGATAGGCGTCTCTCGAGGGTGGCTTGCTCCTTAGATAGGCGCTCCCGATTTTTCTCCAATATGGAGCGGTAAGCATTGAGAGTGCCAACCGTGGTTCCCGCCGGAAGTGGTGTGTTGTTGAGCACGGCTGCCTTGGCTGCTGCCCACTCCTCCTCTGCGATGGTGTGGTCGTTGTTGTTGTTGTTGGCGCTGTTCTCAAAACTAGCTCGCCTGCTGGAACGGGGGGTGCGATCTCCATCTCCCCTGTTAGCAACATAAACTTGGAGGGACGCCACTCTTCGGGTGTCTCCTTGGGTGATGCTGTCGATGTTGTCCTCTCCCGACGAATACTGGGCATTGCAGATGAACGGAGTGTCGCTCGACCCTAGCCCGTGCCTGGTGTCGCAGTTCATGCAGTAGTACGAGGTTAGCTCCGAGGACGCGGGATCATCGGATCCAACCGACATGGAGGACGCTGAACGGGGAGTTGAAGGCGCGGGCGAACTCAACGGGCTTGTCAGACCAGCCGAAAGGTCAAGTGACGATGATGCGCTTGGACTCGTCGACCTGGAGATGGGAGATTCCAGCAGCCGAAGAATTCCTTCTGAGTTGACGTTGTAGTGGACGCTCCCGAAGGTCATCTCCATGTTGCCTTGTAGACCGGAGAAAGTCGAGCGAGACGAATCGCTATGTGGGGTGAACTCGTAGGAGCCGAAACGAATCGGGCTTCCCACACGAGGCGATGACGGTGTTGATGAAGCCGCCGATGACATGACGGGTTCAGCCGATGTCCGATCTTGTGCCGACAGGGTTCCCACAGACGGCGCCAATTGTTGAGGGTACTCCTCGCCAATGCCCTCCGATAGGAGCTTAGGGTTGATGGAATCCTGCAAGCCGACACGAGACATCGGTTCACAGACAAGCGGGGAGAGCAATTTACCCAGGTTCGGGGCCCTCGATGAGGTAAAACCCTTACGTCCTGCCTGTCTGTTCTTGATTATGATGATAATGGGTTACAATGGGGTGCCGAATAGTTCGGCTGAGATCTCATCGAGATGGGTAATCGCTAAGGTGACCTAGCTCTAAGCTTTTGTTGGCTAAGATTGCTAAGATTGATCGTGTCCCTCGGCAGCCCCTCTCCAGGCCTTTATATAGGAGGCCAGGTCCCAAGAGGTCTAACCGAAAATGACTAGGTTTACAATAGTTTTAGATCCGATCTTTCCTTGTTCGGCTGCTTCCTTGTCTTGCCCGTCAAGGAACCTTCTGGTGCACCGTCCTAGTGGCCCGCCTTGCTTCCGAGTGTCTTCATGGGCCTCCAATTAGATGGTACAGGATAGGGCAGATCGGTTACCCGAAGGATAGTGCCCACGTCAGTCGGATCCGATAATACCGCGTCCTCGGAGCTAACCTCGTACTACTGCATGAACTGCGACACTGACACGCGTACATCACGCGACCGTTGGGAACCCCAAGTGGAAGGTGTGATGCGTACAGCAGTAAGTTTCCCTCACTAAGAAACCAAGGTTTATCGAACCAGTAGGAGTCAAGAAGCACGTTGCAGATTGATGGCGGCGAGATGTAGTGCGGTGCAACACCAGGGATTCCGGTGCCAACGTGGAACCTGCACAACACAACCAAAGTACTTTGCCCCAACGAAACAGTGAGGTTGTCAATCTCACCGGCTTGCTGTAACAAAGGATTAGATGTATAGTGTGGATGATGATTGTTTGCGAGAAAACGAGTAGAACAAGTATTGCGATAGATTGTATTTGATGTAAAAGAATGGACCGGGGTCCACAGTTCACTAGAGGTGTCTCTCCCATAAGATAAATAGCATGTTGGGTGAACAAATTACGGTTGGGCAATTGACAAATAGAGAGGGCATGACCATGCACATACATGATATGATGAGTATTGTGAGATTTAATTGGGCATTACGACAAAGTACATAGACCGCTATCCGAGCATGCATCTATGCCTAAAAAGTCCACCTTCAGGTTGTCATCCGAACCCCTTCCAGTATTAAGTTGAAAACAACAGACAATTGCATTAAGTATGGTGCGTAATGTAATCAATAACTACATCCTCGGACATAGCATCAATGTTTTATCCCTAGTGGCAACAGCACATCCACAACCTCAGAGGTTTCTGTCACTCCCCCAGATTTAATGGAGACATGAACCCACTATCGAGCATAAATACTCCCTCTGGGAGTTAAGAGTATAAACTTGGCCAGAGCCTCTACTAATAACGGAGAGCATGCAAGATCATAAACAACACATAGATAATAGATTGATAATCAACATAACATAGTATTCTCTATCCATCGGATCCCAACAAACACAACATATAGCATTACAGATAGATGATCTTGATCATGTTAGGCTGCTCACAAGACCCGACAATGAAGCACAATTAGGAGAAGACGACCATCTAGCTACTGCTATGGACCCATAGTCCAGGGGTGAACTACTCACTCATCACTCCGGAGGCGACCATGGCGGTGAAGAGTCCTCCGGGAGATGATTCCCCTCTCCGGCAGGGTGCGGGAGGCGATCTCCTGAATCCCCCAAGATGGGATTGGCGGCGGCGGCGTCTCTGGAAGGTTTTCCGTATCGTGGCTCTCGGTACTGGGGGTTTCGCGACGAAGGCTTTAAGTAGGCGGAGGAGATAGGTCAGGGGGCCGCACGAGGGCCCCACACGCTAGGCCGGCGCGGCTAGGGCTTGGGCCGCGCCACCCTACTGTGTCGCCAGCTCGTGGCCCCACTTCGTATCATCTTCGGTCTTCTGGAAGCTTCGTGTGAAAATAGGCCCCTGGGCGTTGATTTCGACCAATTCCGAGAATATTTCCTTACTAGGATTTCGAAACCAAAAACAGCGAGAAAACAACAACTGGCTCTTCGGCATCTCATTAATAGGTTAGTGCCGGAAAATGCATAAATATGACATAAAGTATGCATAAAACATGTAGATATCATCAATAATGTGGCATGGAACATAGGAAATTATCGATACGTCGGAGATGTATCAGACACCAGGCACGGGCTAGGGTCGAGCGACATGCCGTTCATCTGCAATGCCCACTATTCGTCGGGAGAGGACAGCATCGACAGCATCACCCATGGAGACATCCGAAGAGTGGCGCCCCTCCAAGTTTATGTTGCTAACAGGGGAGATGGAGATCGCACCCCCCGTTCCAGCAGGCGAGCAAGTTTTGAGAACAGCGCCAGCAACAACAACAACGACCACACCATCGCAGAGGAGGAGTGGGCAGCAGCCATGGCAGCCGTGCTTAACAACACACCACTTCCGGCGGGAACCACGGTTGGCACTCTCAATGCTTACCGCTCCATATTGGAGAAAAATCGGGAGCGCCTATCTAAGGAGCAAGCCACCCTCGAGAGACGCCTATCTGCGGCGAGACCGATCCAGCGAGCGACGAAGGGGCTCGCGAGGAAGTGCCTCCCGAAGTACCCACGGAGGAGGCAAACATCGATCAAGAATGTCCAGGCTCTCGGAAGACGATGCTAGAGAAATAACATCAAATTTGACCAAGCCCTTCATGACCACAGACACCGCGGGCATGCCACGACCAAAGACCGTCGCGGGAGCGACCGCCAACCTCGCTGCATATCTCATCAATCAGTGCCCTGAAGGTTCCATGGCTCAAGCCCACCGAGGTGCCCTAGAAAGTCTCGCGATATTGGGAGACAATCTGGTCCCAAGAAAGGACAAGACTACGTTGCAAGCAAGTGGCTCAAAACACCACGCGAGAGACGCTCGGGATGAAATTACTCAGAGTAGGATCGACAAAGCAAGGCGGCGACGCGCCGCCAGAGAGGAACTCGACAGCGATTCATCGGATGAGACCCAGGAGAACGACGGCGAGCTTAGGGGAGCCGATTGTTTAAGCTACAAAATTCGGGAGGCGATGCCACCCAAGAAGTTGAAACCCACCACTACCGACGCCGCCAAGTACGATGGGAAGCAGGAGCCGAGATCCTGGATAGAGGATTATCTGCAGACAGTGATTCTGCAAAAAGGGAACCAGATAGCAGCAATGCAGTGCCTGCAGCTTTACCTAAAGGACTCAGCACGAGCCTGGCTAAGGGGTCTGCCGAAGGGTTCCATCAAGTCATGGGACGACCTAGTAGAAGCCTTCATCGCCAACTTCCAAGCAACCTACAAAAGGCCCGTCGGGATTGAAGAGTTACGGCATTGTCAGCAAAAGCAGAAGGAGTTGATGCGCGCATACATCGGGAGATTCACCAAGCTCCTGAACGCTGCGGAAGACGTATCTGTCGACAGAGCAATCGACGCCTTCAGTGATGGCATCCGACGTGAAAGCTATATAGAAGAACTTGGACGCAAAAAGCCAAAAACCATAACCAAGTTAATGGAAATCGCCAACAGCTAGCTGGGCCGATGGCGAAGACAACGTTCGAAAGCCACGACAGCGCAGCGACGACGAAGAAGATGACCAGCCGAAGCATGATTCGGGTGGTCGAAGGGATCACAACAAGAGAAGGAAGAACCACAGCTACGATGACAACAACTTGGTGGCCGCAGGCTACTCTGATCGGCAGGATGATTGCTACGATGACAAGTGAGATGATCGACAGGACGGTAATCAGAACAACTCTTGGAACCGTGGCAACTATAAACCACGACAACAGAGAACCCCCGAACTACCCTACGCTGAGCAGATCAACGCCCCCTGCTACCTGCATTCATATACCGATTCCAAGGATGGTAAAATAAAGTCTAGCCACCTGCTCGGGGACCGTCGGCGGTTCATCGATATGCATAAACTCATCCGAGCGGGCAGCCGGCAACGGCTACCACCACCACCACCATCACCCCCACCGCAACACCGGGTCCAGCAAGCTCAACCTCATCAACCCAACGAGGCATTTCCACCACCACGTGGGCGGATGAGTATGATCCACGGGACGAGACGTTTCAAGGAGAGAAATGAAGAAGCTCACCCGAGAAATCAACCTGGCAGAAAGCATCATGGCGAACATCCCTGAGTATGTCGAGTGGTCGTCTCAGAACATCACGTTCAGCCGAGCGGATCACCCGATGACTATACCAAAACCAGGACACGCTGCCCTAGTGGTCAAAGCACAGATAGGAGGGTTCAAGATGAGCAAAGTCTTCATGGACGGAGGAAGTGGACTCAACCTGATATTCCTTGACACAATCCAAAGTATGGGGATCACCATGAGAATGCTAGAAGAATCAGATACCCGCTTCCATGGGATTCTCCCTACTTCACCAGCGTACTCTCTTGTCAAAGCGTACCTGAACGTCGTCTTCGGCAAACCCGAAAATTTCAGGAAGGAGAAGATCAAGTTCGAAGTCGTGAACTGGGAGTCGCAGTATCACGCTATACTCGGAAGACCAGCTTATGCCAAGTTCATGGCTGTACGGCACTACGCATACCTCAAGCTGAAAATGCCTGGGAACAATGGGACAAACATTACAGTCCATGGAAGTTTCTCACGCTCGGACAATTGTGATCGGGACTTTCAGAAGATTGCTGCTAAGTTTGGCCTGAGGCAGGAAATTGCTGACCTTCCGCCGAAGACCTCGTCACGCAGTATTAAGGAAGAAGAACGCGTTACAGGGGCAAAGAAGAAGTCTGACGACCCCGCTCTTGAAGCTTTGGCAGTACAAACTTCGGCAGCCCAAGTTTCGGCAGCAAAAGCTTCGGCAGTTGACGATGCAGAAGATATAGGAGGTAGCAAGACACTGACAATCGCTGCCCAGATCCCTGGCGAAGTCGACGGCGCTTCAAAAAACACCAACACGGTGACCAAGCCAGAAGATGAGAAGAACCCCTTCAATACTTAAGCAATCTACTAGCATTTAGTTTCATTTTCCTTTCCAAACAGGGCTTGCGTTTTTCGCCCTTTAGTTTCGTATTTACCCTATTAATGAGAACTTAAGTTTAGATTCCTTGTTGAGCATTGCAGTAATTTAAAGCATCTATGACCGCGCCACCGTGAACCTTGCTTACAAGCAACGGTACAACGTACGCGCGGCAGAAGATCGCGCCCCAAGGGAAAAGCCTCTACGAGTGCTGCAAAGAAAAACAAGGACATTAATCCTTCCCTCTGCTTCAGATGCCTCTACGAGTGCCGTACAAAGCAAGAGTTTGGAAAATATAAACACAACCCACGTTCGATATTTTACTTATGGAAATATCAAAGAACAACGGGCTCATCGGCAGAATCATTGCACCCGAAATATTCGGGAGTGACTGTCGAAACTTACAATCGGTTGAAAGCAAAGTTGCGCATACAACAGGTTTAGCAAAACCTGCAACACGAGCTGATCACTCATAATGATTTGCTGACCAACCAGTATACATACATCTAACGGGCAATTAAGATTTGCTCCTTCAAAAATTTGCCAACGGCATCAACATGGTAAAAGTACATATTCATGTATTTACCAAATAAAAAGTTTCGGCTTAACAATCCTAACACTTCGATGGACTAGCCAAAGCAATTTATTTTACAAAAACAACTTTAAACCCTGACATCACCCTTGCGGAGTTTCCCTTTCTTCAGGTACCTTTGACTCCTCCTCAAGCCTGTCGACAATTATATTGGCGGGCAATAATACCTTCGGATACAGTGCTTCCAAATCACCAGTTACTTTGGCAATAGACAGCAAACTTGCTGAGGGATAACGAGCAAGCACAAGGGCAAGTGTACACCTGGCCCCTGCAAAAACTTGAGCTCGCACTAAGTCCCGAATCTTCTTGGCGTTCCTAAACTCGGACATCGAAGTAAAAAGTGTAGGGGGAATTGCGTTTAAAGGGAACATCGTCTTCCAAACCACCCTCATAGCTTTGTAGCACTTGTCAAAGAATTGGTGGACTTGTTGGACCCGATCCTGAAATTTCGCGACAGCCGAAGCCTTCGAGTGTTCCCGCCAGAAAATCTCTTCGGATGAGGATAGCTGGGTTAAAGCATGCACTCGCTCGTGTATCCGCTTGTTCTCTTCCGCACGGTTCAAAGCTATGACTGGCAAATGAATCAATAAAGAATCAGACAAGGCGTTGTTGACAAAAGGGCAAAGAAATCAGGAAACTTACAGTTCAAACTCTCGGTAGCTTTATGCAGCTCAGTAAGAGTGTACCGCTCCACGTCGGCTGCAATCTCGCTCTTCTTATTGACAATAGCAGCTAAGGCATAAGTGCTGCGCAGGTCCTTTTCCATCTGCGTAATCCGATCCTTCATACGCTGGATCCGATCACCTTGACGAAGAGCACCCGAAGAGTCGTCAACAAACGAGGACACTGGGAAGAACTGCAGGAAACACCGTTACAAAGGATGATGGATATGGTACAGCTGAGCATCCGAAGTAACTCCCATCGGGAGAAATACAAGAAGAAATATCATAACAAAAGTGTGCTAACAACATTGCTAGCACGGAGTTTATTACAAGCATAAGTTTTGCAGCAGAACAATGTTTCACATCAGCTCGAGCATAAGTTTGTTACAAAAATCAAGGGGCATGGGTCTGAGTCGATAAACTGGGTCCAGCCGACGACTTCCTTGATGAAACCAGTTCAAGAAGCTGGCGAGCACAAGTAAGGGCAGACTCTTTAAAGGCGCTTAAGTCAACAAGCTGCCCTTCTTGCTCTTTCGATGGCTCCTTAGTCATCTCTTCGATATTACCCTTAAAGCCGTAACCCATCATAAGATGGAAGGCAAGGACGGCACCATAAGTGCGTGATGTAGGCTTGAATACCTCGATAACCTCCTTGGTGTCAACCGCGAAGGCATCGATCAGCTGCCCCAGGGTCTTGTCCTGCTTGGTCTTGGGGAAAATCATCAAGTGCATCCGCGCCAGGGCACCCTTTCCCTTTACAAGAAGCTCCCGCGTAAGCTGGTGAGAGGCAAGAGTCATCGACATAGCATTTGCCGGAGAATTGTTTGGAACTCTGTCCAGGGCATCAGCAGGGATGTTCGCCGCTTCTGCAGGGGAAAGAAACAAAAAAAAATACATTGGCAAAAGGATCGAATCCATAAGTGCATCAATCGACAGAGGTGTACAAAAAAGATTACCAAGTAAAGCCAAGGAAGACTGATGAAAGAGTTCATCCTTTTCGGCTGCCCGAGCTTCAGCAGCCAGCTTGGATGCTTCCTCCTCCTTCAGCTTCTCCTTCAGCTTGCCCAGTTCCTCCTTCAAGGAGTCGACCTCTTGGCGAGCCTCAGCAGCTATCTTGACTGCGCCATCCAATTTCGAGGAGGCAGATTTGACTTCCTTTTGTAGCCGAGCCTTGTCAGCTTCTAGAGAAGTGAATTGGGAGGCGAAGGCCTCCAAAGAGGAAATAACGCCTCGCAGGTCCTTAAGAAAGAAAGATGATTTACCAAAAATTGTTAAACAAAGCATGCTCCAAGAAATTTGCATCACAATCAGAAAAGGACTTACGGAAGGAGGAGTCACGGCGGCAGCAGTTGGAGGAACATCTTTCCCCTTGGAAAGGGAAGAAGCTGTCGATACTTGAGCCACAGGGGTTGCCTTAGGAGCCGAAGCTTCGGAAGCCACTACGACCGGCGGGGCAGCGTCAGATTTGGCTTTTTTAGACGGAGGCTCGATAAAGCCTTCGTCGCTGCAAAGATGAATGATTGACAATGGTTATAAAAGGAGTATGAAAAATAAAAGGGCTAAATGTAACTTCAGAAAAGAAACTGCTTACATGTCGAAGAGATCATCTTCATCGGCAAAGCCGCCGGTTGATCTCTTCGCAGGTGAAGCCCTGGCCTCCTCCGCAGCTGCATTAACAAAGGCATCACGATCAGCGTCGTCATTACGCACTGATCCATCTGCGTCGCGAGCATCATCGGCTGAGGAAGGAAGGTCGGTGTGAGCAACTTCAAAATCTATCGGACCATTATATTCGTCCTCTGGGCCTGTGTGCTCGACAGTTTGAAAATCTACGGGGATTGAGGAGCCTCTCCCCTCAGAAGTATCATCCGGCGAATCATGCATATTTCCCGAAACTATGGGGATCTGTCGAAGAAAATAACAAGTAAGAACAATGGTAATTATGTCGGCTAAGTAAAAGCAGCATAATGGGAACGTGAAGAAAGAAAAATACCTTTGATGGTGGGTCAGCGTCAAGGGGAGCATAAGCAGAAATCAATGGAATCGAATCTTCCTGTCTAAAGGAAGTAAGGCGACGGACTTCGTCAAGCAACTCCTGGACCTGAGTACAACCACATCGGGTGAACTCTGGCCATGACAGGTTGGACTCGGCGTTTCAAGAATACCGCTGCCACCTCTGTGCCGATCATAGTTTGGCCGTCGGCCTCTTTGATTCGGAGGAATTTGGCAAATAGTTCTTCGGCTGTTACTCTTTCGTCGGGTGAGAGAATATTCTTCCAGGAATTCTTAGGCTTGGCTTCGGAGACATCGGCAAAGCAAGGAAGCTGAGATTCAGGTGACAGGGAGTCCTTGATGTAAAACCATTTCAGCCTCCACCCTTGCACGGATTCTCTCATTGGGAAATTGAAGTAATTGACCTCCGAACGGGCTACAAACCCCACTCCTCCGGTGACAAAATATCCATTACTGCTGCTGTATCTCTTCACATAGAAGATCTTTTTCCACAGCCCGAAATGAGGTTCGATACCCAGAAACGCCTCGCAAAGGGTGATGAACACAGCAACGTGGAGGATTGAGTTGTGGGTAAGTTGCCATAGTTGAATTTCATACGTTCGCAAGAGATGGAGGAGGAATTCATGAGTGGGAAGCGAAAGGCCTCGATATAGGAAAGATAAGAACATCACGGTAAAGCCGGTAGGGGGATTAGGCCGAGAAATCGCACCTGGAAAGATCACGTTTCCCTCGTCAGAAGATATTAATCCCAGGCTTCGGGATCTCTTCTCGTCACGCTTGGTGACGGTTGATGCTACCCAATCTCCGGGCTTGACCATTGAACTCGACGGCGCTGGCGGCGCCGGAGCTAGGGGAGGAGCGTTCGAAGCGCTCCCCTTCGAAAGAGAAGAGGAGGACTTGGCGGCGGCGCCTCCGCTGGTGGAACTGGCGGCGGCGGCAGGATTCTTCTTCTTCACCATTGTGAGATCTGACGAAGATTGGAAAAGCAGTGGTGGCGGTGCAGCAACGGCAAAGGAAGGAAGAAGGAGAAGAATGAGAAGATGCTACGGAAAATGTGGAGAAGATTAGGGATTTCTCGCCCTTTGGAGATTTTGAGGAGAAGTTAAGAGCTGTGTAGGCACGTGTTGTTGCTACCGGTTCCTTTAAATGGATCTTTTCAATTAAAGATTGCAGGAATCAAGGAGACGCCTTGGTGACTGTGCGAAAAGGGCCAGACAAAGAAAGAATAGGCCCAGCTGGATACGTCCTGTCAGTCAGAATCAAGGTCTCAGTATAGCGTCATCAGTGACATCATGAAAAAAACTAGAAACATTCGAAGGAAAATGAAAAAGTTATCGGATGAAGGACTTGAGTCTATGCACGGATTGCAAGCATCCGTACCTAGACTCGGAGGCTACTCCCATCGGGAGCGCTGACGCGCACCCGATAAAATGAAGACTCGAAGGAAAAATGTTTTGGAGGAAGAGATAATTACTCGACTTAAGTCTACACCCGGCTGCAAACACCCGCGCCCAGACTCGGGGGCTACTCCCATCGGGAGTGCGTGATACGCACCTGACAGAATGAGCAGTCGAAGGGAGAAGGGATTAAAGAAAAATTGTTTGAATAGCTCGAGTCTGCACTCGGTTACAAGCATTCGCACCCAGACTCGGCTGCTACTCCCATCGGGAGCACGTGACGCGCACCCGATAGAAGTTTTTTGCACTCCAGGATCATGCCCGGGGACTTGATTCTGTGTAGGGTAACGTTGTTTTGCCATCGGCAGTTAACCAACAAAAGTTGGGCACGTTACTCATTATCCCTTGCATAAAGAAAATATATCGGATGACCTATGAAGATTTGCAGAAAAAACTTTGGCAGAACGAAATATTCGAGTAGTACAACTTGAGTCTACGCACGGATTGCAAGCATCCGTACCTAGACTCGGGGGCTACTCCCATCGGGAGCGCTGACGCGCACCCGATAGAAGAAGGTGAAGCAGATTCAAGATGAATAAGGACAATGAAGGAGAAGAATATCAGGAGGAGACATGTTTTAGTCTCTACCCGAACTATCTTCGGCTAGACACTCGGGGGCTACTGACGTGGGCACTACCGTTCGGGTAACCGATGTTGCCCTATCCGGTACCATCTAGTTGGAGGCACATGAAGACACTCGGAAGCAAGGCGGGCCACTAGGACGGTGCACCAGAAGGTTCCTTGACGGGCAAGACAAGGAAGCAGTCGAACAAGGAAAGATCGGATCTAAAACTACTGTAAACCTAGTCGTATTCGGTTAGACCTCTTGAGACCTGACCTCCTATATAAAGGCCAGGAGAGGGGCTGCCGAGGGACACGATCAATCTTAGCAATCTTAGCCAGCAAAAGCTTAGAGCTAGGTCACCTTAGCAATTAGCCATCTCGACGAGATCTCAGCCGAACTATTCGGCACCCCATTGTAACCCATTATCATCATAATCAAGAACAGACGAGGCAGGACGTAAGGGTTTTACCTCATCGAGGGCCCCGAACCTGGGTAAATTGCTCTCCCCGCTTGTCTGTGAACCGATGTCTCGTGTCAGCTTGCAGGATTCCATCAACCCTAAGCCCCTATCGGAGGGCATTGCCGAGGAGCACCCTCGACACCAGCCTTAGTTGGGGCATACTTGATAAGAACCATCGATTTCCTATTTTATGACTAATGCAACACTATTTTGTTACATTCTATTAAAATTCGTTGTCTTGTACTCAATGATACCTACTAAAATAAAGAATTAAAAGTCGGATATCTATTTTGGTTCATAGGTCTAGTTGTTCTCATTGCCCAAAAAATATTTATTTAAATGATGAAATAATCCGGAAAAAATCTAGTTGTACATCCGAACATTCTATGTGTGCACACAGAATGTCGCAAAAAGTAACATCTTATGGGACTTGTGTAAAAAACAGTTTTCCGTGGTTCATATACTATCTTCTCACAAGGAATTTTTTGTCGTTTACAGCTCAAAAAAATATTTCTGCACAAAAAATTGTGCATGAACATATCATTTCTGGATGTACATCCAGATTTTTTGTAGAATTTTTAACATTTTAAAAGTTATTAATAATGCAATTTTTATTATAGGTGCATTTGGACCCACGTGCCAAAACACCATGTCTGAGGGAAGTTCTCCATTTTTAACAAAGTTTTTGTGCACGAGCTGCACCTACGTCCTACTGTATGGCCATCTGCATCATTGATAAGTAAGACATTTGCAGTTTTCACCACAAAGATCAACCATCTTCACCCGGGAAGCGAGTGCACGCGTACATGCATCCTTTGTCGCCGAAAGACGGCACTGTGCGGTTAATCTGGAGGGTAGATTAAGCATGTCAATTCAGCTCCATCACTCTGTGATAACCTGCTTCGGTTCCATTCTCCATTATCCAGAATAGCTGGCCGGAGTTGGTTTAGGTTGGCGCCGGAGTAGTCTAGGTCTTAGATCTGTAGGTTTTCTTTGTGTGTTCCGCCCTTTGCTGACGTTTTGGGCGTTCTGCCCGTAGATGGAGGCAGAGCTCTGGATCCCGGCCACCGGATCCATGAAGCTTCTAGGGATGTTGCTGTTCTTTCTTCTGCTCCGGCGGCCGGAGGGAAGCAGGAGTGTCGGCAACGCCGCCTTCCCCAATAACTTGGTGGCTTGCCCTCCTGTCCGGCCGTGGTGGCGAGGGGGAGCGTCGATCTGATGCGGTGAAGCAATCTTCTGCTCCTCCCCTTGCTGGCCATGGTGGCCTGAAGGAGTGGAGCCAATATCTGCTGATTTTGGAGCTGGGAGGTGGAGGCTCCTGTCGCCGGAGCTATTCGAGGTAGTGGGTGTCTCGGCTGCACGCTCTCCAGGTCTGCCGTGGTGGCGAGGTGGAAAGGTGCGGCGATCTAGCTACTGTCCAAGCTCAGCATCGACGACCCCTGCCTGCATGGTGCTATGTGTGGTTCTTCTTCGTCGAGCTCAATCACGCGGATGGCCTGCTTGCCTTCGCGATCTTCTGCCAGCATGGTGGCATCTCTCCAACCTCCTGTGTGGAGGCCCTTCCTCCAAGCGGCTGGAGCTCGGCGATACGCTTCCACCCAGTGGTTTGTCCCCGGTGGTTCCATGGCATCCAGTGGCGACGGAGCTTTGTCGGATTCGGGTGTTCGAGCTTATGCGCCCAGTTCCTTGGCGGCGTCGCCTTGAGGATGCCGACGGCGGGTGGCGGAGACGCCCAGGGACCTGATTGCGTTTCCAGTATTTGTTCCAGGGTGTTTTCTGTAATTTTAGAGGACCTTTCTTCAAATTCTTGGCTTCTCAGAGCGAGGGATGCTAAAGGGCCTCTATGTAATTGTACCCGCCACGTGTGTGTTGAATGAAACTTCCTGGGCCTTCTAGGCCCTATATTTGTTCAAAAAAATAAATATGCAGAACTAGCACATAATTAGTCAGGGAAAGCTCCTAGCACTTTAGCACACAATTAGTTAGTGGCGACTGCTTCCATAGACCCCCAACGTCGAACGGGTATGTTGAGCGGAACACAAGGACGACCCAGATTACTCCGCGGCGAGGGGCAGGATCGTCTTTTCAACTTCGATTTGGGTATAGAAATGCCCGCTCCAAAACCCGCAGGACCCGTTAGCCCGAGAAGGTACGCGTATCACCGCGAGAATACATACACGCCCGTACCTCTTCCGCGTACATGCCCGTACCCCTTCCGCATACATACCCCTTCCGCGTACACGCCCGTCCATGCCCACGGGTCCACACACGGGTCCACGCCCACGCGCACAGTCCAAAAGAGTCCACTACTTTATCCCCAGTCGGCCGCATCCCCTCCCCACCATCCCCATTTCTGGCAAAAAGCAGAGGAGAGAAAACCCTAACCCTAGTTCTTCGGCGAACAAAGCCTCTCTCCCTACACTCCCATTTCTTGGGCGAAGCACAGATCCGGCAATGGACATGAACTTTGCCGCGGCTGCTGCTGGTTTGGAGGGCGGAGAGGGAGCGGCTGCGGCTGCGGGGGCGGCCGCGGGAGAGGTTGCGGGAGCGGGAGCGGTTGCGGGAGCGGGAGCGGGAGTGGCTGCGCCTGCTGGTGCGGTGGCGGACAGCGGCGCGGGAGCTGCTGGTGCTGATCTGGGCGGCATCGCTGATGCGGTGGCTGCTGCTGCTGCTGCTGCTCGCGCCGCTGCCGAGAGAGACGCGGCGTACAAGGAAATCGACGCCATGTACGAGGCCATCCAGTACGTCCAGCCCTGCGAGGTAAAGCTATGTCTCCCCTCTCAGATCTGGTAACCCCTGCAAAGTAGATGTAGTAGATGTGCGTGGATGCTATGTCGATCTGGTAACCGCAGCTATGTCCTCGAGTACATCGAGCCCTGCGAGGTAGATCTACTCCCTCCGTCCAGAAATAAGTGGATGCGCGTGGTTTTGAAGAGACATAGGAACTTGATCTTGACATGTTCACACCTGGATATTTCAGGCTCTGTGTCATCATCTAGCATTTTATTTCTTTGGTGGTAGCCATTTACATTATTTGAAAAAGTAGGACTTACAAAATCATCTTGTATGTTTCTGAATCCTTTGTCCAATGGACTGGAAAACTTCTCTCCAAATTTACCATTTATCTAGGGACTTGCCTCGTGATCCTATGGGTACATTTATTTGGTTCAGATGATGGACTAGCAGCAACAAACATTGGCGAGTTAATATTACTAGTTGAATGCCCGTTGTGATCTTGTATCCAAAGCAACAAACATTCATTTTTCTTGCACTTCTTCTACCATTGTGATCTTGTATCCAAAGCAATAAACTTTGTATTAAAATCATTATCGTCTACCACTATAACAAGACGATATCATTCAAACTATTGTGGATTCAGCTAAATTATTCTCAAACAACAAATAAGATACAACTACTAAATAAGTCACTTGCCTAATATAAATGAAAGTTGCAGTCATACTAAGTTGGTTTGCAGCTTCTTCATATAGAAATGAGCCTATTTGCCGTCGGGGATTGAAATGGGTCAAGAGTTGTAGGTTTGCTGTTTACCATGATTTTAGACGCAAGAATGTATGATAAACGACTTGAGAACCACTTTTTAATACAGACCTCTCATTTGAATTTTTAAACAAGAAAAACATAGTTAACAGAGTGTTGAACCGTGTAGAAAAGCAATATAAGGTACTTGTAGTTTTCCCCATGATATAATCCACCAATTGATCATGATTCATGTCCTTTTATGGAACTTAAGTAGCTATGAGGCTTGTTACATGTCAAGGACCTGGTATGTCCTCGATGTCTGTCACCGTCGTCAACTTTGATGTTTGTGTTGATAATCAATGCCGATTTCATCAGCTGGCCAGCCAGCCCCGCTCGCTCCCCCTTCTCCTTCCTGCTGTTCTACTCACCTTCAAGTCCTCTTCTTTGCGGTCGACAACTTACACCCCTTCTCCTCTTATGGTCTTCAATGTTCTGCACATCTAAATTTTTACAGACATAAATACTAAACATATGTGCTGACAAGTGTTAAACAAGGAAAAAGTATTGGTATTTCAAACCTTGATTGTGGATCAGGTCCTTGCCCCGTTTCCCTGTAGATTCAGTGAATTATGGGAAAGCTTTTTTATGTAGATCAACACTATATTGTTCTGTGCCAACATATGGAAAATAAAGAGTATGTCAGATGGAAAACTCATCATTTACATCCTGATGTATGTATCAAACAAACCAGAAATAATATTTATTATATCAGCTACTGCTTCATGTCTGCCGCTTGCATAAGAACATAAAGTCCTAAGGAAATTCAAACTTATGCTTAAATTATAAATAGAACAGAAAAATAGTAATTGGACTTCCACTAAGAAAAATAAAAGATATGTTCAAATGAAAGCTACTGCTTTCTTCATGAAAAAAGTACTATAGGAAACAAAATCAGCAACATATGTGACAAGGTAACCAAAGATGGATTGCCTTTTGACAACCCTGCAAACCTAGAAATTTTAGGTGGTTGAAGAATGCCTACCTACAGTTGATTTGTTTTTGGATGTCGTAGAAACTCTTAGTAAGCTATTATTTTTGAAATTATTCATGCTTAGTAGTGACTCTTCAGGTTTGCCGAATGTGTGGAAATTCCTTTCTTGGTGGTATGTAAATCTTGTACCAAGATAGAAAGCATAAATACATTATCTTTAACAGTTTGTAAATCGTGTATCCAAACTCCCATGGTTAAAGTTTGCTCGCTATGTTCCTCAGGTATGAATTATAAGAATTACTCATTAAAGTTAGCAGTTAATATTAAGAAGATATGAACTTTGTGAATACCATACCATGTTCTACATCCTTTAGCCGCTTCCTCACATGTGCCCCTTTATTTGCAGTACAACACAGATGACGACGTCGATGAGGACAACTTTGAGTCCTACGTGAAGAGGCAGGTCAAGGGATTCGAGTCTCGGATTCTGAAGACAGTGCGTAGGGAAAGGCATGCTTGCCCCTTCTGTCCCTGCAAGGTGAAGGACGGCGCGCTGGCTTCCCTTGAGATGCATGCTATGGACACTCGCGATAGCGCCGCGAGTGGCAGGGCAAGGCTGACCACGAGGCACTTGCAAGGTTTCTGCTGGGTCCTCGCCTTCCCCGTTCCGGCAGGATCCTCAAGAGGCGTCGCAACATCTGAACCTACCATGCATGCCTCAGCCCAATGCTCGCCGCCGTATATATGTTATGTCCTTGGAGCTTATTTCTGTCTGGTTGTAATGGATAACTAAGAACTTTTAGGTTTAATGTGTGTACGTAGAACCTTAAGTTCTACTTATGAAATTTCTTAGTGCTAAGAACTTATATCTCCAGTGTTATGCATGAATGTCTGCTTGTTTAGATAAATGCTAGTTATGACTGTTATGCATGAATGCCTGCTTGTTTAGATAAATGCTAGTTATGACTGTTATGCATGAATGCCTTGTTTAGATAAATGCTAGTTATAACTGTTAAGCATGAATGCCTTGTTTAGATAAATGCTAGTAATAACTGATTACTCTTTTATCTAGATAAATGCTAGTTATAACGGTTATGCATGAATGTCTTGTTTGTTATTCTCATGCATAGATTGTTTCTCACATAGACTGCTCAGTCTCCGTAGCCAAACTTGTTCGATCCCTCGATAACAAAGTCATTGCCACGTAGAGATGTTAGCTAAAATCAACAAGTTTGATTACCATAGAAGGTACAGGTAAGAAAGGAGTAAAAAATAGTCACATATGAGTTCGAGGCAAAAAATAGTCACATATTTGTGTACTTGTGATTATTTCGACGTTGACTAAATAGACCATGCACCATTCCGTGTTAAGTCTCCTAGGTTTCTCACATGAAATAACCATGCACTCAGTTGGACTCACCCTGGCAACCCCATCCACATCCACATCCACATCCATCCACTTGATTTGGCATCGAAGGTTTCGTGTGAACACACGAAACCTTTAAAATACTTTTTTTGGTATTTTTATTTCAATTTCCACAAACTAATACATAATTGGGACGTGGTTTTCCACAAACTATTACATATTTTGAACCATGGTGGACACAAATATAAAATTTTGCAAAAAAACTAAACCTAACTAGACCGTGCATCGAAGGTTTCCTGTGTTCACTGCTAAGAAAGAACACTCGGGCACACCCAGTCACCCAAACTGGAAAATCCAGCGGGAGGATGGTGCCCTTGTTGGTTCTACCGATGAGGCGAACACCCAGAAACTTCCGTGCACGTATTCGCTGCGAAGAAACAACACTCTTCATCAGTCCTCCTCCTCGTCGGTGCTGTCGCCGTGGTTGTCGTGGTTGTCCCGGCGGCAGCGCGTCTCGTCGAAGACCTTGACGCTCATGTCCCTGTCGCCATAGTGGGAGAACAGGAGGATGAAGCCGGCTTCGAGTCTGTGGTGGCACGCGAACTTCTCCCAGCCGATGTGGAGGTACATCTTGACGCGCCCGTCGTATATCACGTCGACGATCCACCGGTAGAAGCCGGACGAAGCCTCCCGCAGATGCAGCGTGCCCGGGCGATCGTCGCGGGCGACATAGACGGCGAAGGGGTCATGAGGTCTCTAGATACCGCGTGGGTCGCCCTTGAGTACGAGGACGAACTCGAACAGCACGGGCCCCTCCACATCCATCTCCGGCGATGAAGCCGATGGTGTGGCAGGCGACGGCGAGCGTGCAGCTCTGCCGCGGCCACGGCCACGACCACGGCGGCCTCCGGCTCTCCCAGCCATGGCGTCAACTCTTGTTGAGACGGTGGCGGCAAGGGTTGGGGAGAGAGCCTCTAGGGTTTGTGTGTGAAAGGGATGATGAGAGGCGGCCCTTTTTATAGTCCGGAGGGAGGCGATGGAGCGGTGGCGCTCATTAACGCCGGCACGCAGAGCTAGGCGCGATAGTTGGATAACATTCCGGACAGGTAATAGGCCGGTTTGTACTAAGCCCATTAACGTGGAGCATGACCGTGGGGAGGGAACACTCATGGCCCATCCAGCAGGGTTCTCTAGTTTCTTCTGTCTTTTTTTCCAGTTCGAACTTAACTGAAATTTAGTAGTTTATTTTTACAGGAATTCAAAAAATGAAAAAACCTTCACACTTCGTCTTAGAATGGATACGATAGTGTGTGCAAAAATTTCTGGAGCATTTCTCGAAGGTCGAAAAATCCACATTCTTAGAAATGGAACCGTTTGGGTTACATCAAACCACTTTTTCTAAGCTAGTCGATTTTTCGACCTTTGACAAAAAATCCAGTTTTTTTACCCAATATGTCACACGTTTTTGTGAACATAATCCGTTGGTTAAAACTTTTTTTGAATTTTTTGAATTTAACCAGATGTGGTGCTGATTTATTCAAATCAAAACTAAAAAACTTTTCAGTTAGGCCGTAGCGGTTTAAACTAAGCCCATTAACGTGGAGCATGAACGCGGGGAAGGAATACTCATGGCCCATCCAGCAGGGTTATCTAGTTTTCTTCTGTTTTTTTCCCAACTCGAATTTAACTGAAATTTAATAGTTTATTTTCACAGAAATTCAAAAAATGAAAAAAACTTAACACTTCGTCTTAGAATGGATATCAGAGTGTGTGCAAAAATTTCTGGAGCGTTTCTCGAAGGTCGAAAAATCCACATATTTAGAAACGGAACCGTTTGGGTTACATCAAACCAGTTTTTCTAAGCTAGTCGATTTTTCGACCTTCGAAAAAAAATCCAGTTTTTTTACCCAATATGTCACACGTTTTTGTGAACATAATCCGTTGGTTAGAACTTTTTTGAATTTTTTGAATTTAACCGGATGTGCTGCAGATTTAAATAAAAATTAAAAAACTAGGCTGTCAGACATGTAACGGGCCAATGCACGCGGGGAACACTCCGGAATGGTAATAGGCCGATTTGTACTAGGCTGAATAACGTGCGACATTGTGGATATTGGACGCGGGGGGGAACTCATGGGCCATGGCTTTATCTGTCAACTTTTTTTCGCCTGAATTTAACAGAAATTTATAGGTTTACTATCACAAAAATTGAAATAAATAAAAAACTTCACAATTTTTGGAAACCAATAACTTTTACCTAATTTTTTTCTCTTTTTCATTTAAACATAGATACGAACATTACACAAACCATTACATAGTTTAAAACAAGATTAGAACATTGAAAAATGAGGAAACCTAACTAGTGTCGTCCTCGGGTGTTTCCTGTGTTCGCTGCCAAGAAAGAACACTCCCAGGCACCCAGACTGGAAACGTACACTAGTGGTTCTATTGGCCGGTGGCCATTTTCGCTGCAAAGAAAGAACACTCGAAAATATCTATCTGTCGGTGCTCGAGCTTGACTCGCTGATGTGGTAGTGTCTCCGGCAGGATGTGCCGTCGAACACCTTGACGACCATGTCGCCATCCCCGTCGTACCAGAAGATAAGCTGGCAGCCGGGCTCGAGATCGAGGTAGCGGGCGAACTTGTCCCACCCGGTGTGCAGGTACATCTTGCCCTGGCCGTCGAACAATACCTCGACACGCCATCGACGAAAGGTAGCTGCAACTCTGCCGGCTCGACGCCATCGACGAACTCGGCGAACTTGTCCGGAAGCCGCTTGATGCCGAGAGGGTCCTGGTCGATGCGTAGGATGAATTCGAAGCACGTCGCCTCCTCCGAAGACGACGACGGAGCTGGCGACAGCGAGCGGCTAGGTGATGCTGCTCCAGCACGGCGACCGCGCCCTCGGCCTCGACGGCCTCGCCGCCCACCAGAACCAGCCATGGATTCCTTCGCGGGCTTGTGGGTGGGCTGCGCTACGGTGCAGGTTGTGTGGCGGCTAGGGTTTGTGCGGGAGTAGATGAGGCAGCCGAACAAGCGCTCCTATATAATGCCCCAGGCAACCATGGTGGGCGGCGGCCGCTGTGCACGCGTGGCGTCGCCAATTAATTCATTGGAAGAGGTGGGCGGCGGCCGATGGGCACGCGTGGCGTCGCCAATAACTTCATTGGCAGAGGTGGGCAGCGGCCGCTCGGGAGCCGAGGAATGGCCATTCTCACGTGGCGGTCGAAGCGACTCCAGGCGGGCCCTACAATACCTAGCTCTTCATCGTTGGATGGAGGCCTTTTATAGGGAAATACTCGTGCACGGCTGCGATCTGCTGAGCGACGGCGATGGTTTTGTCCGTCGCAGACTTCGCCATGCATGCGCCGCACCATGCAGGCTAGCTCCCGTCGCAGACGTTTCCATGCATGCGCCGCACCAAGTCAGATGTGCATTCAAACTCGAGCGCTCAGCGAGGCAGACGACGCAGCAGAGCCATTTATGGTCGCCGATTCAGAGCAATAAAGGAAGACTGATTCAGGCGCACCGCATTGACACGGATACACACGCGCAACCCATTCCACGGACACGGAAACAGCGCGACGTTTCATTGTAATTGATCGATTTGGCGCCCTATTTATACCTCCTCTTTTCCTCTCCACCCGGCGCGACACACAATCCATATATTCTCCACTTGAAGCAAATCCCCACCCAAGACCTTGCAACGCACCGGTAGGATGCAGTTCAACGCACCGGTCTTCCGTCGGCCTCCTACCATGCCCGAGCGACGCTACCCGGCGGGCGTCGTCGTGGAGAACACACTCCGCGTGTGGGCCATCTCCAGGTGGAGGGGACCGGTCGAGCTCGCCCGCGCGTTCCTCACCGCCGGCTTTGCCCACCTCCCTTCGGACGCGCCGGTGATGTTGCGCCTCAACGAGGCCCGTGACCACACGCGCGCCTTCCTCTTGTTCCTCACGATCACCTTCACCAACCGCTACGACGCGTACGAGCTCCTTGGCAAAGTCTTTTGGTGCGGCTGCGAGTTCATAGCATTCACTATGTTCAACATCTACAGCAACTTTGAGTGCCACTTTCCCACGCGCAACATGATGCACACCCTTCCCTACAACTTCGACGAAGAGGAGGAGGAGGAGGAGGAGTGAAGTTCACGATGGCGGTGAAGCTGCCGGGGCTAGTTGAGGATGGTCATGTTTAGTTTCATTAGTTTTAGCATGTGTTTGTTATGTTTCCCGCTTTTTCTATGTCATGTCGTGTGCTACTCGTTTGAATTATGTACGTGCGAAAGGTTGAATTACTTATCTGTACTTTTTATCGTGCAAAAAAGTACTTATCTCATTGTGGAACAAATAACATCAACCCCAAATAAGTTCACCACCCAAAGTAAAAAAAGTTCTACAGGTCTATGAGACCTTCCGGACACAAATCCACCTTAGCATTACAACTAGTAGAAATAATATCTGATAATGTTTTTTACGCACGTGCTTTCGCCGCGATGTCAAGGACATCCTTCTTCGCCTTCTCGAGCAGGTTTGATTCTGACATTATAATTTTGGCGGCAGTCATATTCCTGTTCTTGTTTATCGTTTCCTGCAAAAATTATTATGTAGTTTAGATTAGCGGGAGATAAACATGTGTGTAACAAAGATACTATGGATAAGAGCTAACCTGCGAAAATTCGGCCGTTAGTTCATCTCCATCCCAGTGCTCCATACATGCTAACGAGAACAGTCCACATGAGTTCCCGCATATAGATCAGAGGTAAACTATCTGCAATAGGCATCAATAGTAATGGCGTAAGATTAACGGTGGACTCACGTATCACTTTGTATAGGTATTGGGTATCTTTTAATTTCCCATTTCGAAACGTCTGGATACTTCTTCGTTGATATCTCATTGTTCGCAAACTCGACGTCCTTCAAGATTTCTTCTCTCTGTGAAGCATAAAATTTAAGTACGAGTTGCCTGAGTACCAAGGTGGTCTTACATTCCGTGATCAAAAGTCATACCAGCTTTTCCACAAATTCCTTGCTCTGCTCAAGGCGCCATAGCGAGTCTAGCACCTGAAATTCCTTCTTGTAACTGTGCATGACAACGGTGACCCAGTGGCATTTGGCAATGTTAACCGAGAAATAAGCCTACCAAAAATACATAGTTAATAATTAATGCATTAATAGTTAATTTTGAAACCTCTCACTTAATAATGTACAAGCAATCATTACCTTGTTAGTGCCAAAATATTCCAGCTCGCATCTTTCGTAGCAACTTGACATTTCTGCAATATCCGTCACGTCAAGGTTTCTCTTTTTCCATCGCTGCCTTTTCGGTCGATTTTCGACTATAGAATTTGCCCTCCATGCAGGGCATATTCTCCTATCCTTCAACTTTAATCTCAGATCAGCCAAGTAACACTCAATGACCTGCATATAATTCAAACAGGTGATCACTCCAGAGCACATATATATTCAAGCCTAGGAGAAATAGAAGGATGAT
>NC_061510.1:54777969-54825111 GCF_022539505.1 Lolium rigidum | reverse complement strand
TGTTTGTTAATCAAATAATGTTGGTAAGTTGTTCATAAGCATGCATGCATCTGCATTTGATTTGAGAAATTTTGCAACAAAAAGGGTTGAAACAATGTTGCCAATGTTGTAGTTTTGGTCTAACAAAATTTTTGTGCAAAAATCCCCTCAAAATTTGGGTCAAAACACCCTAAAAATCCCCTAATTCTCTCCTGTTTTAAAATCTCCAGAGAAATCCCCAAATTCCAGGGGGCTATGGGCAAATATGCCCTTGTCTTCTTTCTCCATTCGACAGGCAGGCACCTGCGTGCCCTGCCCTGCCCGCTCCGACGCCACCTCCTGCTCGCCCCACGGATGAGGACGACGTCCTGGAGAGCCTCCTGCACGCCTCCCCCTCGTCCCTATCTCTTCTCCCCCACGCGCGCCTCCTTCTTCTCTTCTCTGCGCGCACGGGAGCAAACCCTAGCTCCGGCCATCTCCCTATCGCCGCCGTTCCGCTCCACCCCGCGCCCTGCCGAGAAGCTCCCGAGCTCTGCCGCGACGCCCTCGACCTCCTCCGCCCAGCAGCGCAAGAAGACGGGGCCGGAATCGGCCGAATCGGGCGACCTCTGCCGCGCCGGCCACCGCCGCTCGCCGGCGTTGCCGAGCCCCCCTCGCCTCGCCGTCGACACCAGAAGCTCCGCGGTGAGCTTCTGAGCATCATGGTGCCCTCCGTTCGCTCGCCCGCCTCTCGTAGCGCCGGGCCGACGTGTGCCCGCGAGTTCTCGCCGCCGGCCACCGCCGCCGTGGTCGCTCCGGCGACCATTGGAGGGCGGCGCCGCCACCAAACGCCTCGGTGTGTCGCCCTGCATTTTTCCCCTCTCGCGCGCCCTCAATCGGGGGCCAAATCGTCCGATTGGAGCTCGACCAGAGCTCCCAGTGAGCTCATGGCCGCGCTGACGTCATGCTGACGTCAGCGTGACGTCATAATTCCTTTTTATTTATTTCTGTTATTTTCAGTAATTGTTTAATAATTCATATAAATTCAGAAAAATACAAATTTATATATCAAATTGATCAGAAAAACATTTCCTATTTGTTTATACATGTTTCATACATGTTTGAACCCATTAAATGTGGAGCTTAGTAGAAAACCCTAATACACCCCTCTCATATGTCGGGGTCCGATGCCGGAACCCCTTTAACCTGATGATGCACCTAGGGTTTACTTAATTCCTTTAATATGACATATCATTCATATTGTATGTGCATTGCATTATGCCATGTATTGAATGTTATTTCTCTATTTCTAGTGTTTGCTTCTTCGCGATCGATAGAACCCATGCCCGAGACGATGAAGATCGACAACACCGAGGATCAATAATTGTCCATCAGCGAACAAGTCAAGCATGGGATCCTCGAAGATCCATATTGGTTTGTCAGGGACAAGGCAAGCCCTAGCCTGGTTCATATAAGTTTTACAAATGCTTTTACTCTGGTTCCTTCATATTGCATGCGATTCAAGCTGTCTTTTATCGATAGGTAGAGTTATCCTATCTATTGCATGTTTCACCCTTGTAGCCTCAAATCCATGATCCACTGCTCCTAGCATAACTAGGTTTGGCATGTGTGCATCGCTAGAGTCTTTATCTCTTTATGCTTAGCCATGCTTAGTTTGTTACTGCTGCTACTCCGGTCTTCGGACTGGAGCCTTACAATGATATGAATCTAGCATGACATGTTGACGTGGTAAGTATAGAGATTTTGTTAAACATGATTAAAGGCTCAGACGAGAGGCCACATTGGGATGTGGTGGGTTGTTTCGTTTCTGCCGACCCTAGGAACCGAGTTCTCGCCTCTTGAACCAAGACCGAGCGTACAACCACACGAGGCCCTATTATGGTACCCTCTCGACTCACTAACTTGCCTAGTAGATTCCATGAGTCACATAGTTTGCGTGTTATCTGGACATATGCATCGAAAACGTTTGTGAAAAGGTGCATGGCATACAGGTAGGTAAGCGTGGCCGAGGTGGCTTGGGTTAGAGTCCCCGGTGAAACCCACCTCGCCTCACATCGTTAAGGACCGACTTCGGGACTTGACCCGTTACGGCGGAACAATCCTTAGCGCGTGACTCATGGTCTCGGCGACAGCAAGGTAAAGGTCGTGGTCAACCACTCTCTGCCGGCTTTCCAAGGAAGAGAGCTAATGTCTGGCACTAAGAATCGGTTGGCACGTGTGGGTAAAGTTGTGCACCCCTGCAGGGTTAAATCTTTTCGAAAAGCCGTGTCCACGGTTACGGACGACTTGGGAACGGACGTGGAGATCATAGAGAACTTTAACCTGATCGTAAAACTTGGCAATCAATGGGTGTTTACGGATACCTTCTTCGGGTGTTGAGGGGGTAATCCGAGGATAGTGGTTCGAGATGATGAAGATTGGTGGATACAATATGATGATCAATAGAGATAGAGATATCGCTCTCTTATCCCCTTTCAAAGGTTCTGAGTAGTCGAACTTCTTATCCCTCTTGTTTATTAAAGGAAAAGCGGCTTTACGCAAAAGAAGCTCCACGAAAGCCCGCATACCCGCTTTGCTAAAAGGTTGTACTAAGTCTTGCTGAGTCCCTATACTCAGCTTTGCATGCTTTTGTTTCGGACGAAGTCGCTCCAACGAGATGGTGGTTTCTAGTCGACATCGACGAGTAGCTTGGGGTTCCCGGGTGGCAGCCTGGAATCTATGGGCTGGGACGTCGCCGTTATGCTCTCGGCCTCTTAGGCCTTTTGCTATCTTGCTATTTAGAATAGCATAACTTCGCTTCCGTTGATTGATGTATGTCGGGTCGGTGACCTCTGCTTGTAATGCTTTGGTTCTTCGCTCGGTTATGAGCTTGTATTACTTCTTGAGTCGTAGAGTCACCTGTTGTGTTACCGATTCTCTCACTTGTAGCCTCTCGAGCTCTAGGTTAGGCCTATGTCGGACGAAGATCCGGTATTTGTCTAACCCCGATCCCGGGGTGCCACGGGTTTTGGTATCGAGCCGGACTGCTCGTAGGAAACCCTTTCTACTGGCCGATGTTGAGTCTAGTGGTTTTGAAAACTATTTGAAAGCTAAAAGTATTTGCGAAAATCTGATTAGGCTTCTTTTTACTCCTTATCTGGTATCGCTCTAATTCTAAAGTGCCTTACCTTGTGTTGCTTTGAAAGTTTTTCTATCTCTTCTAGTTTTTCAAACTTAGGTGCCTCAAGGGCATGACATTTCTAAACCAGTTGACCTATTGGAAGTTTGCACGACTCTAGAGAATCTGTGTGCGTGTGTTTCGAGTTTTCTTTCTTTCTCTTGCTTCAAGAGAGAGCTAGCTATCGTTCCATCATAATTAGAGTCGTGTGTGTTTTGTGCATCCTCCTTGTTTTGCCCTAATAAAGAGATCCCTTTCCTTCATGATCTCTCTATTCTGTGGGTTCCACATAATTCTGTTCCAGGCTTCGAGGTTTCCTTTCACCTTGGATGCCTCCTTTCCTTTTTCTTGGATACTTCTGAAGCTAGGTATGGCTTCTTGAAAGTTACCTTGTGATTACTACCTTGAAGTGTCCTCTGTGTCACTCATCTAGTAGTTACTCCTTTCTCGGGTTTTAACCCTTGGACTTGAACCGAAGGTCCCCGATTGTCTTTGGATTCTACTGAAGTACATGAAGCTGGCCTTTAACCCAAGATCCATTCCATTAAACACTGGTGTTAAGGTTCAAACATTACATCAGGATGGTTAAATTCAAATCAAGCTAGCCTTAAAGCTTGTGCTTATTGTCGTGATGAATTGCGGCAATAAAGATCTTTCCCTTCCACTGGCTATCGCAGAGGTTCTATCATTGAACCAAATGGACCACGATAAGAGTTCTCTTTGTGAATCTCGCATCTATGTCCGTGACTCTGCCACATCTCCCTTTTCAGCATAAGTTTGACGAAGTGTTATCTTGTGCATCTACATCTCAGGAATTCTATTCCTGATTGTGTCCCTCCTCTTTAGTCGCTTTTCGACCTTTGTCTGCTAGTTAGAAGCCAATTATAAATGTGCATTGGTGTCTCCAGTGTATGTTACTCTTGTGGCTCATCAAGAACTTCCATTTCGGTATGTCAGGGGAAATAAACTCCAGTTCCTCATCCGTTTCAAAGACTTGATCAAAGTGTAGTAATCCGCAGATTAAGAGGCCTCGTTAGCTTCTGTTCTGTTCTACCTTAGAGTATCACCCTCTTTTATATCATGAGGTCGTGCTCTGTATCATGACCTTATTGATGAAGTGATGCTCTTACATATCTTTACTCGCATTTCCTCTGAGCTGTCCATGCTTGGGAATGTTGGGGTGTTTGTATTGATGTGGCCATCTGAGATTCTTAGTAATTCTCATTGCTTTGAAATCTAAGGATGTTTGTGTCATTCTTAGCATAATTGGTTCGCCAATTATTAAGCGAAGTTTGATTCTGCTGCCAAGTCCATTTGTTCAGGCGCACATCTTTGGTCAAAGAGTTAGGTTTATGCTGAAGCTCTCAAGACCATATCGTTTGCTTTGTAAAGCAAGTTCCCCTCTTGAATTCAGTGATATACCGGTGGTTCGTGATATTCTGGATGTCTTTCCAGAAGTATCGCGATGTTTCCACATGACCATTTTGTCCAGTTCATGAGTAAGCTGGTTCTTTGAACCGCTCCTTCTCCAAGGAACCACGTTGGATAACCCTGGACTAGTTGGTTGAGCTTAAACAACAACTTGGAGAGTTGAAAGACAAATGCTCTACTCAACTTTGTTCCTTCCTAAAGGGATGTCTAGCGTTGTTTGTGTTGAAGTCAGAAAGTATCTCCTCGATGGATACACTATCTTCCCCATATTTGATTTGAGTTTGGGCTATCGTCAAATCAAACTCAGATCCAAGGACTATCTTAATGATGTTTATACTCATGGTGTCTCGCTTGAGTATACCTTCATGTCCTTTGGTTGGACCAATATTTCAGCCGAGTCCATATAGAATATGAGTCCCTCATTGGAGTATCTTGATAAGTTTGTTGTTGAGCCCATCGATGACATCCTTATTCTCTCCATGTTTAAAGAGGTTCATATTGAACAGTTGGCACTAATGTTGAAAACTTTTGAGAACCATCTTTGTGTTATCATGAAGTGTGTGTTCTAGATGCTGGAGGTAACCTACAATGATTCACGTGCATTTGCTGAAAGATGTCGCCGTGGATCCGAGTAGAGTTCCCTTTCCTTTCCTCGGGAATCATGGCAAGTCGGTCATGCATGTGCGAAGTATTCTTGAGATGGAAGGTTCTTACCTCCATTCCTTGAAACGTTCTTCTATGCACACTAAGCCACTGACTGGTTTGTTAAAGAAAGAGAAGATGTTTAAGAACTTCAAAATCTTCTTTGATGACCCCACAAGGACTCACTTGTGTTACATTGCAAATTCATGTACACGCAATTGCCTTTGTAGTTGGAACCACATGTATTACGCAATCTAGCTCAATCCTTTGGAGCTTGACATTGTGGTCCATATCTTGAGAATCTATCGACTTTACCTTGGTGGTAACTGTTGAAAATTTCTAATTGGACATAATAAGTCTGAAATATCTTTACACCGAACCTAAGCTGAATCTCAAGCGGCAATGATGGTTAGTGGTTCTCAAGGATTCATGGCATAGGTCTCTTTGTAAATCCGACAAGATTGATGTTGTGCTTAACACAATTAGTTGGAAGACCTAATGCCAAGATTCTTGAAGTAGCAAGAATAACCACTCTCCATAAGGATCTTGTGCGACTTATTCTAGGAGTTTCCCTTATGATGCTTTCCAAGTCCTGAAGTCTTGACCTTCGCTTGATGACCTATTGAAGGCTAGTCAATAGCCTAATATTGGTGACTAGAACATTATGAGCAGAGATGCTAAATGTCTCTCGGTCAATCCCTCGAAATCATTTCTCTGGTGACGACAACTTCGTTTGGAGAAATTTCACTCCCCGTCGATCCTTGTCACTTCACTAGCTAGTGCTCCTCCCCTTCCTGTTGATTCTACCTCAAGTTCCAATCAATTCACATGTTGTGTGAATTCGTCAGCCATCTATGATCCCCAGCCTTTTGAATACACTTCAATCATTTCATGTACCCATACCAAAAGAGTGACTATGATTCTTAAATTCAAAGTAGCTCTGGTTGGTAATCTTCTATGCTTCTACGAGCCACCCTCTCTAAGAGTGCCTTGTCATGGTATCAAAGGAAGTTTAACTCCTCGCTACCTTGTCCCTTCGTAATCTTGTCAAGCGTGGAACAATTACCTACCAAATTTGAAACTTCTTCAGTCCCCTCCTTTATCTTGACGTGTTTTATGTTTGTTAGCTCAAGAGTTGTTTTTAAACACTCCTTCCATGAGTTAACCATGAGATACTCGATCTTTGTAAAGATCCACCGTCCAGTGTTATTCCCTCTTTCCTTTAGGTGCAGTTGAGCAACAACTTCAAAGGAAGAAAATGAAGCGCTTCATTCATGGTGTGGTGGATCAAATTCATTCATGACGTCGTGGATCAACTCCTTCAACAAAGAAGATCGGCGTGGTATCAACAAGCTTATTGAAGACCGTTGTAGTCCTTGTTACCTTCTCTTTTCCTACCTTAGGAATCTCGGGGACGAGATTCTTGTAAGGGGGGTAGAGTTGTAACATCCCATGTTTGTTAATCAAATAATGTTGTTAAGTTGTTCATAAGCATGCATGCATCTGCATTTGATTTGAGAAATTTTGCAACAAAAAGGGTTGAAACAATGTTGCCAATGTTGTAGTTTTGGTCTAACAAAATTTTTGTGCAAAAATCCCCTCAAAATTTTGGGTCAAAATACCCTAAAAATCCCCTAATTCTCTCCCTGTTTTAAAATCTCCGAGAGAAATCCCCAAATTCCAGGGGGCTATGGGCAAATATGCCCTTGTCTTCTTTCTCCATTCGACGAGCAGGCACCTGCGTGCCCTGCCTCCGCCCGCTCCGACGCCACCTCCTGCTCGCCCCACGGATGAGGACGACGTCCCGGAGAGCCTCCCGCACGCCTCCCCCTCGTCCCTATCTCTTCTCCCCCACGCGCGCCTCCTTCTTCTCTTCTCTGCGCGCACGGGAGCAAACCCTAGCTCCGGCCATCTCCCTATCGCCGCCGTTCCGCTCCACCCCGCGCCCTGCCGAGAAGCTCCCGAGCTCTGCCGCGACGCCCTCGACCTCCTCCGCCCAGCAGCGCAAGCAGACGGGGCCGGAATCGGCCGAATCGGGCGACCTCTGCCGCGCCGGCCACCGCCGCTCGCCGGCGTTGCCGGGCCCCCCTCGCCTCGCCGTCGACACCAGAAGCTCCGCGGTGAGCTTCTGAGCATCATGGTGCCCTCCGTTCGCTCGCCCGCCTCTCCGTAGCGCCCGGCTGACGTGTGCCCGCGAGTTCTGCCGCCGGCCACCGCCGCCGTGGTCGCTCCGGCGACCATTGGAGGGCGGCGCCGCCACCAAACGCCTCAGTGTGTCGCCCTGCATCTTTTCCCCTCTCGCGCGCCCTCAATCGGGGGCCAAATCGTCCGATTGGAGCTCGACCAGAGCTCCCAGTGAGCTCATGGCCGCGCTGACGTCATGCTGACGTCAGCGTGACGTCATAATTCCTTTTTATTTATTTCTGTTATTTTCAGTAATTGTTTAATAATTCATATAAATTCAGAAAAATACAAATTTATATATCAAATTGATCAGAAAAACATTTCCTATTTGTTTATACATGTTTCATACATGTTTGAACCCATTAAATGTGGAGCTTAGTAGAAAACCCTAATACACCCCTCTCATATGTCGGGGTCCGATGCCTGGAACCCCTTTAACCCGATGATGCACCTAGGGTTTACTTAATTCCTTTAATATGACATATCATTCATATTGTATGTGCATTGCATTATGCCATGTATTGAATGTTATTTCTCTATTTCTAGTGTTTGCTTCTTCGCGATCGATAGAACCCATGCCCGAGACGATGAAGATCGACAACACCGAGGATCAATAATTGTCCATCAGCGAACAAGTCAAGCATGGGATCCTCGAAGATCCATATTGGTTTGTCAGGGACAAGGCAAGCCCTAGCCTGGTTCATATAAGTTTTACAAATGCTTTTACTCTGGTTCCTTCATATTGCATGCGATTCAACTGTCTTTTATCGATAGGTAGAGTTATCCTATCTATTGCATGTTTCACCCTTGTAGCCTCAAATCCATGATCCACTGCTCCTAGCATAACTAGGTTTGGCATGTGTGCATCGCTAGAGTCTTTATCTCTTTATGCTTAGCCATGCTTAGTTTGTTACGCTGCTACTCCGGTCTTCGGACTGGAGCCTTACAATGATATGAATCTAGCATGACATGTTGACGTGGTAAGTATAGAGATTTTGTTAAACATGATTAAAGGCTCAGACGAGAGGCCACATTGGGATGTGGTGGGTTGTTTCGTTTCTGCCGACCCTAGGAACCGAGTTCTCGCCTCTTGAACCAAGACCGAGCGTACAACCACACGAGGCCCTATTATGGTACCCTCTCGACTCACTAACTTGCCTAGTAGATTCCATGAGTCACATAGTTTGCGTGTTATCCGGACATATGCATCGAAAACGTTTGTGAAAAGGTGCATGGCATACGGGTAGGTAAGCGTGGCCGAGGTGGCTTGGGTTAGAGTCCCCGGTGAAACCCACCTCGCCTCACATCGTTAAGGACCGACTTCGGGACTTGACCCGTTACGGCGGAACAATCCTTAGCGCGTGACTCATGGTCTCGGCGACAGCAAGGTAAAGGTCGTGGTCAACCACTCTCTGCCGGCTTTCCAAGGAAGAGAGCTAATGTACTGGCACTAAGAATCGGTTGGCACGTGTGGGTAAAGTTGTGCACCCCTGCAGTGGTTAAATCTTTTCGAAAAGCCGTGTCCACGGTTACGGACGACTTGGGAACGGACGTGGAGATCATAGAGAACTTTAACCTGATCGTAAAACTTGGCAATCAATGGGTGTTTACGGATACCTTCTTCGGGTGTTGAGGGGGTAATCCGAGGATAGTGGTTCGAGATGATGAAGATTGGTGGATACAATATGATGATCAATAGAGATAGAGATATCGCTCTCTTATCCCCTTTCAAAGGTTCTGAGTAGTCGAACTTCTTATCCCTCTTGTTTATTAAAGGAAAACTGGCTTTACGCAAAAGAAGCTCCACAGAAAGCCCGCATACCCACTTTGCTAAAAGGTTGTACTAAGTCTTGCTGAGTCCCTATACTCAGCTTTGCATGCTTTTGTTTCAGACGAAGTCGCTCCAACAGATGGTGGTTTCTAGTCGACATCGACGAGTAGCTTGGGGTTCCCAGGTGGCAGCCTGGAATCTATGGGCTGGGACGTCGCCGTTATGCTCCTGGCCTCTTAGGCCTTTTGCTATCTTGCTATTTAGAATAGCATAACTTCGCTTCCGTTGATTGATGTATGTCAGGTCAGTGACCTCTGCTTGTAATGCTTTGGTTCTTCGCTCAGTTATGAGCTTGTATTACTTCTTGAGTCGTAGAGTCACTGTTGTGTTACCGATTCTCTCACTGTAGCCTCTCGAGCTCTAGGTTAGGCCTATGTCAGACGAAGATCTGGTATTTGTCTAACCCTGATCCCGGGGGTGCCACAGGTTTTGGTATCAGAGCCGGACTGCCTGTAGGAAACCCTTTCTACTGGCCGATGTTGAGTCTAGTGGTTTTGAAAACTATTTGAAAGCTAAAAGTATTTGCGAAAATCTGATTAGGCTTCTTTTTACTCCTTATCTGGTATCGCTCTAATTCTAAAGTGCCTTACCTTGTGTTGCTTTGAAAGTTTTTCTATCTCTTCTAGTTTTTCAAACTTAGGTGCCTCAAGGGCATGACGTTTCTAAACCAGTTGACCTATTGGAAGTTTGCACGACTCTAGAGAATCTGTGTGCGTGTGTTTCGAGTTTTCTTTCTTTCTCTTGCTTCAAGAGAGAGCTAGCTATCGTTCCATCATAATTAGAGTTGTGTGTGTTTTGTGCATCCTCCTTGTTTTGCCCTAATAAAGAGATCCCTTTCCTTCATGATCTCTCTATTCTGTGGGTTCCACATAATTCTGTTCCAGGCTTCGAGGTTTCCTTTCACCTTGGATGCCTCCTTTCCTTTTTCTTGGATACTTCTGAAGCTAGGTATGGCTTCTTGAAAGTTACCTTGTGATTACTACCTTGAAGTGTCCTCTGTGTCACTCATCTAGTAGTTACTCCTTTCTCGGGTTTTAACCCTTGGACTTGAACCGAAGGTCCCCGATTGTGCTGGATTCTACTGAATCTTAGTACATGAAGCTGGCCTTTAACCCAAGATCCATTCCATTAAACACTGGTGTTAAGGTTCAAACATTACATCAGGATGGTTAAATTCAAATCAAGCTAGCCTTAAAGCTTGTGCTTATTGTCGTGATGAATTGCGGCAATAAAGATCTTTCCCTTCCACTGGCTATCGCAGAGGTTCTATCATTGAACCAAATGGACCACGATAAGAGTTCTCTTTGTGAATCTCGCATCTATGTCCGTGACTCTGCCACATCTCCCTTTTCAGCATAAGTTTGACGAAGTGTTATCTTGTGCATCTACATCTCAGGAATTCTATTCCTGATTGTGTCCCTCCTCTTTAGTCGCTTTTCGACCTTTGTCTGCTAGTTAGAAGCCAATTATAAATGTGCATTGGTGTCTCCAGTGTATGTTACTCTTGTGGCTCATCAAGAACTTCCATTTCGGTATGTCAGGGGAAATAAACTCCAGTTCCTCATCCGTTTCAAAGACTTGATCAAAGTGTAGTAATCCGCAGATTAAGAGGCCTCGTTAGCTTCTGTTCTGTTCTACCTTAGAGTATCACCCTCTTTTATATCATGAGGTCGTGCTCTGTATCATGACCTTATTGATGAAGTGATGCTCTTACATATCTTTACTCGCCTTTCCTCCGAGCTGTCCATGCTTGGGAATGTTGGGGTGTTTGTATTGATGTGGCCATCTGAGATTCTTAGTAATTCTCATTGCTTTGAAATCTAAGGATGTTTGTGTCATTCTTAGCATAATTGGTTCGCCAATTATTAAGCGAAGTTTGATTCTGCTGCCAAGTCCATTTGTTCAGGCGCACATCTTCGGTCAAAGAGTTAGGTTTATGCTGAAGCTCTCAAGACCATATCGTTTGCTTTGTAAAGCAAGTTCCCCTCTTGAATTCAGTGATATACCGGTGGTTCGTGATATTCTGGATGTCTTTCCAGAAGTATCGCGATGTTTCCACATGACCATTTTGTCCAGTTCATGAGTAAGCTGGTTCTTTGAACCGCTCCTTCTCCAAGGAACCGTGTTGGATAACCCTGGACTAGTTGGTTGAGCTTAAACAACAACTTGGAGAGTTGAAAGACAAATGCTCTACTCAACTTTGTTCCTTCCTAAAGGGATGTCTAGCGTTGTTTGTGTTGAAGTCAGAAAGTATCTCCTCGATGGATACACTATCTTCCCCATATTTGATTTGAGTTTGGGCTATCGTCAAATCAAACTCAGTTCCAAGGACTATCTTGATGATGCTTATACTCATGGTGTCTCGTCTGAGTATACCCCCATGTCCGTTGGTCTGACCAATACTTTTGCCGAGTCCATATAGAATATGAGTCCCTCATTGGAGTATTTTGATAAGTTTGTTGTTGAGCCCATCGATGACATCCTTATTCTCTCCATGTTTAAAGAGATTCATATTGAACAGTTGGCACTAATGTTGAAAACTTTTGAGAACCATCTTTGTGTTATCATGAAGTGTGTGTTCTAGATGCTGGAGGTAACCTACAATGATTCACGTGCATTTGCTGAAAGATGTCGCCGTGGATCCGAGTAGAGTTCCCTTTCCTTTCCTCGGGAATCATGGCAAGTCGGTCATGCATGTGCGAAGTATTCTTGAGATGGAAGGTTCTTACCTCCATTCCTTGAAACGTTCTTCTATGCACACTAAGCCACTGATCTGGTTTGTTAAAGAAAGAGAAGATGTTTAAGAACTTCAAAATCTTCTTTGATGACCCCACAAGGACTCACTTGTGTTACATTGCAAATTCATGTGCACGCAATTGCCTTTGTAGTTGGAACCACATGTATTACGCAATCTAGCTCAATCCTTTGGAGCTTGACATTGTGGTCCATATCTTGAGAATCTATCGACTTTACCTTGGTGGTAACTGTTGAAAATTTCTAATTGGACATAATAAGTCTGAAATATCTTTACACCGAACCTAAGCTGAATCTCAAGCGGCAATGATGGTTAGTGGTTCTCAAGGATTCATGGCATAGGTCTCTTTGTAAATCCGACAAGATTGATGTTGTGCTTAACACAATTAGTTGGAAGACCTAATGCCAAGATTCTTGAAGTAGCAAGAATAACCACTCTCCATAAGGATCTTGTGCGACTTATTCTAGGAGTTTCCCTTATGATGCTTTCCAAGTCCTGAAGTCTTGACCTTCGCTTGATGACCTATTGAAGGCTAGTCAATAGCCTAATATTGGTGACTAGAACATTATGAGCAGAGATGCTAAATGTCTCTCGGTCAATCCTTCGAAATCATTTCTCCGGTAACAACAACTTCGTTCGGAGAAATTTCACTCTCCGCTGATCCTTGTCACTTCACTAGCTAGTGCTCCTCCCCTTCCTGTTGTTTGTACCTGAAGTTCCAATCAATTCACACGTTGTGTGAATTCGTCAGCCATCTATGATCCCCAGCCTTTTGAATACACTTCAATCATTTCATGTACCCATACCAAAAGAGTGACTATGATTCTTAAATTCAAAGTAGCTCTGGTTGGTAATCTTCTATGCTTCTACGAGCCACCCTCTCTAAGAGTGCCTTGTCATGGTATCAAAGGCAGTTTAACTCCTCGCTACCTTGTCCCTTCATAATCTTGTCAAGCGTGGAACAATTACCTACCAAATTTGAAACTTCTTCGATCCCTCCTTTATCTTGACGTGTTTTATGTTTGTTAGCTCAAGAGTTGTTTTTAAACACTCCTTCCATGAGTTAACCATGAGATACTCGATCTTTGTAAAGATCCACCGTCCGAGTGTTATTCCCTCTTTCCTTTAGGTGCAGTTGAGCAACAACTTCAAAGGAAGAAAATGAAGCGCTTCATTCATGGTGTGGTGGATCAAATTCATTCATGACGTCGTGGATCAACTCCTTCAACAAAGAAGATCGGCGTGGTATCAACAAGCTTATTGAAGACCGTCGTAGTCCTTGTTACCTTCTCTTTTCCTACCTTAGGAATCTCGGGGACGAGATTCTTGTAAGGGGGGTAGAGTTGTAACATCCCATGTTTGTTAATCAAATAATGTTGTTAAGTTGTTCATAAGCATGCATGCATCTCGCATTTGATTTGAGAAATTTTGCAACAAAAAGGGTTGAAACAATGTTGCCAATGTTGTAGTTTTGGTCTAACAAATTTTTTGTGCAAAAATCCCCTCAAAATTTGGGTCAAAACACCCTAAAAATCCCCTAATTCTCTCCTGTTTTAAAATCTCCAGAGAAATCCCCAAATTCCAGGGGGCTATGGGCAAATATGCCCTTGTCTTCTTTCTCCATTCGACGAGCGGGCACCCGCGTGCCCTGCCCTGCCCGCTCCGACGCCACCTCCTCGCTCGCCCCACGGATGAGGACGACGTCCTGGAGAGCCTCCTGCACGCCTCCCCCTCGTCCCTATCTCTTCTCCCCCACGCGCGCCTCCTTCTTCTCTTCTCTGCGCGCACGGGAGCAAACCCTAGCTCCGGCCATCTCCCTATCGCCGCCGTTCCGCTCCACCCCGCGCCCTGCCGAGAAGCTCCCGAGCTCTGCCGCGACGCCCTCGACCTCCTCCGCCCAGCAGCGCAAGCAGACGGGGCCGGAATCGGCCGAATCGGGCGACCTCTGCCGCGCCGGCCACCGCCGCTCGCCGGCGTTGCCGGGCCCCCCTCGCCTCGCCGTCGACACCAGAAGCTCCGCGGTGAGCTTCTGAGCATCATGGTGCCCTCCGTTCGCTCGCCCGCCTCCTGTAGCGCCCGGCTGACGTGTGCCCGCGAGTTCTGCCGCCGGCCACCGCCGCCGTGGTCGCTCCGGCGACCATTGGAGGGCGGCGCCGCCACCAAACGCCTCAGTGTGTCGCCCTGCATTTTTTCCCCTCTCGCGCGCCCTCAATCGGGGGCCAAATCGTCCGATTGGAGCTCGACCAGAGCTCCCAGTGAGCTCATGGCCGCGCTGACGTCATGCTGACGTCAGCGTGACGTCATAATTCCTTTTTATTTATTTCGTTATTTTCAGTAATTGTTTAATAATTCATATAAATTCAGAAAAATACAAATTTATATATCAAATTGATCAGAAAAACATTTCCTATTTGTTTATACATGTTTCATACATGTTTGAACCCATTAAATGTGGAGCTTAGTAGAAAACCCTAATACACCCCTCTCATATGTCGGGGTCCGATGCCGGAACCCCTTTAACTCGATGATGCACCTAGGGTTTACTTAATTCCTTTAATATGACATATCATTCATATTGTATGTGCATTGCATTATGCCATGTATTGAATGTTATTTCTCTATTTCTAGTGTTTGCTTCTTCGCGATCGATAGAACCCATGCCCGAGACGATGAAGATCGACAACACCGAGGATCAATAATTGTCCATCAGCGAACAAGTCAAGCATGGGATCCTCGAAGATCCATATTGGTTTGTCAGGGACAAGGCAAGCCCTAGCCTGGTTCATATAAGTTTTACAAATGCTTTTACTCTGGTTCCTTCATATTGCATGCGATTCAACTGTCTTTTATCGATAGGTAGAGTTATCCTATCTATTGCATGTTTCACCCTTGTAGCCTCAAATCCATGATCCACTACTCCTAGCATAACTAGGTTTGGCATGTGTGCATCGCTAGAGTCTTTATCTCTTTATGCTTAGCCATGCTTAGTTTGTTACGCTGCTACTCCGGTCTTCGGACTGGAGCCTTACAATGATATGAATCTAGCATGACATGTTGACGTGGTAAGTATAGAGATTTTGTTAAACATGATTAAAGGCTCAGACGAGAGGCCACATTGGGATGTGGTGGGTTGTTTCATTTCTGCCGACCCTAGGAACCGAGTTCTCGCCTCTTGAACCAAGACCGAGCGTACAACCACACGAGGCCCTATTATGGTACCCTCTCGACTCACTAACTTGCCTAGTAGATTCCATGAGTCACATAGTTTGCGTGTTATCCGGACATATGCATCGAAAACGTTTGTGAAAAGGTGCATGGCATACAGGTAGGTAAGCGTGGCCGAGGTGGCTTGGGTTAGAGTCCCTGGTGAAACCCACCTCGCCTCACATTGTTAAGGACCGACTTCGGGACTTGACCCGTTACGGCGGAACAATCCTTAGCGCGTGACTCATGGTCTCGGCGACAGCAAGGTAAAGGTCATGGTCAACCACTCTCTGCCGGCTTTCCAAGGAAGAGAGCTAATGTACTGGCACTAAGAATCGGTTGGCACGTGTGGGTAAAGTTGTGCACCCCTGCAGGGTTAAATCTTTTCGAAAAGCCGTGTCCACGGTTACGGACGACTTGGGAACGGACGTGGAGATCATAGAGAACTTTAACCTGATCGTAAAACTTGGCAATCAATGGGTGTTTACGGATACCTTCTTCGGGTGTTGAGGGGTAATCCGAGGATAGTGGTTCGAGATGATGAAGATTGGTGGATACAATATGATGATCAATAGAGATAGAGATATCGCTCTCTTATCCCCTTTCAAAGGTTCGAGTAGTCGAACTTCTTATCCCTCTTGTTTATTAAAGGAAAACTGGCTTTACGCAAAAGAAGCTCCACAGAAAGCCCGCATACCCGCTTTGCTAAAAGGTTGTACTAAGTCTTGCTGAGTCCCTATACTCAGCTTTGCATGCTTTTGTTTCAGACGAAGTCGCTCCAACGAGATGGTGGTTTCTAGTCGACATCGACGAGTAGCTTGGGGTTCCCGGGTGGCAGCCTGGAATCTATGGGCCGGGACGTCGCCGTTATGCTCCTGGCCTCTTAGGCCTTTTGCTATCTTGCTATTTAGAATAGCATAACTTCGCTTCCGTTGATTGATGTATGTCAGGTCAGTGACCTCTGCTTGTAATGCTTTGGTTCTTCGCTCAGTTATGAGCTTGTATTACTTCTTGAGTCGTAGAGTCACTGTTGTGTTACCGATTCTCTCACTGTAGCCTCTCGAGCTCTAGGTTAGGCCTATGTCAGACGAAGATCTGGTATTTGTCTAACCCTGATCCCGGGGGTGCCACAGATGACATCGGTTGTTGGACTTACAGCGCCGCACAGCCATCCACGGTCAAGGATAGGTTTAAGAAATTCAGCCCTCGCCACAGCCCCGTCTGCATTCTCGTACACAGTCTTACTTCTTTGGTTTTTTTTTGTAGTTTTGCATATTATCCGAATATACTTGGCAGCCGCGTCAATTATCTCCGGTGTCAGCGGATTTGATCCGTCCGTGGCATATTCGTTGTTGAACAAAGCATCAGGACCTATCGACAACAACCATATATAGTTAATTATGTGAACATGATTCCTTGATATAGTGCAAAATATTTCAGAAAATATACCTTTTCTGACTGCGCGTGGAATCCGTTTAGGACATGTCTCGGTCATCACAATGCTTGGGGAACTTAATTTACGAGGAGGTTTGCGTTTGCGCTTCCCAGAGACATCTTCCTTTTTCTCCTCCTTTTTGCCACATACATCATCTTTTTTCTCCTCCTTCTTCCCACTTTCTATCGCTTTACGGCATATCGTGTTCAAGCTATCAAATTCTTCTAATGCATCTGGAAGAGTTAAATCAATAGGTGCCGAGCAGGACGATTCAGGTGTAGCCTTGTCGTCGATGATTATGGGTACTTCAGGGGTGTCTCCGTGCTTAGGCGCTGGTGTCGTGTACCCAGCATTAGCGGTCTTCTTCTTGTCGGTGGGTGTCACGAAGTTCGAATCATCCATCGGCTCACTCTTCTTACTTGCATCTTCCAATTCATCGTCATGTTGATCCTTAACTGAATTCAAAAATGATGCGAGTGCTGCGTCGACTTGATGTTGTCAACGTCCATGAAATCTTTAGGCGGAAGGCCGCCATGGCTAGGTGTGGAGGCCGCTCCTTCTTTTTTGTCTTCCTCCTCCCGATCTTCGTCATCGGACATGTCGGCCTTGCACCGCCCGTACGCAACTCCTTTCGCGTTAAGCATTTTTAGGACTTTCTGCAGAACAAAATTCAGAAGGTAATTAATGTCATGTTGTGTAGAGATGCATTTCAGCGAGATAGAAGCATACAAAAAATAGTCCATGTCACTCGAGCGAGATACGTCCGCAAATTTGTCCATATGTTTGCTTATTGATGTGTCTATGTGATTGGTCGGTTTAATCAGAATCTGCTCAACCATGACCTCCATTCTTGAATCATCCACTGAACCTGGCGTTTTCATGCTAGAACCTGAAGCTTTAGCTCTTTTACTTTGCTTCCTCTTTGATCTTGGAGGAACGTCAGGTGTGTGGATCACCTCCCTTCTATGGTTAGCAGATATGTCGTCATCAATCTAGAAGGAATGCACATGAAGTGATGATGTAAGTCCACATGAAATGATGAAGATAATAGTACATGAGTAAGAGAAAACTTACCAAGCCTGTTCCTCGTCCATCTTTGTATTCAATGTTGTCTCTCTTTCTCGCCTCTTCTTCTATCCAGTTCCTCATCAACGGCTTTGATGACGTCAATTGTGAACCAGTTGGGTGCACTTTTTCATAGTAAATATACTGCATATGTTGGCACAACAGTTAAACACCTTTATACATTGTTGGATTTTTTTTAAGAGAATTGACGTGGTGAGGAGAAATATACCCAAAGCAGGGCTAGGTTGCCGCGGGGCCATTGCACCATCTCATGTTCACTACGCAGTTTCTTTATATTGTTAATTAAATAAGCACATGTGAAACCATTGAAGTTCAATTTCTTCAAACGTGACACGTACTTAACAATTGCCCAATACTCCAACGGAACTGTTGAGCTGGACTGTGGTGCAAGAACTGTACCAAGGGCCACAAGAACAGCTCTTCGAAGGAAGTCATCGTCGGCTAATCCGCTCTTGATTGCGTCCGAGATCAATCCATCAATACTCAGACTGCCGGAGGACTTGCTCAGAAAATGAGATGGTATCTCATTTGGTGCATATTCCCCATCCTCATAAAGGATGATGTCAATATCCAGCCCTTCTGCTGCTTTGTCCTTCAGACCAAAAATTTCCTCCACATCGACTCCTTTTATAGTAATCGAGGGTTGATCTTTTTGCAAGTTGAATGTTTCTGATTCTGCGTCAAATGCCTTAATCATGAGGCTAAGTATAGACGATCGTGGACTTATACTCTTCATGTGAATCAAGCTTTGTAAATCAGCTTCAGCGAGTTTACATCGCTGAGCTCGTGTCATTCTTGTTAAAAAGCCCACCCAACGATCCACATCGCACACACCAATTTTCAACGTACTGTTCATAAAAAGGAGTAGATAAATGTCAAAATTTGTGTGCAAGTATAATGCCATGCAACATAATTTCTAAAGTCATATGTATGTTACGTATGGAAGGGATATTTTTTCTTAGATCATAATTCTATCCGCTATCTTTATCAAAGCGATGATTTTCGTTGAACAAAAATTTCCACTAACAAGTGTTAAGATCTAAAATTCAAAGAACAATTATATTGAGATCGATCACTGCCTATTATCTCACCATAATCACAAAAGCTATAAGGATATCATACGTACCGAAACATCCCAAACAAAGAACACGTATCGCATACATGCAATAAGGCAAGGCAATACCTCGATGTTTGCATGTCTTGTGAGCAGCTAGAGGAGGCTTTCTCGCCGATAAGGGATGGGGAGGGAGGCGGCGGTAGTCGGATCTCACGGATGGCGGCGGCGTTGGGCGAAAGTGCTCGGCGCCTAAAAAATGTGGAAGACGAGCTTACCCCGCCAATCTTCGTGATTATCGTGCATCAAGTTATGGTAGTTTCCTTCATCGCACGAAGGACGTGGGGTAATTGCGCGCGCGGTGCGTTGACCATTAACAGATGGGCCATTAGATTAGCCGTGCGGCCCAGGCCCAGAAGTAAAGGACGCTTTATTATGAACGAGAGCAAGGTAGAAACCCTACAATTCCCCTTCAACGCCTCTATCTACGACTTCATCTACTATCTAGCTCCGCCGCCGGCAAAGTCATGTCTTCCTCGAGCTCGGCCACTATAATCCGGCACCCAAGTTATGGTCCTCTCCCAATGATCAAGTGCACGAGCTGCCGGTGGCGCGTCGTGGAGAGGAAAACAGCCTCCACAACGTCCAACGCCGACGATTTCGTCGAGTGCAATAATCACAATGTAAGATGTTTTTAATGTTATTCAATATCCGTCTATTGTCATCAGGATTTATGCCAAAATTATAAGTATGATTAATGTTCGTTATTTCTAGCCGGTTAGAGGAGGATGCAACTTCTGGTATTGGATTGAAAAGTACGCAGATCTGCTCGTGAAGAAGGGTATTGTTCCACCAAACTCACCTATGCTGATTCCCCTAGAAGGAGAAGTGGTTGAAGAAAACGGAGGAGATGGTGAACTACAGAAGCAAGATGCACTAAACAAGGACATGAAGCACCTTAAGAAAATAATTGTAATAAAGCTGAACGAAATTGTGTCAATGCTTCAGATTATAGCGATTCTTCTCGGTATTGTAATTGTACTCTTGGGTTATAAGAACTAAATTTGTAATATGAAATAAAGGATTTAGAAGTAGTGTACTCTCAGCAAGATATATTGCTACAAATTTGTACTGCATTGTTTGTTTTTTACTTAGTTTGTGGATCACATGTTTCACTACAAGAAAAGTTGCCATGGCCGACGAAGTTGAAGTCGCGCCGTGGTTGCTGGTGTACCATGGCCGACGATTTTGGGTCTGTCCGTTGTGCATGTCAAAACGTTTTTTTCTCGTTTTTGAGGCCACCTAGCACGATGAAAACGGCCAAAACGTTGCGTATGGTGGCCCGGGACGTGGTGCATCTCGAATTCTCGGGCTCATGGGACCCGCATGTCATCCTCTATGTACTATAAAACTTTCTTTTCTTGGATTCTTTTTGGCACCTCATATTTGGTCACTTGCCTTTTTCTTTCGATCCCCTGCCGCTTCTCAAACGGTGATACCGCTGCCGCTAATTGGGACCCGCATGTCATCCTCTATGTACAATCAAGTTTCTTTTCTTGAATTATTTTTGGCTCCCGGTATTTGGTCACTTGCCTTTTTCTTTCGATCTCATGCCACGTTGAGGACCCCGCTGGCTCATGGGACCCGCATGTCATCCTCTATGTGCTATAAAAGTTTATTTTCTTGGGTTTTTTTTCACCCTCTCGATTTTTGGCTATTTCCTTTTTCTTTTGATCCCCTGCCGCCTTGGAAACGTTGAGTAAGCTGCCGACTCATGGGACCCGCATGTCATCCTCTATGTACAATCAACTTTCTTTTTCTTTTGATCTCAAGCCGCATTTGAAACGTTGAGACCGCTGTCGCTAATTGGGACCCGCATGTCATCCTCTATGTACAATAAAGTTTTTTTTCTTGGATTATCTTTGGCTCCCGATATTTTGTCACTTGCCTTTTTCTTTCGATCTCATGCCGCCTTTGAAATGTTGAGTAAGCTGCTGGCTCATGGGTCCCGCATGTCATCCTCTACGAACAATAAAAGTTTCCTTTCTTGGAGTTATTTTTGACCCCTAATTTCCGGCTATTTGCCTTTTTCTTTTGATCTCCTGCCCCCTTTGAAACGATGAGGACGCTCGTTGGCAGGTCGGTCCCACATGTCATCCTCTCGTGAACAATAAAAGTTTCCTTTGATGGATTTATTTTGAACCCCTAATTAATTTCGGGATATTTCCTTTTTTCCTTTGATCCCCTGCCGCCTTGGAATCGTTGAGGATGCTGCTGCCTCATGGGTCCCGCATGTCATCCTCTCATAACGGTAAATGTTTCTTTTCTTGGATTTTGTTGACCAAACGATTTTTGGCTTATTTTTTCTTTCGATCTCCTGCAGCCTTTAAAACGTTCAGGGCGCTGCTGGCTCACGGGTCCCACATGTCAACCTCTATGAACAATAAACGCCGAGGATGCCGCTGCCTCATGGGTCCCGCATGTCATCCTCTCGTAACGAAAATGTTTCTTTTCTTGGATTTTTTACCAACAGATTTTTGGTTTATTTTTTCTTTCCATCCCCTGCCGCCTTTAAAACGTTGACGACGCCGTCGGCTCATGGGTCCCCGATGTCGGCCTCCCCGTACAAGAAACATGTGATATCTTGATTATTTTGCGTACAATAAACATTGTATTTCGCTCTGAGCTATTGCAAACGGATAAATTAAATCTTTATTTTTACATAAACAAACTTATATGTTGAATCTCCTTGTTTTGTGTTTTTGCGAAGCATAGGACTTTCCTGTTTTTTTAGAAAAATCCGAACTTTCCTGTTTTGGAGTGGGCTGAAATTGTACGAGTCAAAAGGCCCAGCAGGATAGTTCGAAGGCCCGGATGTCCGGATGCAGCCCAATTGAAATCTTTCTTTTCTTGGATTTTTTTCACCCCCGATTTCTCGGCTACTTCATTTTTCTTTTGGTCCCGTGCCGCCTTGGAAATGTTGAGACCGCCGCCGCAAAATGGGACCCGCATGTCATCCTCTATGTACAATAAAATTTCTTTTCTTGGATTATTTTTGGCTCCCGATATTTGGTCACTTGCCTTTTTCTTTCGATCCCGCGCAGCCTCTCAAACGGTGAGACCGCTGCTGCTAAATGGGACCCGCATGTCATCCTCTATGTACAATCAAGTTTCTTTTCTTGAATTATTTTTGGCTCCTGATATTTGGTCACTTGCCTTTTTCTTTCGATCTCATGCCACGTTTGAAACGTTGAGGAACCCGCAGGATCATGGGACCCGCATGTCATCCTCTATGTACTATAAAACTTTCTTTTCTTGAATTATTTTTGGCTCCTCATATTTGGTCACTTGCCTTTTTCTTTCGATCTCATGCCACGTTTGAAACGTTGAGGAACCTGCTAGCTCATGGGACCCGCATGTCATCCTCTATGTCCATCAACTTTATTTTCTTGGATTTTTTTGACCCCTAATTTCTGGCTACTTTCTTTTTCTTTTGATCTCAAGCCGCATTTGAAACGTTGGGACCGCTCGCCGCAAAATGGGACCCGCATGTCATCCTCTATGTAAATAAAGTTTCTTTTCTTGGATTATCTTTGGCTCCCGATATTTTGTCACTTGCCTTTTTCTTTCGATCTCATGCCGCCTTTGAAACTTTAAGTAAGCCGCTGGCTCATGGGTCCCGCATGTCATCCTCTACGAACAATAAAAGTTTCCTTTCTTGGAGTTATTTTTTACCCCTAATTTCCGGCTACTTGCCTTTTTCTTTTGATCTCCTGCCCCCTTTGAAACGATGAGAACGTCGTTGGCAGTGTTGGTCCCACATGTCATCCTCTATGAACAATAAAACTTTCCTTTGATGGATTTATTTTGACCCCCTAATTAATTTCTGGATTTTTCCTTTTTTTCTTTTGATCCCCTGCCGCCTTGGAATCGTTGAGGATGCTGCTGCCTCATGGGTCCCGCATGTCATCCTCTCAGAACGATAAATGTTTATTTTTATTTTTTTACCAACTGATTTTTGGTTTATTTTTTCTTTCGATCCTCTGCCGTCTTTAAAACGTTGACGACGCTGCTGGCTCATGGGTCCCCGATGTCAGCCTCCCCGTACAAAAACATGTGATATCTTGATTATTTTGCAGACAATAAACAGTGTATTTCGCTCTGAGCTATTGCAAACGGAAAAAATAAATCTTTATTTTTAAATAAACAAACTTATATGTTGAATCTCCTTGTTTTTTGTTTTTGCGAAGCATAGGACTTTCCTGTTTTGGAGTGGGCTGAAATTGTACGAGTCCAAAGGCGTCAGCAGGATAGTTCGAAGGCCCAGACGGCCAGATGCAGCCCAATTGAAACCTTTCTTTTCTTGGATTTTTTTGACCCCCTGATTTCTGGCTACTTCCTTTTTTTTGGTCCTGTGCCGCATTGGAAACGTTGAGAACTCTGCTGCTAAATGGGACCCGCATGTCATCCTCTATGTACAATAATTTCTTTTCTTGGATTATTTTTGGCTCCTGATATTTGTCACTTGCCTTTTTCTTTCCATCTTATGCCGACTTCGAAACGCTGAGACCGCTGCGGCAAAATGGGACCCACATGTCATCCTCTATGTACAATAAAAATTACTTTTCTTGGATTATTATTTTTGGCTCCTGATATTTGGTCACTTGCCTTTTTCTTTCGATCTCATGCCACCTTTGAAACGTTGAGGAACCTCGCTGGCTCATGGGACCCGCATGTCATCCTCTATGTACTATAAAACTTTCTTTTCTTGGATTTTTTTCACCCTCCGATTTTCTTTTGATCCCCTGCTGCCTTGGAAACGTTGAGTAAGCTGCTGACTCATGGGACCCGCATGTCATCCTCTATGTACAATCAACTTTCTTTTTTTGGAGTTTATTTTTGACCCCCTAAGTTCTGCCGACTTCCTTTTTGTTTTGGTCCTATGCCGCCTTGGCAACGTCGAGACCCGCATGTCATCCTCTATGCACAATAAAAGTTTCTTTCGTGGATTATTTTTGGCTCCTGATATTTGTCACTTGCCTTTTTCTTTCGATCTCATGCCAACTTTGAAACGTTGAGAACGCTGCTGCAAAATGGGACCCGCATGTCATCCTCTATGTACAATAAACGTTTTTTCTTGGATTATTTTTGGGACCCGATATTTGTCACTTGCCTTTTTCTTTCGGTATCATGCCGCTTCTGAAACGTTGAGGAAGCTGCTGGCTCGTGGGTCCCGCAAGTCATCCTCTATGTAGAATAAAAGTTTCCTTTCTTGGAATTATTTTTACCCCTGATTTCTGGCTACTTCCTTTTTCTTTTGATCCCGTGCCGCCTTGGAAACGTTGAGACCGCTGCTGCAAAATGGGACCCGCATGTCATCCTCTATGTACAATAAAGTTTCTTTTCTTGGATTATTTTTGGCTCCTGATATTTGGTCACTTCCTTTTTCTTTCGATCCCGTGCCCCTTGGAAACGTTAAGACCACTGCTGAAAAATGGGACCCGCATGTCATACTCTATGTACAATAAAGTTTCTTTTCTTCGTTTATTTTTTGCTACTGATGTTTTGGCACTTGCATTTTTCTTTCGATCTCATGCCGCCTTTGAAACGTTGAGACCGCTGCTGCAAAATGGGACCCATATGTCATCCTCTATGTACAATAAAAGTTTCTTTTCTTGGATTATTTTTTGCTCCTGATATTTGGTCACTTTCCTTTTTCTTTCGATCTCATGCCGCCTCTGAAACGTTGAGTAAGTAGCTGCCTCATGGGACCCGCATTTCATCCTCTATGTACAATAAAGTTTCTTTTCTTGGATTTTTTTACCCCCTGATTTTTGGTCACTTGCCTTTTTCTTTCGATCCTATGCCGCCTTTGAAATTGAGGAGGCCGCTGGCTCATGGGTCCCACATGTCAGCCTCTATGAACAATAAACCTTTTCTTTGTTGGATTTATTTTTTACCCCTAATTTCTGGATATTTGCCTTTTTTCTTTTGATCCCTCGCGGCCTTTGAAACGATGAGGACGATGCTCGGCAGTGTCGGTCCCACATGTCATCTTCTATGAAGAATAAAAGTTTCCTTTGTTGGATTTACTTTTGACCCCTAATTTCCGGCTATTTGCCTTTTTTTCTTTTGATCCTCTCGCCGACTTTGAAATGATGAGGATGTCAGCTGCGGATCCGTCCCACATGTCGACTCTCCGAACTATAAATGTTTCCTTTCTATGATTTATTTTTGACCCCTATTTTCGGGATACTTGCTTTTTTTTTTGGATATCCTACCGCATTTGAAATGTTGAGGACGCTGCTGGCTCATGGGTCCCACATGGCATCCTCTTTGGACGATAAACCTTCATTTCTTGTTAATGACAGGTTTATCTGTATTATTTTTGCAGACTAATACAAGCTCTTTCGCTCCAAGATCTTGCAAGTTAATAGAATATATATCATGGAATTATTAGGATATGTTTTAAATTTCAAATCCACTTTATGAATTTTTAAAAATACCGTGATCCATGTGGGTATGGAGCGATCAAGGATTTTCATATTGGCCATGAGCAGTTTCAAAAATTGCAACCCAATAATTCAAAATAAATACAAACAACTTTTATGTAGAATCTCCGTGTTTTTGTTTTTTGCCAATCATAGGATCCGTGGTTCTTTAGAAAAGGGCCGACATTGCATGAGCAGAAAGGCCCATTTCTAGTTATTGGGCTTCGACAGCCGGAGCAAGTAGGCCAATAGCAAATACCATGTAGATGGCCGTTGGAACCCAAAAGTATTTGTTGCCTAGACTTAGATGCCAAACTCAGCCTTATTGACATGAACCTTGCTATGCACACGACAATTTCAGTCCGATCCGTGTACGAAACACAAGATCCAAACCCTTCGTGTGAGGTAGCAGGTGGCAGCACACCTCCAGATGCTCAATCGTACATACACATATCATATAGGAGTTGTCGTATGTACATCTGTTCCGTATTGACATGTTTTTTCTTTGGTCCACAAGTGGGGTCCGCACAATCACCTAGGTCGCTCATCTACTTCCTTGCTCGTAGTTGATGCATGTTTAGTGGCCTGCAGCAAGAATCACTGCCCCCAGGGATGTACTTTACCCTTTAGCGGCGAAAAAATAGGAATGGTCCTCTCATGAGTATGATCAACAAGAGGTGGCTATTTTTTTTGACGTTTTCAACTGGGTAGCTACATTGTGCGGACCAGCTTAATTTGACGTTTTCAACTGGGTAGCTACATTGTGCGGACCGCACATGCACAACCGAAGTCATGTGTTGGTATGTGCCTTCTTTTTGGCACAACAAGAGGTGGCTATATTATAAAGGACGTACACACATTGTAATTATAGTGCTGAAATAAAGTCAATCCTAAAACAGCCATGCATGGGTTATAATATGAAGGCAACACGAAATACAAAAGCAGGGCAGTTGTTCAAATAAACTGATTCAAACTAGTACGTACTAAAAACAGTGTACTACTTCTCAACACTTCAAGCATAATAAAAAAGTGCGTCGTTGTTTTTTAAAGGTAACACCGAACGGGCAATGTTTAAAGCAGGCTTAAACCACATAGCCGCTTGTCGGACACTACCCCAACCATCTCTGGGAAGGCTGATAACTCCCACAGTCTCACCTTCATCTGGCTGGAGGTTGCAGCGCAAAATTTTAGGGTATTGATTATGAAGAAACTTCCGGTATGCTGTGTAGACGCAGTTTTTCCTCATGAATGGAACCAATGTGCCATCAGGAGCTTTGGATTCACGCTTCTTCAGATTGGCAATGATCGGGTAATTGAGTCCGAGGAACAGAGAGTGGTCGCCGAGGCTGTTAACCTGCCTCCAAAGAGAGTCTCCCGCACGTGCGTAGATAAGGGATCCTGCTCAAAGACGTAGGTGGCAACAGGAGGATACCGCCGTAGCCGAAGCCCATTAGCAGCATAGGGAATGTCATGAGGTACTTCAGCATTGGCAATCCCAATGTTGTTTACTGTAAGGATGATCATCAATCGCTTGCCATCAGCAGATGGAGCGAGGAACCACGCGTACTGCTGATCATCCACCACCGGTGGCGGGATTACAAACGGGAGCATCGGGTTTTCTGCAATATTAGAAATGGAGACGAATAGGGTGTTACTGGCAACCATATTCAAACAGCAGCATTGTTCATCGTTCATGCTCACAGTATAAATACGACTATGTAAGCTAAGGACATTGGTCATTCATGTGTTCAAATCGAGTGTCCAATATATCAGTTATACTGCATCCATCCCACGAAACTAGTCTTAACTTCGCCAAAACTAGACACTAGTTAGTGTATACACAGTTATATACTACCTCTGTCCCACCGAAAGTGTCCGAGATTTGTCCAAATTCAGATGTATCTAGACAGTGAAAGCATATAGATACATTCAAATTTTGACAAATATATATCATCTTAAGTTTAAGTCCTGTGCTGTAGTTAATTCCCTTTGTCTTAAGTGATCTATTAGAGAGCTTCCCTGTGACCACCCGAAGGGTAAGAAATGTTTAACTGTATAAGTGGATTGCCTAGACCTTTCCATCAGTTCGGACTTTTGGTTGCGTTGGCTAGTCGATGAAGCTTGACATGGTGTCAGAGCCAGGGTCTCGAGTTCGAGTCCTGGCTTTCGCAATTTATCCTAAAATTGCCGCCCTTGCGATCAGTTCGGACTTTTGGTTGTGTTGGTAGTGCATTAAGCTTCACAAGAAAGAAATGCCTTTTTATAGCTAACCCCAAGTCTGGTAACATTTGCAAAATAGGTATCAGATGCAGCTATCCATTCAGTAGAAGAATTTGCATTTTAGAGTTGAAGGTTCATAATCTCTTCTCTACTATTGATAGTAAAGGGTACACATGGTATTTGTTTACCTCATTTTCGCGTTCTAAAAAAGGTACGCCATATGGTTGTGCTAAGTTAAACTGATTTAAGTCTGTTCAAGTTTATCGAAAGTTATACTACCAACATCTAAAACATCAATATAGGTTCATATATTACAAAAGATATTTAGATTTTCTTTTCTCGAACACATGCCTAGTCGTGCATCATTATATATTAGAGCATACAGGGTTGTAGCAAGGCTACGAAAAACTGAGAAAGCAAAAAGAAAGAACTATACAGGGGACTACAGTGCAGCTAACTTTGCTAGGCTCGCAGGTGCTAAATCTTATATATATATATGAGGTTGTAGATATTAGTCGTAAACTTACTCAAACTTAAATAACACCGAATTAGGAAAAAGATAACCCGAGTTATTTTGAATGAGGGGACGTCACAATCACTAATCAAAGATAATTGTGGGAAACTGAAATCTATTCAAGAAAATGGGAGAAATAATGTATCAAAAACAAAATTAATTATACCATTTTGCGGATTGTTCACCGATATAAACAAAGAACCGTTTGATCCGCATGTAGGTACATCCAATCAACGCTTTTTCCCGATCTCTAGAAAATATAAGCTACGCATGTAATTACAAACGATTTTCTTCTATTTTTCTGTTTCTACGTTAACATTTGAGATACTTGTTAATTACATCCATATTCTGCAGCTTGCATAGAGTTACTAATTCATGGAATGCATTCACATACGGAGTATACTATGTTTGCCGATGACCGACTAGTACTAATTCATTGCAAGCAACGGTTCATTCATATTCAGATAAAGGATGTGATCGTTAAGTCATATACTTATGAAAGTCCTTATGCATCTCTCTGATGCAGATGGCGGGGTCTCTCGTCCTCCTTTTGGAGGCAAAATCAATTAGTTATATATGAAACAATGGGTGTAAAAGGTTATCAAAAAGGGTGCCTTCATAGTGCTACGTTATCTTTTGAGATACTGGTTAATTACATCCATATTCCGCATTGGCGTAGAGTTACTAATTCAGGAATGCAATCACATACTGAGCATACTATGTTTGTTGGTGGCTAATTAGTACTACTAATTCATTGCAAGCAACGGTTCATTCATATTCAGCAAAAGGGGGTGTGATCATTAAGTCATTTAAGAAAGGTAAAATATAAACAAGGTAGTTCATTAATAACTTCATTGGTTAAGGCAGTGTATCATGCAATGCAAAAGGACTGAAAAATACCATTTGCGGTGTCCCGTAAGTACGTGGAGCCGTCAGTGTCGTCCACCGCAAAAACGTGGCCACCGAGTTCAATGGCATCACAAGAATTTGGATAATCAGGTGCGGTGTAAGGGCCTCCAAGCATTCTCCGGCCGCCACCCCCTTCAAGGTAGAAAATCGTTTTGTCGAACAAGGCGATGAGCTTGTAATCTGCGTACCTCCCACCTTTTGTGGGCACTTGGCAGATTACAATCTTCAACAAATCAATTGCTGGACCCCAGTTAAAAGAGTATGCAGGTTGATATGAAAAACTACTATGATCGATCTTCGAAGAGGTAGGGATGGAAGGGGGATATGTCGCTCGGTGTAGACGTTCACGAGGCACCACTGGTACCCATGATGATCGGCGGCGGCGATCCGGTCGCCGTTCGCGCCAAGCCATTTTCTGTCGTGCATGAACGGCAGGGCGACAGAACGGCGAGGATGGTCGAGGGGCACCAGGTCGTACACGGTATCATGCAGACGAGATGCTGTCGCCCAATCCCAGTGTTCATCGAACCAATAAGCAGGCGGAGGCATCAGCAGGCAGGGTTCACCCCAATGGTGCATCTTACCTTCATCCTTGCTGATCCGGTCGTAGAGCTCCCCGGAACATGCGGCAAGTCGGACGGTGTAGGTAACGTCCAGATGCGCAGCGATGAGGTCGGTGTTGTCGCCGGTGAGAGCCTCCCGGTGGCCTTCCCCGCCGCCCCGGCAAAGCCTAGAATAATTCATCACGTGAAGATGGATTTAGGTGGATGGCGGATGCAACCGCGCTTGGGGATTTCGGAGGAGAGGGCGAGCGCTATGGAAGGAACGATGCGGCGTGGTGGGGATCGAGATACTGCGCGTGCGCGTGATTCTGGGAGGGTGAAGAAGAAGATGATAGACATGCAAGGGGCAAAAACTAGGTAGTACTCTAGGCTGCCGCTGCGACTGGGCGCCGATTTGACTGTTGGTATACTAGCACGCCACCCATCTATAAATTTGCGACGACGTTTGGTGCAGTGATGTCTCGTCACATCAGGTTGACCAGAGAGGTTTTTTTTTACAGTTTCCATTTCGATATATTTTTCGCCAATAATCGTAGTTCTCTACATGCCAGAGACACGTACCTTAACACGTGGGCAGCATGCAACCGCGCGAGCACCAAAATGGAATGAGAGATGTTTTAGAGCAGAACTTCATTTTCAATGCCTTTCTTAGCTTGGTTTGGAAACCGGACAGAGCTTCAGTGACTTGATGCTTCCAAGATACATTGTGACTATGTGCCACCATCTACCATCCATTTGAGATCCAACGTTCCAAACTATTTCTTATTTCGAAGCTAAAAAAACTATTCTGAAAATTTTGAAAAAATCCAAGTAATATGTAGATGCCTTGTTTTAAAATCTATGAAGCTTGTGATTAAATAGCTTCTTACGTACTCGAGCACTAGTTCAAACTAAATATATATTTGCTCACAAACCTATAATTCAAATCGAATGAAACTATGTGTGTATATATATAGTAATAATATTAACTTTCGCCATAACTTGGGTCCCATTTATCTTGTGAAGTTTCCCACTATGTATGATGAACTGAACCTTAGCATTAAGATGGGACCAACATGTATATGCTATTGGTGTACCCACATGCACGACAGAGGAATGAGAGATAAATTATTTTTGATTGCTAGTTGTTTGATTCTACGGGATTTTTTCCTACACCAGCTAGTTGTTTGATTCATGGGAACATATCCTATAGGAAATAATCCTATAGAAAATAAACATGAGGTCATATCTCATTGATAATTCCTTTGGCTGAATCAAAGAGAACTCATCTTCCTACAGGATTCGACTAGGCATGCCATACTAATCATATGTTTTTTCCTATTCCTACGAATCATGCAGCCCAAGGAAATATTACTTGTGGATAACCTCCACTACAACCTTATCAACTACTTTTTCCTTGTAGATAGGTCTTGTGGACAACATAGTGGATGCTCTTAGCCTTTTGCATAGCGGTGAAGCTTGACAAGAAAGGTTGGAGGGACAACAAGCTGAGAGAAAGTAAAATGAGCTAATATTACGCTGAATTTTACAAATAACATAGGCTTAATTTTTCTAGGTTGGGCGGGCCACGGCTCGGTTTTGCTTCAACTAAGACTAGCCACAATGGGAGTATCATAGGTAGTAGTAGTATCATGCATGTCATGTAGGTATAAATCTTATGTGGCACATCAATTAATGATGAGAGAGGTGAAATTAGTATCATAGGTAGATACAGTATCATAGCACGTAAAACTAGAAATTTTAGAGGCAAACACATCATGTACACATATTTGCATTGAGATTCTACAAAACATTAAATAGAATGGAACTATGATACTAATTCATGATACTATGCATTGTAGGTGTTGTATCATAAACTAGTATCATACTCCCTCCGTCCATAAATAAGTGGACGTGCGGGATTTTCAAGGTAAATTAGTAAAAAGAGAGAAAAATTGCATTGGGAAGATGCAACCAACATCTCTCTCCTCTTTAATTATTTCATCTCCAATAGGCTAAGTGCATGTACAAAATTAAGATAACATGTGTTGAATATTATTGGGTTTGATTTCCATGCGATGAGAGAGAAATAACTTTTGCTAATTTAAAGTACATTGGGAACATAGAAGTACACTCTTTCATGGACAAAGTTTGAGGCTAGATGTCCACTTATTTGAGGACGGAGGGAGTATGTATGATACTAGTCTATGATACTTCCCATTGTGACTAGTCTAAGTGCTTTTGCACAATGAACACTAGCTATGCACGGACCTCAAAAAACACTTCTACATCATTCTACTATTCACACCTTTTTTTCTAATAGAACTACGTACCATTGTTTTTAATATAATCTTGTGACGAGAGTATATATTTCTAAAATAGTCATTTATGTTTCGCATAAGCTCAAAGAGGGGTACTTAATTATGAGAGATATCTTTCAACTAATACGTTGTAGGAGTACTTTAATTATGTGAGCTATCGTGTGAAATGCTTACTAGAACGAGTACAAAAGGTGTTTGATAACATTACGGGCCACACGCCCGGTGTAGCCTGCGTTGTAGGAGCATTACATCAATTTAACAACTACGGAGGAGTAGCCTAGGTAGAGATAACGAGCAAAGGAAATAGTTCAACTGATAGTACAACACAACTACGGAAAGGGAGTAGCCTAGGTAGAGATAAACATGCAAATGAAATAGTTCAACAGATACAAATCTTGCATTGCAACACGAGTATTACATAAAGTACATCAGCCCTTCTTTCTGGACATGTGACGCGAAGGCAGGTTCCATTGCCGGGCGTTGGCGAAGCTTGGGATGAACCACAACGGAACCTGCCGCCATGTCCATCTAATGTTGGTTTGGAAACCAACAGTACAGTCTTCAGAATTCAAACTGAAGCGGCAAATTTCCGGAGAAGGAGGATATGCAAGGCCTACTGCATGGTGCGATGTGTAAACAGAGTTGCTTCTCGCCATATTTGGACGGTCATGTTCTGCCCCGTCTTCTACTGGAATGATAATCGGATAGTTCACTCCAAGGAAGAGAGAATATGATCCAAGGGAAATAATCCTCCTCCATGGCCTCGGTGGCATCAACTGACTGGTGTCCATGCCGTACACCTCGCAGCCAAGTAAACCCTTACCATACCCGCTAATAGTGCGACCATGACGACCCTCAGAGGTAGCAAGCAGCAGGTAAAATACGAACCAGTCCAAGTATAATCCCGCCCGTCAGTAACGCCCCAGGTATGGACCAGAAAAAGTCTAGAACCATCAGGAGATCGTGCTAACCACCAGGAGCCAAGATTGTACCGACCTTGTTCATCAAGTTCTGGAGGAATAGGTGCCGTGCTGATCAACAAAGGACCTTGCAAAGGAAAGCACAGCTTGAAGTCAGTTCAGCAAAACTTGATTAGTTCATTACATACATGAATAATGATACTAGCTAAAATACTGCCTCCGATCCAAATTAATTGACTCAACCGGATGTATCTAGCTAGATATGCACAAATTAATTGACTCAAGTTTGTCTAGCTAGATGCACTCGCTAGACAAAGCTGAGTCAATTTGATTTGGATATGAGGGAGTACTTTATTTTGACTCAAAGGCATATCGCTGCTGATTTTGATTGAATATAGAGGGGAAAGGTACAGGCATGACACGAAAACTGCACAACAAAAAGAAAAAGGCTAAAGCTATATCTGAAACTAGCAGGTAATAGCGAAAACACATCATATGAGATGAGAAAAATTACCCCAAGAAAGTTGATTCCATGCATAAACTTCGCCTGTCTGAGTTACAGCAAATACAATACCCTTGTGGATGATTGCATCGGAGTAGCCGAACGCTAAGAACTGGTTGTCAAGAACTGTCCATCGGCTAGAAGCACAGTGAAGGACTGCAATTGCCGCGTTGAAGATGGCAAGAACAGAGAAACTAGTATAATTTGAAGCAGCTGTTGGAACTCGGCAAATAGCTATCTTCAGCAGTTGAAGATGTTGATCATTAGACTCGAACACAAGTTTATCCGGGGTGGATTTAAACTCACGTATTGCTGGTAGAGGAATCCGGCGACCAGTGTACACATTGACAAGCTCCCAATTCCAGGGAAAGCCAAGAAGAGCGATCCAATCTCCATTCGCGCCTGCCCACATGCCCGTACCACCATCTGGAATCACGGCATCGGAAGAGATCCTGTCCAGCGGCGTCAGTTGGCACAATGTACCCTTGCGCTCTTTCGAATCCTGCTGCTCGCCCTTCTGCGCACCCTGATACGTCTCCGACGTATCGATAATTTCTTATGTTCCATGCCACATTATTGATGTTATCTACATGTTTTATGCACACTTTATGTCATATTCGTGCATTTTCTGGAACTAACCTATTAACAAGATGCCAAAGTGCCGATTCTGTTGTTTCTGCTGTTTTTGGTTTCGAAATCCTAGTAACGAAATATTCTCGGAATTGGACGAAATCAATGCCCGGGGTCCTATTTTGCCACGAAGCTTCCAAAAGACCGAAGAGGAGACGAAGTGGGGCCACGAGGCGGCCGGACTACGGGCGGCGCGGCCCCGCCCCGGCCGCGCGGCCTCGTCATCCGGGCCCCTCGTGTGGCCCCCGACCTGCCCTTCCGCCTACTTATAGCCTCCGTTGCGAAAACCCCGGTACCGAGAGCCACGATACGGAAAACCTTCCGCAGACGCCGCCGCCGCCGATCCCATCTCGGGGATCCAGGAGATCACCTCCGGCACCCTGCCGGAGAGGGGAATCATCTCCCGGAGGACTCTACGCCGCCATGGTCGCCTCCGGAGTGATGTGTGAGTAGTCTACCCCTGGACTATGGGTCCATAGCAGTAGCTAGATGGTTGTCTTCTCCCCATTGTGCTATCATTGTCGGATCTTGTGAGCTGCCTAACATGATCAAGATCATCTATCCGTAATTCTATATGTTGCGTTTGTTGGGATCCGATGAATAGAGAATACTTGTTATGTTGATTATCAAAGTTATATCTATGTGTTGTTTATGATCTTGCATGCTCTCCGTTACTAGTAGATGCTCTGGCCAAGTAGATGCTTGTAACTCCAAGAGGGAGTATTTATGCTCGATAGTGGGTTCATGCCCGCATTGACACCGGGACGAGTGACGTAAAGTTCTAAGGTTGTGTTGTGTCTGTTGCCACTAGGGATAAAACATTGATGCTATGTCTAAGGATGTAGTTGTTGATTACATTACGCACCATACTTAATGCAATTGTCCGTTGCTTTGCAACTTAATACTCGGAGGGGTTCGGATGATAACCTCGAAGGTGGACTTTTTAGGCATAGATGCAGTTGGATGGCGGTCTATGTACTTTGTCGTAATGCCCAATTAAATCTCACTATACTCATCATGATATGTATGTGCATGGTCATGCCCTCTTTATTTGTCAATTGCCCAATTGTAATTTGTTCACCCAACATGCTGTTTATCTTATGGGAGAGACACCTCTAGTGAACTGTGGACCCCGGTCCAATTCTCTTTACTGAAATACAATCTACTGCAATACTTGTTCTACTGTTTTCTGCAAACAATCATCTTCCACACAATACGGTTAATCCTTTGTTACAGACAAGCCGGTGAGATTGACAACCTCATCTGTTTCGTTGGGGCAAAGTACTTTGGTTGTGTTGTGCAGGTTCCACGTTGGCGCCGGAATCCCTAGTGTTGCGCCGCACTACATCCCGCCGCCATCAACCTTCAACGTGCTTCTTGGCTCCTACTGGTTCGATAACCTTGGTTTCATACTGAGGGAAACTTGCCGCTGTACGCATCACACCTTCCTCTTGGGGTTCCCAACGGACGCGTGTTGAACGCGTATCAAGCAGCTTTTTCTGGCGCCGTTGCCGGGGAGATCAAGACACGCTGCAAGGGGAGTCCCCACTTCTCAATCTCTTTACTTTGTTTTTGTCTTGCTTAGTTTTATTTACTACTTTGTTTGCTGCACTAAATCAAAATACAAAAAAATTAGTTGCTAGTTTTACTTTACTTGCTATCTAGTTTGCTATATCAAAAACACAAAACAATTAGTTTACTTGCATTTACTTTATCTAGTTTGCTTTATTTACTGTTGCTAAAATGGCCAACCCTGAAAATACTAAGTTGTGTGACTTCACAACCACAAATAATAATGATTTCTTATGCACACCTATTGCTCCACTTGCTACTACAGCAGAATTCTTTGAAATTAAACCTGCTTTACAGAATCTTGTTATGCGAGAGCAATTTTCTGGTGTTAGTTCTGATGATGCTGCTGCCCATCTCAATAATTTTGTTGAATTATGTGAAATGCAAAAATATAAAGATGTAGATGGTGATATTATAAAATTAAAATTGTTCCCTTTCTCATTAAGAGGAAGAGCTAAAGATTGGTTGCTATCTCTCGCCTAAGAATAGTATTGATTCATGGACTAAATGCAAGGATGCTTTTATTGGTAGATATTATCCCCCTGCTAAAATTATATCTTTGAGGAGTAGCATAATGAATTTTAAACAATTAGATACTGAACATGTTGCTCAAGCTTGGGAAAGAATGAAATCTTTGGTTAAAAATTGCCCAACCCATGGACTGACTACTTGGATGATCATCCAAACCTTCTATGCAGGACTAAATTTTTCTTCACGGAATTTATTGGATTCAGCTGCTGGAGGTACCTTTATGTCCATCACTCTTGGTGAAGCAACAAAGCTTCTTGATAATATGATGATCAACTACTCTGAATGGCACACGGAAAGAGCTCCACAAGGTAAGAAGGTAAATTCTGTCGAAGAAACCTCTTCCTTGAGTGATAAGATTGATGCTATTATGTCTATGCTTGTGAATGATAGGGCTAATATTGATCCTAATAATGTTCCATTAGCTTCATTGGTTGCACAAGAAGAACATGTTGATGTAAACTTCATTAAAAATAATAATTTCAACAACAATGCTTACCGGAACAATTCTAGTAACAACTATAGGCCATATCCTTATAATAATGGCAACGGCTATGGTAATTCTTATGGGAATTCTTACAACAATAATAGGAGTTCACCCCCTGGACTTGAAGCCATGCTTAAAGAATTTATTAGTACACAAACTGCTTTTAACAAATCTGTTGAAGAAAAGCTTGGGAAAATTGATATACTTGCTTCTAAAGTCGATAGTCTTGCTGCTGATGTTGATCTTTTGAAATTGAAAGTTTTGCCTAATGAAAATCATCATAATAAAATTGTTACTACAGCAAATGACATCCAAGTTAGAATTAATGAGAATATAAGATTAATGGCTGAACTGCGTGCTAGGTGGGATAGAGAAGAAAATGAAAAACTAGCTAAAGAGAAGAATGTAGCTAAAGTTTGGACTATTACCACCACTAGTAATGCTAATGCTACACATGTTACTGCACCTCCTACTATTAATAATAAAAGGATTGGTGTTAGCAATGTTTCCACTTCTAATGCAAAGCGCGAGAAACTGCCTGAAACTGCTAAAACTGCTGAAACTGCCTGTGATAAAGTCTGCTGAAATTTTTTCCAACATTGGGGATGATGATCCCATTGCTTTAGATTATAATGGTTTGAATTTTGATGATTGCCACATCTCTGAAGTTATAAAGTTCTTACAAAAACTTGCTAAAAGTCCTAATGCTAGTGCTATAAATTTGGCTTTCACACATCATATTACAAATGCTCTCATAAAAGCTAGAGAAGAGAAACTAGAGCGCGAAGCCTCTATTCCTAAAAAGCTAGAGGATGGTTGGGAGCCCATCATTAAGATGAAGGTTAAAGATTTTGATTGTAATGCTTTATGTGATCTTGGTGCAAGTATTTCTGTTATGCCTAAGAAAATCTATAATATGCTTGACTTGCCACCGCTGAAAAATTGTTATTTGGATGTTAATCTTGCTGATCATTCTACAAAGAAACCTTTGGGGAAAGTTGATAATGTTCGCATTACCGTTAACAATAACCTTGTCCCCGTTGATTTTGTTGTCTTGGATATTGAATGCAATGCATCTTGTCCCATTATATTGGGAAGACCTTTTCTACGAACTGTTGGTGCTATCTTTGATATGAAGGAAGGTAATATAAAATATCAATTTCCTCTCAAGTAAGGTATGGAACACTTCCCTAGAAAGAGAATGAAGTTACCTTTTGATTCTATTATGAGAACAAATTATGATGTTGACACTTCGTCTCTTGATAATACTTGATACACACTTTCTGCGCCTAGCCGAAAGGCGTTAAAGAAAAGCGCTTATGGGAGACAACCCATGTTTTTACCTACAGTACTTTGTTTTTATTTTGTGTCTTGGAAGTTGTTTACTACTGTAGCAACCTCTCCTTATCTTAGTTTAGTGTTTTATTGTGCCAAGTAAAGCCGTTGATAGAAAAGTAAGTACTAGATTTGGATTACTGCGCAGTTCCAGATTTCTTTGCTGTCACGAATCTGGGTCTACCTCCCTGTAGGTAACTCAGAAAATTATTCCAATTTACGTGAGTGATCCTCAGATATGTATGCAACTTTCATTCAATTTGAGCATTTTCATTTGAGCAAGTCTGGTGCCATTTTAAAATTCGTCAATACGAACTGTTCTGTTTTGACAGATTCTGCCTTTTATTTCGCATTGCCTCTTTTGCTATGTTAGATGAATTTCTTTGATCCATTAATGTCCAGTAGCTTTATGCAATGTCCAGAAGTGTTAAGAATGATTGTGTCACCTCTGAATATGTTAATTTTTATTGTGCACTAACCCTCTAATGAGTTTTTTCGAGTTTGGTGTGGAGGAAGTTTTCAAGGATCAAGAGAGGAGTATGATGCAACATGATCAAGGAGAGTGAAAGCTCTAAGCTTGGGGATGCCCCGGTGGTTCACCCCTGCATATATCAAGAAGACTCAAGCGTCTAAGCTTGGGGATGCCCAAGGCATCCCCTTCTTCATCGACAACATTATCAGGTTCCTCCCCTGAAACTATATTTTTATTCCATCACATCTTATGTGCTTTTCTTGGAGCGTCGGTTTGTTTTTTTTTTTGTTTTGTTTGAATAAAATGGATCCTAGCATTCACTTTATGGGAGAGAGACATGCTCCGCTGTAGCATATGGACAAGTATGTCCTTAGTTTCTACTCATAGTATTCATGGCGAAGTTTCTCCTTCGTTAAATTGTTATATGGTTGGAATTGGAAAATGATACATGTAGTAATTGCTATTAATGTCTTGGGTAAGGTGATACTTGGCAATTGTTGTGCTCATGATTAAGCTCTTGCATCATATGCTTTGCACCCATTAATGAAGAAATACATAGAGCATGCTAAAATTTGGTTTGCATATTTGGTTTCTCTAAGGTCTAGATAATTTCTAGTATTGAGTTTGAACAACAAGGAAGACGGTGTAGAGTCTTATAATGTTTTCAATATGTCTTTTATGTGAGTTTTGCTGCACCGGTTCATCCTTGTGTTTGTTTCAAATAAGCCTTGCTAGCCTAAACCTTGTATCGAGAGGGAATACTTCTCATGCATCCAAATTACTTGAGCCAACCACTATGCCATTTGTGTCCACCATACCTACCTACTACATGGTATTTTCCGCCATTCCAAAGTAAATTGCTTGAGTGCTACCTTTAAAATTCCATCATTCACCTTTGCAATATATAGCTCATGGGACAAATAGCTTAAAAACTATTGTGGTATTGAATATGTAATTATGCACTTTATCTCTTATTAAGTTGCTTGTTGTGCGATAACCATGTTCACTGGGGACGCCATCAACTACTCTTTGTTGAATTTCATGTGAGTTGCTATGCATGTCCGTCTTGTCTGAAGTAAGAGAGATCTACCACCTTATGGTTAAGCATGCATATTGTTAGAGAAGAACATTGGGCCGCTAACTAAAGCCATGATCCATGGTGGAAGTTTCAGTTTTGGACATATATCCTCAATCTCAAATGAGAAAATTATTAATTGTTGTTACATGCTTATGCATAAAAGAGGAGTCCATTATCTGTTGTCTATGTTGTCCCGGTATGGATGTCTAAGTTGAAGAATAATCAATAGCGACAAATCCAATGCGAGCTTTCTCCTTAGACCTTTGTACAGGCGGCATAGAGGTACCCCTTTGTGACACTTGGTAAAAACATGTGCATTGTGATGATCCGGTAGTCCAAGCTAATTAGGACAAGGTGCGGGCACTATTAGTACACTATGCATGAGGCTTGCAACTTGTAAGATATAATTTACATGATACATATGCTTTATTACTACCGTTGACAAAATTGTTTCATGTTTTCAAAATCAAAGCTCTAGCACAAATATAGCAATCGATGCTTTTCCTCTATGGAGGACCATTCTTTTACTTTCAATGTTGAGTCGGTTCACCTATTTCTCTCCACCTCAAGAAGCAAACACTTGTGTGAACTGTGCATTGATTCCTACATACTTGCTTATTGCACTTATTATATTACTCTATGTTGACAAATATCCATGAGATATACATGTTACAAGTTGAAAGCAACCGCTGAAACTTAATCTTCTTTTGTGTTGCTTCAATGCCTTTACTTCGAATTAATTGCTTTATGAGTTAACTCTTATGCAAGACTTATTGATGCTTGTCTTGAAGTGCTATTCATGAAAAGTCTTTGCTTTATGATTCACTTGTTTACTCATGTCATATACATTGTTTTGATCGCTGCATTCACTACATATGCTTTACAAATAGTATGATCAAGATTATGATGGCATGTCACTCCCGAAATTATCTGTGTTATCGTTTTACACCGCTCGGGACGAGCGAGAACTAAGCTTGGGGATGCTGATACGTCTCCGACGTATCGATAATTTCTTATGTTCCATGCCACATTATTGATGTTATCTACATGTTTTATGCACACTTTATGTCATATTCGTGCATTTTACGGAACTAACCTATTAACAAGATGCCGAAGTGCCGATTCTTTGTTTTCTGCTGTTTTTGGTTTCAGAAATCCTAGTAACGAAATATTCTCGGAATTGGACGAAATCAACGCCCAGGGTCCTATTTTGCCACGAAGCTTCCAGAAGACCGAAGAGGAGACGAAGTGGGGCCACGAGGCGGCCAGACTACAGGGCGGCGCGGCCCCTGCCCTGGCCGCGCGGCCCTGTCATCTGGGCCCCTCGTGTGGCCCCCTGACCTGCCCTTCCGCCTACTTATAGCCTCCGTTGCGAAAACCCCAGTACCGAGAGCCACGATACGGAAAACCTTCCAGAGACGCCGCCGCCGCCGATCCCATCTCGGGGGATCCAGGAGATCACCTCCGGCACCCTGCCGGAGAAGGGAATCATCTCCCGGAGGACTCTACGCCGCCATGGTCACCTCCGGAGTGATGTGTGAGTAGTCTACCCCTGGACTATGGGTCCATAGCAGTAGCTAGATGGTTGTCTTCTCCCCATTGTGCTATCATTGTTGGATCTTGTGAGCTGCCTAACATGATCAAGATCATCTATCTGTAATTCTATATGTTGCGTTTGTTGGGATCCAATGAATAGAAAATACTTGTTATGTTGATTATCAAAGTTATATCTATGTGTTGTTTATGATCTTGCATGCTCTCCGTTACTAGTAGATGCTCTGGCCAAGTAGATGCTTGTAACTCCAAGAGGGAGTATTTATGCTCGATAGTGGGTTCATGCCTGCATTGACACCTGGGACAATGACAGAAAGTTCTAAGGTTGTGTTGTGCTGTTGCCACTAGGGATAAAACATTGATGCTATGTCTAAGGATGTAGTTGTTGATTACATTACGCACCATACTTAATGCAATTGTCTGTTGCTTTGCACCTTAATACTGGAGGGGGTTCGGATGATAACCTGAAGGTGGACTTTTTAGGCATAGATGCAGTTGGATGGCGGTCTATGTACTTTGTCGTAATGCCCAATTAAATCTCACTATACTCATCATGATATGTATGTGCATGGTCATGCCCTCTTTATTTGTCAATTGCCCAACTGTAATTTGTTCACCCAACATGATGTTTATCTTATGGGAGAGACACCTCTAGTGAACTGTGGACCCCGGTCCAATTCTCTTTACTGAAATACAATCTATCGCAATACTTGTTCTACTCGTTTTCTGCAAACAATCATCTTCCACACAATACGGTTAATCCTTTGTTACAGCAAGCCGGTGAGATTGACTTCCTCACTGTTTCGTTGGGGCAAAGTACTTTGGTTGTGTTGTGCAGGTTCCACGTTGGCGCCGGAATCCCTGGTGTTGCACCGCACTACATCCCGCCGCCATCAACCTTCAACGTGCTTCTTGGCTCCTACTGGTTCGATAACCTTGGTTTCATACTGAGGGAAACTTGCCGCTGTACGCATCACACCTTCCTCTTGGGGTTCCCAACGGACGCGTGTTGAACGCGTATCACACCCTGCTGCTTGAACTTGACGACGCGGGAGAAGGGATTGTGCGCGGAGGGTACCTGAGTTTGGTGAGTATGAAGAACACAGGGCAAGCCAAACGGCTGAGATGCAGGCAGAGCTACACTTTGTGTTGCTGAATCATGATAAAACTTGCATGAACCGACGAGGCTCGCGGCGGTGATGACATCGCATCGGGATGCGATTTCTTCAAAGGGGCCATCAGCAAACACCCAAGAACCGCCACTCTCATTGATCGATCTCGCCATTGGAAGGATGCGGTCAAGTGGGTGTGGGGGTGTGAGAGTGGGACGCTGGCGTTTGGGTATGAGGTATTGGAGGACAGTGCGAGCGGCAGCTGGTAGAGCGATATGGATAAAAGTCCACAACTCCTACTAGTACCATTAAACAGGTGGCTCGAGATGATCCGAAAAAGGCATGGCGGCGGTGGTGCAGGGGCTGCTGGTGTAGGCGGGGTCACCAGAGAAGATGGAGATGAAGAAGACGGAGAGGCAGGCAAAAAAACAATTTGAATTGAAATCAATATACGAGTACTACGGGCGTGCCTTCTCTCTCTGGTCTCTGCTGCACTTACTGCACCTGTCGTGAAGGCGTGTGACCCGAGAAGAAGCTAATGTATTGTATAGCTGTCCTTGCACACCGTGGAGCTGTATTTTGTCTCATCAAATCAGCTCTGGACAGTTTCAGCAGAGAAAAGATCCTTTGCCATCATCATGATATATTACCACGGGCCCACGGCAGTGCACATTCATCTTGTACTACCATATACTGTACTGCTCTATATGTTGCACAAACCACCACTTGGACATTTTTTTTTGCAGTTTCCACCATGTGGTGGTCTAAAATGTTGCAAATTGCACCACTTGGTTATCTAATCAGCTAGTTAGTCATGTTGATAGCAAAATCGACAAGTGGGTTCAACATGTCAATGCTCCAATTAATGTTTTAGAAAAAATAGATTTTTCAAAATTCATACTTCTTTTATTTAGCTATTTAAAAATATGTATTCATTTATTTCAACAAATATTGTGCGGTCTTGAATTTTTTCAAACAAATATTATGGCATCGGGTTCGGGACTCCGATAAGGACTGGTCGTGGTACGGGAACCCGAAATGAGGCCCACAACATGGTCGAAAGTGGCAAGAAACCCGTCGAGGTGGATGAACTCGGGAAACCTTGGTAGAGGTAGGGATCTTGAGGAGGCCATTAGGGTTAGCCTACCCCCAATAAGCGTATGAGCGAAAAAAAATCACATAAGTAGTAGCTATTATTAAAATTTCACAAATGTTACGCGCTTTTGAATATTTCAAAAGTATTGTGGCGTCACGTTGGCCTTGCCCGAATTTTACCTTTCGAGGCTAGATGTCACGAGCATGATCACTCAACCAACCGGGTCCAAACATATATATACAATTGGCCTCCTCGAGCCTACACCGACCAGATTGTCGCTGAAACTGGATCATATAGTGTCTATAGGATTGATGTCCTAAGGAAATATTCCAACAACGGAAGCCGTTTGATTCGTTGTATTATATTCCTTAGGAATCTTGTTGGGCTTGTTTGGTTCGAAGAAATTCATAGAAATTTTGTGGGATTCAAATCTCAGTGGCTCCTTAGATTCTTGAATACATGATAATTCATACTAATTCACGTGTTTTTTGTGTAGCACTACAACCAAAAACATGGAATTCAAATTTGTGTGATTTCTTTCATATAGGATTAATTCAACATGCAATCATATTCAATTCCTGCATTATTTCTATTTTAACATTTTGTACACATCATGCATGCGACCCAAACAATGCGTGCATGGTGGGGGGTTGTTTCGTTGCAAAAGCACTTGGTCACACCACAAACAAACATGCAACAATTAATCTAAATTCATGTGGTTTCCCCGCGATGCAACCAAACAATATTCGATGAAACTAAGCATGCCATAAACATATACAATACACACCATAAATTTTGGCTGCTTTGATTATTCGCAAGATTTTCAAAGTGCGGGAATATGAAAATTGTATGATTAGAGAGTGATGATCATCTCCAAATATATAGGATTGAGAAACAACGGTATTTGGATCCAATAATGTTTGATTACGTGTGAAAACCAAAAGAAATAATAACATACGGTTACACAATGAAGGATTTTTTGTTTTTATATAAAAATGTATTGTCAATGAATTCTGAAAATTCTATCCTATGAATTAAACAATCAGAAATCGTGTCAGACTAATTCCTACGATTCGAGATTCTGGTACGGAGTATGATTTCTTTAAAGGGGCGCCGAGGGACGTGGGTAGCAATGTCGGGTCCCTGTCTTGTCTGTATACACTGTACTTACGTCAGACTAGTGTTGCTCAGGAAGTCTTAATCTGATTTACTCTGAAGCTAGATGCATCACTGTTTCCAGTCTGACACCAGAAATCCTCAACTCGTCTCTAGTCTCTGTCCTCGTTTTTTCGGCAAAATAGACAGAAATAACCCAAAGTCAAAAAGATTGGGAAAAACAAACTTTCAACATACTAGCAAGATTGGGTTATTTTTGTCCAAATTCTCGTTTTTTTTTTCTCTTGGCTTTCCTACCCTTGAATCCATGTCACTTACGTGTGTTGCCCATGCGTCAGGTCCCACACTTCAGTGAGCACAAGTGACGTGCTGTACATACGCAAACTCCCAGCGATCTTCTTTGTCAAGAGAAGACGCATCAAGATTCAAGACCCGATCGCATTTCTTGCTTTCGGCCAGGGGTCCTCCATGTAAAAGTTAGGGATTTAGATGTAATTTCATGTTTATTTTGTGTGCTGTTGTAAACAGTTGATTTTTTATGTCTATTTGAATCTTGGTCAAATCTTAGGTTTGACCTAGATTTAAACAAGTTTAAAACATGAAAATGAATAACTAAGCATGGATCCTCCTTAGTCAATCCAAAATGAAGCTTTTGGGAGGTTTTTGAAATTTCCATGTTTGAAACCCAAAACCACTTCTTTCATGCTAGACTTCATAAGACATAGTTTAGGGATAGGGGTACATACATGATTTGTCTGGTTTCAATATGTCTAGACCTTGTTTATCAACTTGAATGCTTACTATATGACATAAGAAGACTATGTGCTTTGGTTTTTCATTTATCTATTTATTTTTTGAATTTTATGCCCATTTGAATCTTGGTCAAATCCCAAGTTTGACCAGGATTTAAACAAGTTTAAAACATGAAAATGAAAAGGTGTAAGCATGGATCCTTCGTAGTCACTCTAAAATGAAGCTTTTGGGAGGTTCTTGAAATTTACATGCATGTTTGAAACCCAAAACCACTTTTCTTCATGCTGGACTTCCTAAGACAGAGTTTAGGGTTAGGGGTAGATACATGATTTTTCTGGTTTGAATATGTCTAGACCTTGTTTATCAACTTAAATGTTTACTATATGACATAATTAAGAAGGCTATGTGCTTTGGTTTTTCATTCTTTAGATTTTTTGTCTGAATTTTTATGCCCATTTGAATCTTGGTCAAATCCTAGGTTTGACCAAGATTTAAATAAGTTTAAAACATGAAAATGAAAAGATAAGCAACGATCGTTTAGTCGCTCTAAAATGAAGCTTTTGGGAGGTTTTTGAAATTTCCATGTTTGAAACCCAAAACCACTTCTCTTCATGCTTGACTTCATAAGACGAATTTTAGGGTCGATAAGGGGTAGATACATGATTTGTTTGGTTTGAATATGTCTAGACCTTGTTTATCAACTTGAATGCTTACTATATGACATAAGAGGACTATGTGCATTGGTATTTCATTTTTTGATTTCTATGCCCATTTGAATCTTGGTAAATCCTAGGTTTGAGCAAGATTTAAACAAGTTTAACATGTGAAAATGAAAAGGTAAGTCTGGATCCTTCTCTTAGAAACCCTAAAATGAAGCTTTTGGGAGGTTCTTGAATTTACCATGTTTGAAACTAAAAACCACTTCGTTCATGCTTGACTTCATAAGACAGAGTTTAGGGTTAGGGGTAGATACATGATTTTTCTGGTTTGAATATGCCTAGACCATGTTTATCAATTTGAATACTTACTATATGACATAAGAAGGCTATGTGCTTTGGTTTTTCATTCTTTTGATTTTTTCTAATTTTTTATGCCCATTTGAATCTTGGTCAAATCCTAGGTTCGACCAAGATTTAAACAAGTTTAAACATGACAATGAAAAGGTAATTAATCCTAGATCCTTCTTAATTAACCAGTCAGTCTAATTAAAATGAAGCTTTTGGGAGGTTTTTGAAATTTCCATGTTTGAAACCCAAAACCACACTTCTCTCGCTTCATGCTTGACTTCATATATAATTAAGACAAAGTTTAGGGTTAGGGTGTACATGATTTGACTGGTTTGAATATGTCTAGAGCTTGTTTATGAACTTGAATGTTTACTATATGTCATAAGAAGACTATGTGCTTTGGTTTTTTATTTTATTTATTTTATGCCCATTTGAATATTGGTCAAATACTAGGTTTGACCAAGATTTAAACAAGTTTAAAACATGAAAATGAAAAGGTAAGCCTGGATCCTTCTTAGTCACTCTAAAATGAAGATTTTGGGAGGTTTTTGAAATTTCCATGCATGTTTGAAACCAAAAACCACTTCTCTTCATGCTTGACTTCATAAGACAGAGTTTAGGGTTAGGGGTAGATACATGATTTGTCTTATTGGAATATGTCTAGACTTTGTTTATCAACTTTTGAATGATTACTATATATATATATATATATGTGACATAAGAAGACTATGTGCTTTTGTTTTTCATTTTTCTGATTTTTTTTATTTTTATGCCCATTTAAATCTTTGTCAAATCCTAGGCTTGACAATGATTTAAACAAGTTTAAAACATGAAAATGAAAAGGTAAGCATGGATCCTTCTTAGTCACTCTAAAATGAAGCTTTTGGGAGGTTTTTGAAATTTCCATGTTTGAAACCAAAAAACACTTCTCTTCATGCTTGACTTCATAAGACATAGTTTAGGGTTAGGGGTAGATACATGATTGAATATGTCTAGACCTTGTTTATCAACTTTTGAATGCTTACTATATATATATATATATATATATATATATATATATATATATATATGTGACATAAGAAGACTATGTGCTTTTGTTTTTCATTTTTCCGATTTTTTTTAATTTTATGCCCATTTAAATCTTGGTCAAATCCTAGGCTTGACAATGATTTAAACAAGTTTAAAATATGAAAATGAAAAGGACAGCTAAAAGAATTTTAGGCCA
>NC_061510.1:54603273-54777869 GCF_022539505.1 Lolium rigidum | reverse complement strand
GCGGCTTGTCAACACTTGTAGAGCCGGGAAGAGCCTAGAGCTGCGGCTGGCTGAGACCCCTCCGAGCGACGGCCCGCAATGCTCTTCCGGTCACACGCGGCGATGCGAAGTGCAAGGGCGTGCCACCTGACCTATACCTGGTCGGGAAGGTGATGGGGATGCCTCGCTTAGTTTCCTGCATGGCATACACGTAAACATTAAATACGAGCCTCGATCGGCTCTCGGGTTATCCTGTGAATCGGCTCAAAGAGCCGATCCACCCATGATTCGTACGGGTGCACGAATATATGGTGATCCTGCTTGATCAAGATAAAGCTAATGAGATCTACGACGATTTAGGGTTTTCACCGCATAATCGGATCATCCTACTCCGGGTTGGGCCTCGCGGCCACGCACGGTGATCGTAAGCCGATCCTAAACAAGGCCTAAAAACCAACATGAAGTTGATCCTCGGAACATCCTGTTTAGGACTTGCGAACGCCACCCTACGTGCCGCTGGATCCTCCCCCCCTTCGTAAGGCCCAGCTATTGCAGATATTAAACTAATCCTTGCAGAACAAGGAGCAATCGTAACGGATCAGATCTACTAAATAATGATCAAGCGGGGTGCCGCCCCCACACCTGAGACAGATGTGAGGGCGGCTAGACATGCGAGGGTTGCACTACGTAAGCATGTTATACGAAGAGCTATGCTAACCCTAACACATCTATGATAACTACGTTGCTCGCCATCAAAGACGCTTCAGTACGAGCAACGCATGAACAACGTGGAGCTTGTGCTGCCTAGATCGCAAGATGCGATCTAGGCGACATGTCGCTACCCGGTAGAAACCCTCGAGACGAAGGAGTTGGCGATGCGCCGAGATTGGTTTGTTTTGGGTTGAACGTGAGTTGTTGTTTATTCCATAAACCCTAGATACATATTTATAGTCCAGGGGACTTTCTAATCGTGGGAATATCCCATCGTGCACGATACAAACTCTAACTTTTGATCTAAGATATAATCTACTATAACTAAAGATACACGGGCAATCTAGCCCAAATTCTCCATGCAAGGCCGCTTCAGAGATCTTCCACGTGTAATCTTCCAAGCCCATCTCTCTAACGGCCCACCTTCGGATTTGACCAAAATCTGGTGATAACACATGCCCCCCTGGTTTTGGAAATATCATTTCCAAAATCATTATGCTTTCCTTTGTCGGGTCATGTCGTGGCAGAGCAAAGCTGTTGCAGTATCCGTTATCATTATGCCCTGTCTTCTCAGCTTCTCTGCAGAATTCGATAGCTCTGGCGTCATCTCCTTGGAAACTGTAATGACATTAAATTTCCACCAGGCTCCTCATTATTTAACTGTGCCGATCGATTAGCTTCCTTCACCCCTTCCTCTGTTCCAGCCATCGGCACCAAAAAACCCTCTTCTCCCTCAGCCATGTCTTCCTCTTCCTCCTCCTTCTCAAACCTCTTCCCCCAATTCTCGCCGAAGAAGAAGAACGAGGATAGCCTTCACTCCAAGGTGAAACCCCTCTCCCCCGACAATGGGAAGAAAGAAGGAGAAGTAGCGAAGGCCAAGGCCTTCCCCTCCGCCAAGCTCCCGCCGAAGAAGCGCTCCCGCATGTGGGCGGATAGCGAGGATGAAGACGACGATGAAGAAGGAGAAGAAAAGGAGGAAGATGAATCTTCCTCTTCCGCCGGGTACCCGCCAACCAAGCGCTTCCGCTCCTGGGCGGACAGCGAGGACGATGATGATGACGAGGAGGAAGAAGCTCCGGCCACGGGCTGGGGTAGCAGCGACGAGGAGCTCCCGGGAGCGGCGCCGACGACATCGACGGCGGTGACGACGAGGACGGCGACGACTAGTAGAATAGGACTAGTAGTAGCGAGTGCACTAGGCACTAGATCCCTCTTTTGAGAGCCATCGGCTCTTTCTTGTAAAGCCGCTCCTCCGAATTAATGAAACTGTTCTTTTGATTCATCCTTCAATTACTCCAATTTCATTCCTTCCGCCTTGTCATGCCAAGACCGATAGCAACGTATCGGATTTCTTTTCTTTTGGACGCCTATGAAGCCGGACTCTCATGTCGACTAGCTCGTAGGCCAAGAACTTCTCCATTTCAGGCTGCGATTTGGTATCTGACCATGATTTTTCGCAATCCCTTAGCCGATAACTACTCATCGGCTATTTTGAGAATCTAGTCCCTTTCCTCCTCTTGCAGCGACAGGACGGTCCAAACTTGTAACAAACAAAAACTGACGGCCTCCTATCCCGATTCAGAGGAGATCACAATGCAGGGCCAGTCGATGCGACTCCGATCGGCTTTCCAAAACAAAGCAGCCACCAGCCAGCCTGCCCCCGAGTCTCAGTCGAGGCGAGAACGGTAATGGATCAGCCGAATGTGCCGCCTATGCAGATTTAGCCGATTTCACCAAATCGGCTCCCCAAAGCAGAGAACCTTCAGGGTGAGCTGCCCCCCGAGCTTCTCCAGTCTACTTCGCGCCTTGGTCAGATCGGCTCCTCCCCTGCACTGACTGTCGATGTCGATGCGAACTTTGAGCATATAACCAGCCGGTCTGGCTTCGCTTCTTAGTTCTGAAGTCGATGCCCTTGCATCGGCTGAAATTTTTTTTTTATTTGGCCGATTTTTCTTAATCGGCCCCCAATGTTTCACTGCAACGCATGTTTGCACATGTTTATCTGCACATGTTCATCTGACTACAGGCCCCCCGAGCCGAATCTGCCAAATGACTGCAGATATCGGCTTTTATGGTTAGTCAGGGCACTGCACTTGCACGTCGGCTTCGCAAAGATTCATGCTGACTCTCATCTACCGTCGTGGCCGCCGCCCGATGGATCATTGCTCGAATACAAGCGGAATATGTGCGAGAGGATAATTTTGGCCGATTGCTGGAATCGGCCTCCACATTGCTCGTTCGATGAAGGTTTTGTAATGCCCCTCCATAAGTTTTTTGGGGCCGATCACAAGGATCAGCCTCGCCCAGTTTGCTCATTGGGTCAATCTTGCTACTCGGTCAGGCTGGATAAAACCAACCCAACCTCTGACTTGATGCGCCTGCTGTCGTCCACCTTGAGTGCATCGTATAATCGTGGAGCACTAAGCTCCGTCGGCAAGACGAGCACCATGTTTGTGCCAGCCGATGTTTCATCATCGGCTTTCTTTTGCTTGGGACGCCACTCCATTCTCCATGGACGACCCTCTTCATCCAGGGCTCGCTGAACCTTTGCAGCCAGATCAGGCCGTGCCTTCCTTAGCGTATGCAGGTATAACCTTTCGGCTTCCTCCAGGCCGCGCAACCGCTGAACCCTGCGTTTTTGTGAACGGCTGAGTCCGTCAGGGCACCACCTTGGACGGTGGTACCTGTCTTCTTCTTCTGGTCCCTCGTCTTCGGAATCCTCAAGATCTGCCCAACGAGGTGACTCAGCGCGTTTGCCTTGTGGCGGGAGAGGTCCTAAGCGCTTGAACACAGACACGTTGGCTGCCTCCTTCTTCTTCTTGTTGCATTCTGGGCAATTGCCGATTGTGGGCAATCGGCTCATTCCTGAATCCCAGCAGTGTCTGAAGAAAGGGCAGTCCCGGTGTCTGGCGTTGTCATCTTGCTCCCTTGATGTGTCCGTGGCACGGCGCTCGTGCTCCTCCTCATCGCGATCCTCGCCGACGATGTCTTCTCGGCTTCTCTAGCCGGACGATCTCCTTCATCATCATAGTTGGACCGTCGGCGTTGGTCGTACTGACTCACATATTTGTTGAGGAGGTGATCAGAGAGAGGTCGTTGATATCTTATATTCTTCACCTCTCCCTCTGTGACGTAGCGCTTGCCATCATGATGGAGCCGATCGCGTGGAGCGGCTTCCTCTGTGTCCTTGCTATGAGAGCAGCTGCCCTCATCTCCATCTTTGCCAGAGTGGTTCCCAGGCCCTACCATGTTGATGCTGAACGAGGGACCTGGCTGGCAACCCTCAGGGTAGGTGACTTCCACCATGTTAACGGCGGGGAAGGGTTGGGTGTCGACCTTCATGGCGTACCGGTTGAAAATTAGCCGCCCCTTCTCTATCGCCGCTTGGATGTGCCGACGCCACACCCTGCAGTCGTTGGTGGCATGGGAGAGCGAGTTGTGGAATTTGCGAGTATGGCTTTCCGTTCGGCCTCTTGCGCCGTGGGGAACTTGAGACCTTCGAGAATCGTCAACTCGTTTCTCCTTGAGCAGGAGGTCGAAGATTTGTTCGATCTTGGTCACGTCAAAATCAAATCCCCTCGGCGGCCCCGGTGGCTTTACCCATTTGCAGGATACGGGGTTCCTCCCCGAGTCCACTCAGCCATTGCTACTTCTTGGTCTCCCGCAGGAACTCCGTCTTCCTCTCGCATCGACCAGGACTACTGCACGCTTGAACTTGTCTTGGTACGGGTCTGGGTGGCGCTGTTCATATGCTGATAGTTTCTGAACCATGTGCGCCAGCGAGGGATAATCTGCTTGGGAGGCCATGTCCTTGAGCTGTGTTGCAAGGCCAGCTACTGCCAACTCGATCGCTTCCTTTTCGGTTATACGAACCGAATAACATCGGTTCCTAAGATTCCTCGAAGCGCTGGATGTACTCGTCACCGTTTCTCCGCGCTTCGACGTAGTTGTGCTAGATCGGCAATGCTAGACTCGGAAGCTTCTAAATGGTATTGCATATGGAACTCGTTCTTCCAATTGCTTCCAAGACCGGATGGAGTTTGCCGGCAAAGAGGTGTACCATCCAAAAGCCGATCCCGTGAGGGACTCGTGAAAAGAGCCTCACGCGTAGCTGATCCGACACCGAAGCCGGTCCTAGTTGCGCCAAATATCGGCCGACGTGCTCGATGGAGCTGGAGCCATCCGATCCACTGAATTTGGAGAAGTCGTGGAGCCGATATTTAGGTGGCAGCGGAATCATCTCGTACTCGTCGGGGTACGGCTTGGAATAGCCGATTGCCCTTCTCTTCGGCACCATGCCGAACCGGTCTCTCGGTATGGTACCGATCCGATCCGCTGTGCTGGCTGCGGGAGTTGCACTCTGAAGATTCGCCGGGGTGGCGTACTTAGCCAGCCATGTTTGCTTTTCCAGCTCTGAGCCAACTGCAGGAGCTGGGCTCGGGAGATTCGTCGGGGTGGCGTACTTAGTTAGCCACGTCTGCTTCTCAAGCTCTGTTGCTGACGTTCCTCCTGTTTGCGCCGGAGTCCCTGACGTTGTGGCCTGGTTTGAGAGTGGCCGGCTGCCACAATCCGGCACATACGTACACGCGTATCCTTGAGGGATCTCCTTAGGCGCCTCAGCCAAGAACTGGTAGTCACTAGGGTCACCACCGATCTTGTAGACGACGAATGCCGGTGTAGCCGGCACTTCAGCTGGTGCTGCCAACGCATATGGCAGCGGCGGACGGGACTGGAGTGGCAACTCTCCCTGATGCGTCCCGAGAGCTGGTCCTGACGGCGAGTACTGGTGGCTCATGATCTCCTGGATCACGCGCAGAGCGAGACGCTCCAACACGTTGACCAAGTTTTCAGAGTGGCGGTGTAGCGAGTGAGCCACCAAGTAGTTGATCTCCTGCCGCAGGGCCCTGGTGCGTTCCTCCGACGGGGCAGAGAGATCTATCCCATCGAGTGCACCTTGCGGTGAGAATCCCTTCCATCTGATGCCATGGGAACGGGTTCTCTGAAAAGAGCCGATGAGGTCGGCTTCGAGGGTGACCTTGATCTCGTCATATCTCTTCTTGAGCTCGTCAGGCAGCTCCTCGTAGGTGACTGGCGTGCCGTCCGCCATCTCAGATGTAGATGGCGATGTGGTTGATGTAGATGATGGTCCCACCGGGCGTGCCAGAATGTGTTGACTGCCAAAACCCACCGGCGGGCAGCGGCTTGTCAACACTGTAGAGCCAGGAAGAGCCTAGAGCTGCGGCTGGCTGAGACCCCTCCGAGCGACGGCCCGCAATGCTCTTCTGGTCACACGCGGCGATGCGAAGTGCAAGGGCGTGCCACCTGACCTATACCCGGTCGGGAAGGTGATGGGGATGCCTCGCTTAGTTTCCCGCATGGCATACACGTAAACATTAAATACGAGCCTCGATCGGCTCTCGGGTTATCTCGTGAATCGGCTCAAAGAGCCGATCCACCCATGATTCGTACGGGGTGCACGAATATATGGTGATCCTGCTTGATCAAGATAAAGCTAATGAGATCTACGACGATTTAGGGTTTTCACCGCATAATCGGATCATCCTACTCCAGGTTGGGCCTCGCGGCCACGCACGGTGATCGTAAGCCGATCCTAAACAAGGCCTAAAAACCAACATGAAGTTGATCCTCGGAACATCCTGTTTAGGACTTGCGAACGCCACCCTACGTGCCGCTGGATCCTCCCCCCCTTCGTAAGGCCTAACTATTGCAGATATTAAACTAATCCTTGCAGAACAAGGAGCAATCGTAACGGATCAGATCTACTAAATAATGATCAAGCGGGGTGCCGCCCCCACACCTGAGACAGATGTGAGGGCGGCTAGACATGCGAGGGTTGCACTACGTAAGCATGTTATACGAAGAGCTATGCTAACCCTAACACATCTATGATAACTACGTTGCTCGCCATCAAAGACGCTTCGAGTACGAGCAACGCATGAACAACGTGGAGCTTGTGCTGCCTAGATCGCAAGATGCGATCTAGGCAGCATGTCGCTTACCTGGTAGAAACCCTCGAGACGAAGGAGTTGGCGATGCGCCGAGATTGGTTTGTTTTGGGTTGAACGTGAGTTGTTGTTTATTCCATAAACCCTAGATACATATTTATAGTCCAGGGGACTTTCTAATCGTGGGAATATCCCATCGTGCACGATACAAACTCTAACTTTTGATCTAAGATATAATCTACTATAACTAAAGATACACGGGCAATCTAGCCCAAATTCTCCGTGCAAGGCCGCTTCAGAGATCTTCCACGTGTAATCTTCCAAGCCCATCTCTCTAACGGCCCACCTTCGGATTTGACCAAAATCTGGTGATAACAGATACTTGTTGCCTTTCTAAAAATATCTCAACTAGCTTTAGTTCTCTTATTGTTAGTTGTGATGCTTTTGAGATTTTGTTGGTTGAAGTTCATTAATATACCATAAGCGAAAAATTATCCATTGGCTATATATGCTTTTTAGCAAGAATCCTTTCGGTATATCTTTTGACTTTCTCTTGGATATCATGTGTTTTCTTTATTTCAACTAACCTTATGTGTGTGCATGTTTGTTTGTGGACTTCCATCATGATTTTTTGTCCACTTAGAAACTTATATACATAAAAGTGTTAATCTCTAGCCTTGATATCCCCGTTCTTTGCCGACCATCTTTATTATTCGTTTAGTTTTGGATTTATGAGTGCTTGGTCTACTTTGATTGCATCTTCATGCACTCATATCTCATGAATGTTTTGGGGCTCACGTTTTTCTTGGTAAGCGTATTGATTATTATCAATACCATATTTCTTGTTTGTATTCTAAATGTTTTAGAGGGAGTTAGGATTCCATGTTTGTGCATATCGTATTCAAATGCAATAATCCTAATTTATGGGGGAACCTTGGGGAGCTTCCTTATTTCATTTAGAGCAATATATCTTTCTATCATGACATCTTTTATTTGTGCAAGTGGTTCTTTGGATCTTTTGATTGATTGATTCATTTGTTAAAGTTTCTTCACATTATTATCTTTTGCAATCTTTGATCATCAATATATTGTGTTTTCTATTCGTTATTGGATATGTAAATTTGATTCTACTCATATTATTAGAAATTCACACCTTGGGGAGGAACTCATAATATATTGGCCTTCTAAATTTGGCACCCATTTTTCACTTGTTGACAATGGGGGAGGAGTTTATAGGGTTTAAGGGAAATGGTTTTATACTTAAGTTTGGTTTGTAGTTAAGTGTTTTTCCTCTCATGCATTTCATATCTGTTATGTTTTGCATGGTTGAATAAATAGTGGAAACCCTCCCGAAGGTTAAGCTTGACAACATATGCAATGAAATTCAAGTTCATCACACGTGCATATATTGTGGCGTAGTTTTCTCTATATATGTTGCTTCTACTCACATCTCTTACATTAGTTGTAGTTCGTGTGATTAGAATCGGTTTTGATATGTGCTAGTAGCTTTGTGTTACTTTACCATATCAAATACAACCTCTTGTATACAACTTATTCTCGGATAAGTTGCATACTTATTTATAATATTCATTATATAAACCATCTTGGTGAGATTTTCATCAACTACCGAAATGGGGGAGATTGTAATCGTGCATTGCCCCTAAGTGTTTTTTTGGTAATTGATGACAATCCTCTATGGACTAATATTTTTATTGTCTTTATATGAAGGAATATTTCATAGGTATTTCTTCAAGTCCATATGTTGGAATCAAGTGGATGCCATGAATATAATGTTATAACTTTTGTATTGGCATCAAGATCATCGATTTGAAGAGAAGAATATGATATGATCAAGAACAAGAAATGAAGATAGATTTCTTGTGCGGAACTCAAGTTTTCCATGCTCTAGCTTATGTGTTAAGCAATGAATGATCAATATATTATGCTAGAGCATTAAGACATAAAAGGTTGACCAAGACTAAGAGTGAAGATTAATTCAAGTTGGTCAACACATGAAGCATAAAGAATGTACCACTTTAGATCATGTGATCTTGTGGTATGGTAAGCCTTTTCAATTATGCTTCATGAGCTAACCCACTATATATGTGCATTTGTGTTTTCTATGTGGGTTAGGTATCTTTTCATGGGCATGCATCAAGATGTATGGTCTCATATAGCCAATGTGAGGATGGCATCAAATATGGATGTCATCAAGGTGGAGAAGGGAAAGGTCAAGATGTGTATATCGAGAAGATCATGCTTGATGCTTGCCGTCCAATTGGTGATAATGGAATTGTGAAGATATGTATCAATGGAGCTTTCCGATAGTGGTGTATGGTAAAGCAATCATGAGTCTTCACGAAGCAACAATGATCAAGTGGGCATTCCGGCTTGAATGAAACATGAAGCGTCATCATCAAGATCAAGTGGGATGTGCAAGGAAAATGTATGGCCTTGCTAGGTTTTCCTTTTACTCTTCTCAAGGTGGTTGTTGAGAGATCGGGTTATAGGATAGATAGCCGCACTATCAAGAGGAGATTTCGGTTGAGTAACTTGATCGCACCGTCTTAGGGAGCTCAATCCTTTGCATTCTTTACATCCCTATATTATTTTTGCTTCTTCGTATTTATTTATTGTAGGTTCTTCATCTTGTTGCTAGTTTTACAACAAGTCCAAGTTCATCTAAAACGGAATTCTTTGCGTTTTCATGTTTGGAGGTTTTACCGGTTAGAATTTTTTAGATAGGAAAAACCTTTCATATTGTTGTTCTTACTCAATGGTCGTACTATGATGTTTCTAAGCATAATGTTGTAGAGCTCTTTTTCATGATTCCAACGAGCCAAGATCATGGAAATCGTAATCCGGATGCAAAAGTTGATGCAGCACTCGGCCTGCCGGGCTCAGCGCGGGGGTTGGCTCGATTTTTGCCCCAAACGTTCATATTTTGAGGGGCTGTAAAAGGGGTCTTCTTCCCCATTGTTTTAGGTGGTAGCCTGCATCTCTCCAATGTGACTACCTCACCTTGTGTGGGGGGACACGGGAATACATCTTCGTCTCCACGTGCCTCGGTTATCTCTATACCCGAGTTTAGTTTTCTTGTGATAGCCATCGTGCTTGAAATACATATATCTTGCTATCACTTGTGTTACATATATCTTGTGCATATCTTGCTTAGCTTGAATTGTTGTTGTTGCACTTAGTTGAGCCTAGAATATTTAGGTTTTCTGCTTGTTAAATAAATGTTAGTTTAATTCTGCATTCTTACAAGCCAAATTTCTAATAATTTTTAAAACGACTATTCACGCCCCCCCTCTAGGTAATATCTCACCCTTTTAAATGGAGTGTTGTGAAGCTATGCTATATGAGGGCATCATGGTACATGTATTTTACATTCCATGGCAAAGTCGGAACGGAGAATGTCGTGGAAGCTGAGATTTGAGGACTTGTAATGGTGGTTCGAGTCTTTATGGCAATGAGGATTTTTCTTGTGACCGGGGTCTCGTAACAGCACTATGCAAGTAGAGGCGATAACACATGGAAAGTTCAAGGCTTACACTTTAGGGTGAAAATTCAAGGTCTTGCTTTAATTCGTAGTGCGGCGCAATAACCTTATTGAAAAACATTATTTTGAGAGTGTGAAATTTTTCCAGGGTGAAAACCTATGATCTATGATCGGGGGACGACAATGCTTGTGCACTATTTTCTTCTTGGAGACATCGCTTTTAGAGAATTTAAACTTCAGGTGTTATCTGCATGGTGTGTGTACTACTGGTACAAGGTTTAGATTATTACGGGACTTTTCACCTTCTTGGCTTTTTTTTTGTAGTGTGCGTTGGCAGGGCCATTAGGAACCCACATTTTTTTAGAGTTCATGTGTAATTAGTATAGGTAGTATATTCACAATACAAATGTATTATCTTTGTCGGAAAAAAATCAGAAAATAGATTCCTCAAATTATGATAGTTGCTAGCTAGCTTTTCCACGTCGGCTTGACCTTACTTCCTCTCACCAGCCGCTAGCACATGCATGAGTTCGAATTTTTTTAGACAAGGAGAGGCCTGGAAGGGCCTGGATACCATTAATATTCAAAGAGGTGGGTACAAATTACAGAAGGGACAACATAAAATCAAAAATAACACATATATCCCTGGATTTTACAAAAAAAAACCTGCAAAATGGAAAGTACAAAGCAATCGGGTCCTCCACCGGAACTGAGCAAGACAGAGCTCCAGCCATGGCCAACATCAGCATTGGGGACTGCACCACTTGAAACCGGGTCGACGAAGAGTGTCACCGCGAGCCCATCAGAGGGCCTCTTCTTGGAGGTTAAGGAACCGTCGGGAATCCTCACCGACGACAATGGCCACAAGTTGGCCGTCAGGGTCGATAGGAAAACAAAGGCTACCGACAATGCATTGCAAGATTTGGTATCACGACTCCATAGAACATCACCTCCATTAACAAAGCCAACAGTCCACTCCTCTTCCCAACACCTCCATGAGCAGAGGAGCAAGACATGATGTAGCCGCCGTTGGAATTGAGATGCCGACATGAAGATCTTCATGGCACCGCAGCAAGGAAATCAATCCACCGTCGAACTCTAAGCTCCCACAACAAACCGGAGGAAGCAGATGAAAAATGGATTTGCAGTAGAAGAAGTTGAAGACGCAGACCTTATTTAGGGAGCCATCGGTGATCTTCACCGATGCAGCTTCTGGCTCTCCCCATGAGAGCACCACCGCATCAGGAAGAAGAACCACTCCAAGCCAGATCTGGTCCACAAAATCCTGCTTGAGATTCCTGTAGCATACCTTATTTCGAGGGATGCATGTGCTTCTCCACTCTGCCTTCGTTGCCACTTGCCACCGGAAGGATACAAAGTAGAGCAAGCACAAGATGTGGTGTATCTGTCTGCCAGAGATCACCATCCTACCCTCAAACTCCACAAAGGGTAAACCTACGTGAAAACTAGTCCGACACCTTCCCTTTGCCAACTCCAGCGAGCATCGTTGACGAGAGCGGCGCCAGTCTAGTCTGGTGGCACAAAGGCGGAGACCAGAAGAGAGAGTTCGAGAGAGAACGCGAGACAGAGAGAAGTTGCATGTTTCCTAGCCTATCCCTCACGTGGATTTGACTTGACTAATCAACTATCGAAGTTGTTGGTGGTTTTGTGAAAATAAAAGACCTCAACAAGTGGTGTATCGTGCTATTTCATCGCTGAATTATGTGATGAAAATGCACCCATTTTGCATAGTTGTAGATGGTAACATTTTCTATTTTTTAGCTAACAAAAGCATATTATCCTCTATTACTCATAACCACTTTACCGCTATCAATGATGTTAGTATATTTTTATATGATAGAATATTTTGCTTGTGAGAGCTAAAATTACATACTCCCTTCGTCCCAAAATGTAAGGCGTCTAAGGATTGTCTAAAAGTCAAATATACAAATTTTGACTACACAGTTAGGAAAAAATATTTACATTTGCAATACCGGATGTGCATATTAAGAAATTATACTTAATGGTGAATCTATTGATGTTGGCTCAATATTGTAAATGTTCATATTTTGTGTATAAATTTGGTTAAACTTAAAACACATTAACTTTTAACTAATCCTTAGACACCTTACATTTTGGGACGGAGGGAGTACGTTGGTTAATCTCACCACTTCATGGCAATGAGGTCACCCCAGTATTTTATCCAATTTTCATTTTTTTAACCAAACACAAAATAGTCTAACGTCAACGACATTTCATCCTTCCAACCAAATAGTAAAAATGGCTATCCTTAACAGGGTGATTGGGAGGCCCTCGTCCCCTACGGATACCCGAAACCAGACAACCTCTACATTCACGCGAGATGTAGGTCATTGAACGTACCATCAAAAAATACCACCCAGAACTTCAAATATGATTGAGTTTTGATTCTAATTGTTGAGCTATCCACGAGTTTAGTTTTTGTGTGCAAATTCCACCTTTTCTAGCCAAGTTAATGATGGTCATCTATGTCGTTATGATTGTTGACGCTAGCGGCAACTTCGCTAGGATCATGGATGTCAACGTTGTAGCACCTCGCAACAACCCGACTAGGCGAGTCATCCACATCAAGGCGGGAGTCTACAAAGAGTATGTCGCCATAGGCACCTATATCTCCAACATGGTGCTGATAACCACACCATCATCTCCGGCAACCAGAGCTCCGACAGTGGTAACAAAACGGTTGATAGTGCTGTGAGCCTTAGGCCCGCTCCCATATAAAAGGGAATCCTTAGGGTGGGGGCTAAGCCCCCCACCCAACGATAATACTTATGTTATAATATTTATCTAGTGTTGTATATTTCAATAATATTTAACATAGGATAATAATTTGTTGTCAGTTTACCACATAAGTATTTAAAAAATTCTTATTTTTGTGTGTCAAAAGTATAATATTATGAAATTATGAGAAAATCATTTTAATTCAGCTTCTTAATGGGGAACTGATCCCCACCCCGAACCTGATGGAGATAGGTGTGGGGAAAAGTCTCTCGGGTTATTAAATGGGATGGAGATGAGGAGGCACTTCCTGGTGTGGAGCGGGCATGTTACCATCCCTACCCATGACCTTACCATCGAGAACGCAATCGGAACTTCCAACTCCCAAGATGTGGCACTCAAGTCCATGTTCGACCACTACCATCTACCGCCATGCCATCAACGATTACTCTAGGACCCCTTCTGTGTGAACTTGAACACACAGTTCTACATGGAATGATGTACCTCAGGTACGGTGGATTTCATCTTTGACTACGCTACATCGGGCCAGAAGTACACTCCCGTGGCGTGCAAGTCGATCATGACACTCGTGGCGCGCAAGCCGATCAAGGGGAAGCAGAATACCATCAACGCTCATGGATGGGAACATGCTACCAAGACAACAGGGTTCATGTTCCAGTTCTGCAATGTCGTTGCTCGCGATGATCTCGTCCACGCCGACTTCCTGGTGGAGACTTACCTAGGGAGGCTGCGCAAGGTGCACGCCCACGTGGTGTTCATGGAGTGCGATCTTCAGAGCTTGGTCGACCCCAAGTGATGGTTGGAGTGGCCGGACAAGACGACGTCGTCGATATGTACTTTGGCGAGTACCGCAACTCTAGTACCATTGCAGACGTGAACGGGCTGGTTAATTGGTCTGGCTTCCACGTGATTACACATCCGTTCGAGGTTACCAACTCTACCATCCTTGTTATGTTGTGATCCAAATTCATATAAAATGGAGCCTTGGGCCAGCTTCCAAATCAAAGGAAATCTTTGGGTGGGGGCTAAGCCCCCCCCCCCCCAACAACAATACTTATGTTATAATATTGTATTTCAATAAAATTTAACATAGGATACTAATTTATTGTCATTTTACCACATAATTATTACAAAAAATGCATAATTTTGTGTGTCAAAAGTATAAGATTATGACATCATGAGAAACTCATTTGAATTTAGCTTTTCAATGGGGAGCTGATCCCCGCCCCAAACCTGATGCAAAAGGGTGTGGAAAAAAGGTCTCCCCTATTATTAAAGGGGGATTGGAATGAGAAGGCACTTCCTGCAAGGGAGCTGGCCCATTGCGCTCCCTACACACGACCTTACCATCGAGAACATAGCCGGAACTTCCAACTTCCAGGCAGTGGCGCTCAAGTCCATGTCCGACCGCTTCGCTATCTATCCCGGCGCCATCAACGAATACCAGGACCCCCTCCGCGTGAACCTGGACACACATTTCTAAAATGAGTGGCGTATCTAAGGAATGGTGGATTTCACCTTTGGCTACACCATATCAGTGTTCCAGAAGTGCACTCTCGTAGCGCGCAACCGATCAAGGGGCGGCAGAATGGCACCAACGCTCATGGACGGGAACAAGTTACCAAGATGACGGGGCTCGTGTTCCAGTTTAGCAATTTCGTTATCTTAATCAATAAATACATCTAATAAGCTGTTGGGTAGGGTTTATTGCTTCACTGGAAACCCGCGGCATTATATGCAAGTGTTGCTTTTGGTTTTTTCCTCTATTTGTTGAAGATATTTTTCCATGTTAAAATCTTATAATCCTTACATATATATTGTTTGTTATTCATTATTTGCTTGTCATGTTTATAAAAATAAAAATCATAGACGAGGGCCACAGGAGTCGACCTCACGCCAGGCCTTGATCAGTGATCAGCATACATGCACCAGATCGTCCTTTCCGTCCGCTAGTTTAATTCTTTCTTGCATCAATAAATATTCTTTGGTTTGTTAATGTATAGTTACGTGTGGTACATACTTTTTTCTAGTGGTAGAACAATATGAACCCAACATTAAGTGCCAATTTTCGATAGTGTATCCAGATCGCACCGGATCCTTTTCTGATGAATCACCTAAACCAATAACATGCTCCACCTAAACACTTGATTTCTTTTGGAATGACAACCAAAAATAGATATAGTTGATTCCTCCGTGGTCAGCACATCCTGTAGCGTTCACACTTGAGCCAACCCCAGCATGAAGTCCATAACCAGCTTCTCCCTCCGAAAAAATTCTATTTAGGCTATGGTCATGGACTCATGGTGCAGCAGGGCCGGGACTGGGATTCGAACCAATTGATCTATCCTCCTCAGGCCTTGTTTGGTACTAGAGTTTTAGTGGGGATTAGCGGGGATAATCCGCTCCAAACTTTAAATCCCCACTTATCCCCAATGCATGTTTGGTACTAGAGTATGAGAGAGTTTAATCCCCACTTATCCCCCCTTATCCCCACTTTTTCTCCAAATTTTAGTGTAATTTTTTCAATCCCCAATACTCTACCCCTACCTAGTGGATTGGGGATTGGAGTTTTGTGGGGATTAGGTGACAGCAGTGATTCACCCAATACTCTAGAGTATTATCCCCACTAATCCCCACTGAAACACTAGTACCAAACAAGGCCTCATTAGGACATGGGGAGATACAAACCTCCCTCGAGAGGCTTGTTTCCCTGCAACTATGTCATTAACCCAACTTGGGGAAAGGTCGGAAGAAACCAAACGTTACAGCTCGACGACTAAGATCTTATATCTTCTAATTAGAACCAGAATAGTTAACCAAACCAATGAAATATGGATTGATTACGACACATCTATAGCGGCTCAGTTGTGGTACTCCCTATCTCGTTTTTACTTACTTCGCGTCTGGACTAATCAAAATCAGACATAGTAAGTTTAACTAAAAATATGAAAAACAGTAGTAATATCATAATAGCAAGTGCACATAATATAATAGTATATACTTTATAATGATTTAATAGTATATATTTTGCATTAAGGATGTTAATATGTTTCCTATTTAATCAAATTTTATAAACTTTGACTTTCACAAAACCGTGAAGGGAGTACTCATTTTCCACGACATCTCTTTGAACAGGTAGTAGGAGACATGGGAGGAAAACAATCATCTTATTCACTCGTCAAACAAAGATATGCCACTCTCCTCCTTTAATGCAGGGTAGGATCATGTGCTGACCACTCCTCACCACACAAAATAAATCTGTCTCTCTCCTCACTAATTACATGGCAAGCCCTTATGATCAAAAAAATGCGTTCGTGCCGGACGCATGCGGATATGTGACCACTTTTTATGTCTATATACGACGCAAATGGACATAAAAATGTGTCGCCCCGTTGGAGATGCTCTTATGGCCATGGTGACGAGTTGATTTTGGCCCGGACAAAAACTGCGCCAAGCCTAATCCACGCATTGGGCAGGGCATTTCGGGCTAGGACTGTTAGTGTGGGACTGTGGGTAGTGTGATTCTCCTTTAGTTTTTCTTTCTGTTTTTTGGATTATTTCGCTTTGTTTTCCGGTTCAGTCTTCTCCTAGTTTTTTCGTCTCTTGAACTTTTTAGAACCCAAAATTTCAAAATTTTCAACTTTTAAGTACTTTGAATATTTTTAAATTTTGAATTTTTGAACATTTTTCAATATTGAATATTTTTAAATTAAAACTTCTTCCAAGTTTTGAAATTTTGCAGATTTGAGTTTAATTTAAAATTTTCAGATTTGAATTTATTTAAAACTTTTCAAAATATAAACATATTTCAAGTTTGAACATTTTTTAAAATTGAACAATTTTCAATTTTGAACTTTTTCACGTTTGAACTTCTTCATATTTAAACATTTCTTCAAAATATGAAGTTTTTAAGAAATCAAAAAATAAAATAAAAAAAAGAAAAAGCTCACGTTCCTCCGGGGGGAACGAACGCTCCCATCCTCCTCCTCTAGCGTGCCACGCATGGTAGTGGGACTACCTTATCTCTTCCTCACTCTTCACGGTTTGTTTTCCTCAACTCCACACGACGCCATGGATACTGGATCGCACCTCCGCGCCACGTCTTCTAATGCCCCGCCTCCTCACCATGCGCCTCCACTGCCGGCACCGGCGGCGCCCCCTGAAATCCCTCCTCCATCAGACCATCACCACCCCCAGATGAGCATCTTCACCGCGTTGCCACCCGCGGATCTTCCCAATGGTAGCGCCACATATACTCCACCTCCGCTCGACGGACCTCAATTGTCGGCACCAGTGGTGAACCCCGGCAACTCCTCCTCCACCATCAGCCCTGGACGCGCATCTCTGTCGCGTCCTCGGGATCCACGCGCCCGCACCACCCGCCGTCTCTCTTCCCGCAGACACCCATGTCCGTGCGCGGTCCCCTGTAGTTCGTCGCCGCCGGGCTGGATCCTCGCCACCGTCGGACCACAAGGCGACGCCCACTCGATCTCCGGCACAGGATACCGCAGTCGGCCAACGTGTGCCCAACACCGTTGTAGGAAGCAGGCAGGGAGCTCCCCGACGCCCATCTTCTGTGAGAGATAGAGGTCGCATCACATGGAAAAATAGTATATAGTGCTGCAAGGAATTTAACATGGCAAAAATAAAGAAATGTGTTGCTACAAAAAAAATTTTGCTACTATAGTTATGAGGTCTTGCCAATATGGCACAAATTGTTTGGGAAATTCACTTTGGCTCATAGGAGCATATAAACCTATTGTGTGAAAATACATTTTAAAGTGTAAAAAAAATCAAAATAAAATTTTGCATTTACATCTAGATATTTTATGTTCGTACACAAGTTTCCAGAAAAATATTTTTTCCATGTGTCTCCTTTAAAAAAGATAAATTTTGATGCTACAACACGACTACGTATATAATTTTTTTTGTGTTTTTTGTACATGCCACATAAAATGTTGTTTTCTCACGAAAATTTGTGTATGAACACAAAATGTCACAATGTACACCACAAATTTTATGTCAGATTTTTTTTTATTTTTTTAAACTATTTTACATATTGGGTGCAAATGCTCCTATGAGCCAAAACGCCTCTTCCAAATTGTTTGCTACATTCTCTCCGGCGATGTCTTCGGTGAAAACGGTTTTGCTACATTGTGCTTTTGCTATAATTGTTATGTGTTTTTGCTATAATTATTTTATGTTTTTGCTAAAATAGACGATTTTTTTTTGCTACGAGATCGAAGTTTAGTTTGCTACATTGGCACCTTGTTTTTTTTTTTGTCTCCGGCGATGTTTTCAACTAGGTCATTTTTTGCTACAATATTTTTTTCTACTATGTCTTCGATGAGATCTCCGGTGAAGTCTGTGTGTTCTGTGGATGAACCGTTTTTTGCTATAATCGGGTGGTTTTACTACACTGGTGCTTTTGTGAAAGCAGAAATGGGATTTTAGATTTTGCTACACACGAAAATGTTTTTTACTACATTGGTATATCATATAAGAAAAAATGGAATTAGGGAGACTGAAGGGACACGTTGGCATGCTCCGAAGCTCGTCCGGGGGACACCCGGCACTGCCCAAATAAAAACCGGTAGGGAACCGTATGTAGGACGGAAATAGAAAAAGAGCATGAAACAAATTCTCCAGGTGGATGGAATATGCGCTTGGCCCATTTGTGAAACCTTGACGTGCCCTAAGTTGTTTCGCCGCATAAAGCGATGAATGAACAGGAGACGGTGAATCCTAATCACTACCCGCTGCGGGTTCTAGGCGGGCCTAGCCCATTTAGCTTCTTTCTTCGGTGGCCGGTTACAACGTTTTTTTTTTTGTTTGTTTATGTAGCCTTTTCCTTCTTGTTTTCTTGGTTTAGCTTGTTTTTTTGGTCGGTTTTTTCTGAATTTTTTAAAAATTTGAACTTTTTCTAGTTTGAACTTTTTCTGAATTTGAACAATTTTCTAATTTAAATTTTTCCGAATTTAAACAATTGTTTGTGTACAATATTTGAATTTGAATTTTTTTAAAAAGTTTTGAACTTTTTTGGGTTGAACAAATTATTGGGTATGGACATTTTTCAGAATTGAACTTTTTCAAATTTAAACATTTTGAATTTTGACTCGAACTAATTTGAAATATGAACATTTTTTGTTTAATTTTGATTTTCTCAGTTTTTAATTATTTGTTCACATTTTGTTTTGCGTGAAAGACGCCACATTTTAAGGAAGGTGGATCGACCCGGTGGACCCAAAGGCAGGAAGCTGCTAGCGCGCACACACTTGACATCAAGTTTCAGGCCACCATAGTTTGTTAACATTTTTGTTGTGAAAATTTGGCTGGTCTATTAATAATCATCAACAGTACTGCAAATAGTTCAGAAAATAATAAAATTATAAATAGGTATTTAAACCACCTAGCGACTACTACAAACACTAGTACAAACATCCTACTTTCCTTCTCTTGATGTCAAGTCTAAACTAATACCAATGGCATCACATGCTATAAAGATCAAGCACTAAGACATCTCCAACAACACTGCTATACCGCAGCACCGTATCTCGTGATTACGGCGCGCGGCATCGCTGTTTATGGCCTGCAGCTGGCAGTTAAGATTCAGATGCCCAAAAAGTTTGCTACCGCTTGCGAGAAGTTTCCCAGACGCCGTATAATAGAACACCACAAACATGAATTTCAACATATATGCAACAAAGCAAGATCAAACACATCACAAATAAATCCAAATAAATAGTACTGCTCATTATTACATCACAATAATGTTCTCTTCTTTGAAGAGATCCCATTCTTCATCGGACTGGAATCATCATACGACGAACTCATGTACAATCATGTCATCTACAACAAACAAATTAAATCAAGACAACATGCGGCAGCATACCTTCCAAAATTCGGCGGCAAATCAAAGCGAGTGGACGACGGGGGAGGGGGCTCGGCGAGCTGAATCGACGCCGAAGAGCTTCGGCGACGGCAGAATCCATGCGAGAAAGCTGCGGCGCGTTTCCGCAGGCCATCTAGAGTGGGGGGCATAGATGGGGTGGCCGTGGGAACTAGCGGCAAGATGCGGAGATGACGAGCGAGCAGCTGGGTCACCGGAAACGGTCAGGAAATGGTGCGGACAGATGATGGCACTAGGATATTTCAGCGTGGGCGTGCAACTTCGAGTTTGCAACGCCGAGCGTGTGCCGCAAAGATGCAGCGCACAGGTTTTTTATTGCGCTGCTGGAGCCATGCGTAAAATAAAAGTTTTTTCAACGCAGCTGTTGGAGATGACCTAACCACAGAAAGTCCAAAGGCTAATTTAGTACTAAACAATCTTGTTAACTTTGTGGACATCAGCTTCGGGAACACACGGATTTTCCAATTTGGTAATAAAATGATCGGATTAAAGGTTTGCAAGGGCCCAAGGGTGAGGGTTTAATGGTCATCGTGTTATGATTGGTTTACGGGAGTGTTTTACTTAACTGCTTAGAGCAAGTTTAATAGTATAGCCAGCTGCTGGCTATAAGCCATGTGTCATGTCATTTGTAGCTAACATAGAGCCAACATGTATAATAGTGAGCTATAATCATGTACTACTTTATCAATGGATGACCCACATTTCACTCTCACAAAATGCCTAGGAGCACGTGCTATGAGTCGGCATCTGCATGAGAGCGCACTCCTCTTCTCTTTCCTCCTCTCTCTCCTCCAACTAAGCATGAATATATTATTTTAACCCTTATAGCTAGCTGACTAGGACTTATTATATTTGCTCTTACTCAGCAACATCCTGATGAACGGCTGAAAGTTTGTGGAACTTTCTTGTAACTACCTCCATACTGTACTAGTTTAGGGGCTCACTTTTCTATGGTGCTAACTTCGTCATGCGATATTGCCATACAAGGCAAGTGTGTGACATAAGGGCTGACGAATTGTTGCCATGTCAACACGACACTCAGTCTACGTGTGTTGTCTCAGTCTATACAAGCATAGCTCCATTGCTTCTTAAACTGATAATAAGCTACATATGCTACACTATGAGGACCTTGGAAAATGTGTTTTGACATTAAAAAAGATCCAAAGGGAGGGAAACGTAGCCTCATTGTAGTAACTTCAACATCCTATATTCATAAAACCACACCACACCACTCACTGTAGCCTGTATACATCGAAACCAATGAAACATTACACCGCACAATACAATCATGTTACATGCAATGGGGAAGTAAACCACACCTGACCATGCAAAATCAACAATCTATACAAATGGATACTACTAACGGGCTAACACACCACAAAGTGCACTGTCCAAATGCCATGAAACAAACGACACAATTACAACATGATCACACCTGCAAGATAAGTAATCACGTGACACAATTCAGTGCAAGTTCAGAGATTAATTACACCCCCTGATCTCTGAATCCTCTGAAGAGGATGAGCTCGATCTTCTCTCTGCTCTCAGGTCCTTCTCATCAACCTTGGCCTGTCTGCAAACCTGATCGAATCTGAAGCAGCACGGCAGATGGTCGTTCACGATTCCGGCGGCCTGCATGAAGGAGTAGATCGTCGTGGGGCCGACGCACCGGAACCCTCGCCGCATCATGTCCTTGCTCATGGCTTCAGATTTGGGCGTCTTGCTGGGTACTTGGCGGGCGTAGCGGAAGCCGTTTGTGACGGGCCTGTGGTTCACGAAGCTCCAGCAGTAGTTGCTGAACGATCCAAACTCATGAACTACCTGCAGATATGCGTACCGATAGTAAGCATATCACTACCAGAAGCTGTGGTGATCCAGGATGCGGGTAAGAAGTTTAAGTAAAGCAGGGTAATTGAGATCTCAGCAGACAAAGAGTAGACCATGTATTATCTGGTGCGGGAGAAAATGGCATGGTGTTTTTGGTACTCCCTCCGTTCATAAAGGATGTCTCAACTTTGTCAAAATTTGAATGTATCTAGATACATCCAAATTTATCTGAAGTTCAAACATCTTTTTATAGACCTAGGTAGTGCATTAGTTCTGAGACGCTTTTGTTCAAGGAAACCACTGAATCTGTTTTATTTAACGGGTACTAAAGAACTTGGTTGCAAAGTTGTGGTATGGTGCAGGAGTAGCATTATCCAAGTCTCTGAGAAAGAAAGGATAAGTAGCATATAGTGGTATTATTCGAGGTACTGGCATTTGATATCGGAACAGTTCAATAATTTTGTAAATCAAATGATGATTGTGATACCAATACAAAGTGTCACATTGTTCAGATTCAGAAACTCTCAAAGCTCAGAAGATATGGGCCATATGGCTCATAGAATATGCAAAGTCTTGTTGGGCTTTTTGTCAGTGGGGAGAATATGGCTTCATTTGTTTTTTTTTTCTGAAAGGAAGCTCCTCTGCTATAACCTATTACTCCTTGCAGTTGCAGACTTGCAGCTAGCAGATGAGAGCAAATAAGACGGGTTTTGCCACTCTATTTCGAAATATATTTAATTATAGCCCATAATTTATATGCATCGGGTAAATGAAGGGCCGTCCCTACTACTATCCAATGAATTGTCAAATGCTTGATCCCTTCCTTTGTTGAATGGCAATAATGAATGAGTGGAGTTGGAGGAATAAAAACGGAAAGTAATTCTCCTGTTCAATTCCTGCTTACAACTAGAAGTTGAAAATATTCATCAATGTGTCTTCAACAAATGAAAAACTAAAGAAACTATGCTAATAACCATTTTACCTTTCGAATTTGCTTGGCGTTTGTGATAACAGCTCGCATCTTTTGCTCTGACAACAGCCTTGTTCCATTTGACTTTGGCAACTGGTTCATCTTCTTCTTGTCCGTGAACTCACCCAAGGATGCATCGTAGAAACCATCAACCATCGCCCTGAACTCCTCCCTCTTGCTCAAAATAACTGGCCACGTGAGCTCAGCTAAGGCTTGTGACAACGTAAGCAGCTCAAACAGCTTACGATCGTCGTGAACAGGAACTCCCCATTCTTCATCGTGGAATGCAACGTAGAGGGATTCTGGAGAAATGATTGTGCCATCCGAAGTTATGAGCACGTATTGCAGCCCCATGGTTAATTTTAAAAAAATCATTTTTTACGAAGGAAAAAATCATATGCTTGTGATAAGTATTTATCATGGGGTTCAATTTATGCAAGTCCAGCCTGTAGGCAAAATAGAGATGAAAGGAAAAAAAGAAGAACCAAAAAAAAAACACATCGACTGCTAAAACGGTACAAGAATGCAGAGTAACGCTCACCAGAGTTGGCAGTGATCCAGGAGCACCTCCTCTTCCCTGCCTCCGGGTCGACTTGTGGCGGCGGGCTCATACCCCTTGCTGACGATGCAGATTCATCACACTCGCCTGCCTTCGCCTTCGTATGGCCCTGCGCCTTGGGTCTTCCTACTTTCGAGCAGGCGGCGGGGAGAGTCGTGCGGATGCGAGGGAGCTCCAGCAAGCCGCTCGCCGGCGACGAAGAGGTGACGCCCGGCATCTGAGGTGACAATCGTTCGAGCCTGTTGGGACGACTTGGAGCAGGCGCACTCAGGAACGAGCGGCTAATAAGGTTTTTGAAACAGGTTGAGAAAGGACGGATGTACCCTGTGGTGAGCTACAACGCCTGAGCATTTTAGCGAGGGCAGATGCGTCATTACGTTATTTCTGCGATCACGCAGTTCGTGTTGTTGTTGGAGAGGCTGTTCCGGGCTGGACGTCGCCGTCGGTGCGGGTGCAACAGCCTCGGCACGAACGGAGGTTGGCTTGGCTCCGACGACTCGTACCGTAGCCGCTGGGATGTGATTCTGTGTATGTCCTCTTTCGGCAGCCAGCAAGAGCTTCTTCTATTCAGTAACGATTCTGTGTATGTCCTCCTTGTAGAAGAAGAAAATTTATCCATTATAGCAGCACAATGAAACGAGAAGAATGTATAGGATGCGCGCAACGGACAGCATTGGTATAAATATCTTACACCACAGGTTCCAGGAAATAATCATGTTCCGAGAGGATCAACAACTTACATCAGAATCGGAGTTTAGTTTCACATAACAAGTCGTCAGAAATTAGCTGGACTGCGGTTTGCAACGAGAAGCTATCATCATTCAGAGTGGTCTACTCTTGCTATGACTCCTCCAGTAGAAGCAGTCTACAGTTATGCGGGCAACGGAATGGTAATTGGGATCTTCTCTCGGTCAAAACATGCACAGGATGAACCGAACCTACCACCTTTCCCCAAACTTTGGACTTTGCTACCAATCAGCTGCTCCTGTGCCGTTTCTGAATGCCAGTTCAAACTCCAGTTAGCACTACACTAATCCAGCTGGAGATGTTCTGCAGCACCTGAAGACCCACAAGGAATCAGTGATAAAAGATTAAGGGAATCACCAATGTAGTATATGGCAAAAACCATCTTTAAGATGTGATACACCTTCTAGGCAATAAATCAACTAAACTAAGTGCTCCACAACGTATGCAGCTAAACTTATCCATCGTGAGCTGGGATCCACTAGTAAGGAAAACCAATTCATATCTTTGTGATTGAAAATTTTGAAGTTCCTTTTATTTCTTTGTATACTAGATAATACTAGCATTATCTTAGTGCTCATGGACTACCCATAGCTTAAGGGCAACCTATAAAGCTTTTTGCTTGTGGACAATCCCACGATGTATATGGACAACCATATGAGGCATTTTTTGGCTTATGGTGTGGCTTTTTCTTACATTAACAAATAACCTTAGGAGCTAAACAAAATATTGTAAAACGAAAGCATGCGCATTGCTAGAAAATGTAAGAGAATGGGAAGAAGGAACTACTTACGGAAAAACATGAGACATAACAACAAAGCATTACATCGATTCAACAATTGATTCAAACTGCACATATCGTGATGTTGTCTATCATTTTACTTCTCCGTGAAGTACATGGAATCCTGGAAATGAAGTGGCTCGTTTCCCCAAGAGGTCCATCCAGAACCCAACTCTCTTGCAAAAAGCTCGATGCACCTTGGAGGTTTAGAACAAGGAATAAATTTGGAAAGTATTTCTTTTGCAGGTTAAGGATTGACGACAAACCATATCGCACTATAAGAAGAGCCCCATCACGTCAGTAATAAGAATATGCTTCATTGCAAATAATAAAATCTATTAATTAGCTAATTAACGGGATAGACACTGGCAAACCACAGTAAGGATACTCTGAAGGGGAGGTTTCCTTGAGTGTGCACCCGGGACACTCATAATTACTTGGCTAGCTTGCAGAAACTTAAAATTTGATCCTGGTTCAGCTTCTCTATTCTGCAGGAAGAAAACCAACAAAACAATATATGATCAAGTTCAGGTTAGATACTACCGATCAAATATTGCATTCAAGAGAATGGCAAATAATTTAGACGAAAGAACTCACAACATTTATGTAGCCAAGAAGAAGACACTCATAAGGTCTGTGATGGAACAAGTCCAAATCACCAATGAGTGAACCATCCGACTTCACCTAAGTTACCAAATGTATCAATTACTGTTGAAAGATAGGTGGCACATGAGTATTAGGTTCAAACCTTCAGCCAATAAAACTCAGTGGGATCTTTAACTCCCCAAGATGGAAGCAATTCATCCTCAACAAATCTTCGCAATTTCTCCCGATTTGTAATCCACAAAACTAGAAGAGCTCCAGCTGGATCAGCAAGTTCTTGAACTGGAAGATACAACAAATATCTGTTGGGAAGTGTAGGATACCTAGGACATAAATCGTTGAATAAATGAATTTTCAATTCATAAAGATTCCTAGCTGAAAATATAAAAATGGGACTACTACACTTAAAAAGATGGCAACTTAATCACGAATATGGATTCGTATTAGTCCAAGATAATTTAGTTTTCTCTAAATCAGGGTATATTGTAGGAGACATGACATCAACATGGTGCATGGCCTGTGTATCATAAATACCTGTAAATCATAGGAGACCACAAAAGATATGCTTCTTACTCTTCCAAAAACAAACTTCAAGAACCAACGAATGATGTAGGATATTACAAATGCAATATTCAGGAATAGAATGAAAAGAACCATGTGTTATAGGTCAGATATCACATAGCTATGCTAACGTTCAAGCATAGTTTCTAGAGTTTAACAAGTTAGTTAGAAAAGAGAAGTGGAAAGTTAAAATGCAGTGTAATTTAATTAAAGCAACACTGCTAAACAAAAAGGACAAATACTGGAAAGTCAGCCACCAATAAGTCCGATCATAAAAATCTAAAGTTCTGCCTACTTGGCAGAGGAAGAAAAATAGAAGTGTTAACTTACGCTTCTTTCTGACGAACACATCCATTCTCCCAAGGTGGGTCAATAACTATAAGGTTGTAACCATTATTCGAATTATCTGGAGAAAAAAGACAGCATTAACAAAATAAACGAATTAAGTGCATGTGCTAATAAAACTATAACAAGTACATCAAGATCTATACGGCGTATTAAGACATTTCTTATGCTACATTGAACATACCAGGAATGAGATGACGAACATGTTTGTAGTCAGTCTTCAGTTTAGGTACCATCAGAATCATGCAAAACAATCAGATTAAGGGTGGATTGTTCACTTAGATGAAAATAAATGAGAAACCTGCACTAACGAATGATAATATTAACTCACCATCAGGAAGCAACTTCCTTTTGGTAAAATATAGAGTCTATTCTGAAATTCTCCTTCCGCCTCATCATTTTCTTCAATACTGATCATCTTATTAAACAACGTACTGGACCTCCTTTGGACATGAAAGCTACCTAAAACACGACAGAGAAGCCAAACCCATTTTAGTTGCGCGCTTAACACCATAGATACCTATAAGCATGATCACCAGAAGTACTCATACATTTTTGGTAAGATCTTGTTACCTGCCTCGCCCTGACCACGGGGCTTCTGAAAGCAAAGAGTCATCTCACAAAGAGGTGCTCGCCATGAGCTCCCAAGCTCAACAAAATTGTTCTCAGAACTAGTTTGAACATCTTGCATGCATTCATCTCCCTTGACCATCCCTGGAAGAAACTTCAGTAGATCTTTCGCCTCAAGGAGTGATTTATGAGCGCTAATTAGCAAAGCCCTTGCTTCCTATCAAATGGAAAGAACACAAGAAATCCAAACATTACATCAAATACCTGTAGGACACTCTTCAGACTAATTTCCCCACAAATTTGATATAGCATAGTGGCATATTCCTACTATTATTCAAATCCTAACAAGACAACAAGTGTCAATTACAGATTTTCTCTACAAATTTCTAACAAGAAATGGGACTTTCCAGTTTCTAGTTTGATGACATAATTAAAACTTGGGCTGTTTTGGCACACCATTTTTTTCTTCTATTTTCCCGTCAGTACTCCGTATGCATAAAACGTGAAGTTCCTGCCGCTAATGAGGAATTTCAGTGATTCAGTCTTAACAAATAAATTATTAAAACAAGGAAACAACAGTAAGCTAATCCAAACAATGTAACACATGGTCACCTGGTGCCGGGCTTCTGCGATCTGCTCCACGGCATTGAGTTCCCTGGGCCTCGGCTGTCGCTTCCGCTTCCGCTTCTTCCGGTCAGGAGACGGCGCCGTTCGCTCGCCCTGCGCGTGGCCTTCCTGATTCGACGGGCCGAAGCTGCGGGAGTAGTACGCAGAGGGGATGAGGCGGAAACGTCGGCAGGATTCGCTGAGGAGGCGAACCGGGTCGAGGAAGGCGGCGAGGGACCCCGCAAGACGGTATATTCCGGTGGCCTCCAGCGACCGGAGCTCGTCGGAGACCTCCATCGGAGAGGCGCCGCGGCGGCGGAAGGGTTTGGATCGGGACCGAGCCTCGGCTGTAGGGTAGGGGTTTAATCCATAGGTGGGTCGAAGATAGCCTTGGTCTTATCCTCTCCCCGTCTACAGTAGAGAGCGGTGTTTTTGGGCGATTCCAGGCGACCCACCTCGCCGCCGCTCGGCCGGCGGGTTCCTCCCCCTCCGGCGGCTGCTTCGGCAGCGGGAGGATGGGGAAGCCCCGGTCGGCGGCGTGTATATAGCGTAGGGTTGGCGTGGGTGCTGGCCGGCGGCGTCTTGGAGCGGGAGGCGCGGCCGGAGCGGCTTTTGCTGGTGGGAGGCCCCTGCTCTGGCGGTCTGGTTCTTCGGAGCTGTGCTGCTGATCTCCTGCCTTGTACGTGCTCGGGGCTCCATGGAGCTGATGGGCGCGTGCTTCCCTCGCCGGAATCCGTGGGGCGGCGGATCCGGGATCTTCGAATAAGGATTCAAGCTGGTTGTGTTGCAGGGCGTTGGCGTGGGCGGCGCTGGGTGGAGGCTCTTTGGGGCCGAGGTCGTCGACTTCCCAGTCGCAGAGGGACGGTCCCGTATCCAAGGCCAGAGGGGATCGATTGCGGCGGCGCGCCGGCGTACGTCTGGTTCGTCGTCTTCGTCAACGGGGTAGCTGAAGGACTTCTTTGTAATATCGTTTATGTATCAGGACCTATCTGTAAGATCCCTGTGATAATATAATCAGCTTGTGTTCCCGCAAAAAAAAAAATCCATAGGTGGGTCCACTTATCAGTGAATACCGTCGTCGTTGGAGACTCCGAGTATAGCGCGCTGGACACACATGGATCAATAGTGAATGTTCCCATGGAGGCACTCAAAGAAGGATGACCTCAAAGCCCGGCCCTTGGCGTCGAAGAAGGAGGCGGAGCCGCGCAACCGGGTGCATGTCCGCATCGAAGTCGTCCAGGCCCTATACAACAGCGAGATGCCGTGCGACGGCTAGGACGATGTGCACCTGCTCGACGGGTGGCTCCTCAGCCACCGACGGGTTCCCATTCCACCGGTGCCATGTTTGGGCCAGGCGCGACGCGATGAGATCATCCGTAGGTTATCCCTCTTACTGCCGGACCTCCGCGCCGATACCGCGTTCGTCGTGTACTCCCCAATGTCGGACACGTTAGATCATCCCTTCATGTGTTATTGTACTAAACCTAATCCCTTTTGATCTAACCCATAGATCAATTCATCTTTACCCGATGTTAGCATGAGGGACGATGGCGTCTCACCCACCCCTCCCACGTCCTAAACCCTAGCCCACTTCATCGCAGACGATCTCTCTTATCCCTGGTGTTTTCTATTTACTTTTCCACCTATTCTCTCCATCATACTCTCTTCTACACTTTGATATCCTTTTCTGATCTCTATTTCTTCATCCCATCATGGATCCTTCATAGGTCTAGAAGGTGACATAGTCCACTCCAACCGCTACGATGGTGAATTATGCCTCCGGCTGCCTAAGGAGTGGATTTCCCTTGCCAACGCCAAAGGAACACCGATCATCGGTAGATCTCTTGAAAATGGGGAGGTGATATATCCAACTAACATAACACTCGTCTCTAATTCAGTTATGTGTAGGTGTGTGCTCCAAATATAGTTATGCGTACTAACCAAGAGAATTTGCATAACATCTTTTGTCAGCTTGCCCATTTCACCGGGACCAACTTGGAACTACAAGCAATTAAGTTCTACCCTTCCGAATAGACCAGAATAAAGCATTAAGATTCATGAACACACATAACCCTCGAAATTACTACATCTCACCTTTGTTTTTTCCCACCTGTCACCCGGTGATTCGCATGATCAACATAATAACAAGTGATACACATCGCAGATAAATACCAACCTCACATATATGATAAATAAATATAAGTTCAGTACTAAAATCAAGTTACTTAGGCCCTAGTAACAAGCATTAAACATATCAAAGGTGTACCAACACTCATACAAGAATATCTTTAAGACGAACACCTAAAATATCGATACATATGGAGGATTACATGATCAATCTCATCCAAAACCCATCCACCTCTAAACCTACAAAGAACTACTCACTCATTGTGATGGAGAGTGAGTACATGATGGTTGGTGATGACGTCGGTGGCGGTGATGATGAAGAAGCCCTCGAAATCCCTCTCTCCGGGGTGGAGAGCAGGATCAATCTGGCCCCTGAAACGAAAATCGTGGTATCGGCGGCGCTCTATTTCATGAAACGTCGTGTCCTCCAAGGGGTCAGGTTTTAGGGTATATAAGGCACCACGCGAATGGGGGAGGCGAGAAAACGATCGAGGGCCGAACTGTAAGGGTATATTGCACATATGTGTGGTTTTGGTAATTAATGACAACCCCTATGGACTAATGTTTTCATTGAGTTTATATGAAAGAGTATTCCATAGGTACTACTTGTATTCCATGTGTTGGATTCAAGTATGTATTGGCATCAAGATCATCGATTTGAAGATATATATGTGATATGATCAAGAAAAAGAAATGAAGATAGAGTTCTTATGTGGAACTCAATATTAGCCATGCTCTAGCTTATGTGATAAGCAACGAATGATCAAGATCTTGAGTGCTTGATTCCAAGTGAAGAATTCTTTATACACCTCAAGATAGTATTATAGAGCATGCGAAGATACAAGGTTGACCAATACAAAGAGTGAAGAATAGATTCAAGATTGGTCAACACATGAAGCATGATGAATGTGCCACGAGAAGTCATGTGGTATGGTAAGCCATGCCAATCATGCTTTATGAACTAACCCATCATATATATTCCCTTGTGTTGTCTATGTGGGTTAGGTATCTTTCCATGGGCATGCATCAAAAGTGAGATCTCATATAGCCCATGAGAGGATGACGTCAAGTGATACGTCCAAAACGTATCTACTTTCCCGAACACTTTTGCTATTGTTTTGCCTCTAATTTGTGTGTTTTGGATACAACTAACGCGGACTAACGCTGTTTTCAGCAGAATTGCTCTGGTGTCTTGTTTTTGTGCAGAAATTCAACTTTCGGGAAAATCCTCGGAATTTATATCAATGGGCCTATTTTACAAGAATACTCACGGAGCCAGAAGGGCAAGCCAGGTGGAGGCCCGAGGGCCCCACACACCAGGCCGGCGCGGCCCAGGGGGGGCGCGCCGCCCTAGTGTGTGGCCCCCTCGGCTAGCCTCCGACGCCCCCTCTGGACTACTTAAGAGGTTCGATCTAAAAATCGCGAGGAAGAAGTCGAAGTCGCCAGAAACCCTCCAAGACGCCGCCACATCGCGAAACTCCATCTCGGGGACCGAAACTCCGTTCGGCACTCCGCCGGACGGGGAATTGGAGGAGATCATCGCCATCATCATCACCGACGCCTCTCCATCGACCAGCCATGTTTCCCCCATCCATGTGTGAGTAATTCCCTCGCTGTAGGCTGAAGGGGATGGTAGGGATTGGATGAGATTGGTCATGTAATAGCATAAGATTGTTAGGGCATAGTGCCTAGTGTCCGTAATTGGTACTTTGATGATATTGTTGCAACTTGTTATGCTTAATGCTTGTCACTAGGGCCCGAGTGCCATGATCTCAGATCTGAACATGTTATTGTTTCATCATGATATTCATTGCTTTATGATCTTACCTGCAAGTTGTATACACATGTCGCTGTCCGGAACCAAAGGCCCCGAAGTGACAGAAATCGGGACAACCGGAGGGGATGGTAGTGATGTGAGGATCACATGTGCTCACGGAGTGTTAATGCGTTGCTCCGGTACTCTATTAAAAGGAGTACCTTAATATCCGATAGATTCCCTAGAGGCCCTGCTGCCACCGGCTCGGTAGGACAAAAGATGTTGTGCAAGTTTCTCATTGCGAGCACGTACGACTATATATGGAACACATGCCTATTGATTGCTTTGTACTTGGACACCGTTTTATTATTATCTCGCAAATGCCCCGCTTTGATTGTTACATGAGTTTCTCTCATCCATGCAACGCCCGTTATCCGTCCCCGTGCCTACGATATTTTAATCCTCGCTGTTTACTAAAATCACCACCGCTGTCTTTGTTACTCGCTCGTCGTTATTTCACTACTGCTACTGCTATAAAACTGTTACTACTGATAAACTCTTGCGAGCAAATCTGTTTCCAGGTGCAACTGAATTGACAACTACGCTGTTAAGGCTTTCAAGTATTCTTTGTCTCCCCTTGTGTCGAATCAATAAATTGGGTTTTACTACCCGCGAAGGCTGCTGCGATCCCCTATACTTGTGGGTTATCAAGACCGTTTTCTGGCGCCGTTGCCGGGGAGCATAGCTTTATTTGGAAGTTCACTTGGATTGATATTGTTCGCTGCAAATTCTCCATCATGGGTAAACCTCGCGATCCTAAAGTCGCCATATTACCATCCACTACAAGAAAAGGTACAACTCCGAGTACCTCTCGCTACTCTTGATTCACCCTCCGTGATAAGTCAACTTGTTTCACCGCCGCAAGCTTCACTTGCGGGTACTTCGTCGAATCTGAAAATTCTCATAATATTGATAATGTTTCTGTTGTGCTTGATGATAGTGGTTCATTGGGATCCTTTCTAGATGCTACAATTGCTAGGTCTAGACAAATTGAAAATACTGAAACTCCTAATGCTGCTACACCTGTTAATTCACCTAAACTTGATTATTCTAGTGATGATCCTGATGAGGATTATGTGGAACTTAATGATGATTTTATTGATAAACTAGCATAGTGGCCCCCGCAAATGCGAGGGTATTATCTTTATGTGTTCGAGAAATGCATTCATAGTTTCATATATTTTTGCAATATGTCAGCATAAAAATATGGTTAAATAGTCATAGCACATCAGTTAGATTCCTTGATATTTCCTTCAATAGATGGATGCAATAACAATGGGCGTGTATGTGCTTTGTGTTAGGAAACGTTTCTATTTGCTATCTTCACTCCAAAATATCTAATGAATTAGTTATTGCTACATCATAAAGATGTCACTTTGACCTCGTTTTATATGATTATGTTTTAATAATTAATAAAAATCAATTGTGGAAAACAATTGAATAAAATATCTAAAGTTATTTATATTTGCTCATTGAGGGCCACTTAGAGTAGAAAATATGGAGGTGTTTGTTCAAGTGCTTGGAATAAGAAAATTGCTCATCCAAGTACAAAACCTCGTGATCGTCCGTCAAGATGACCATAGCACGCCTATGTGCGAGGCTCTAGTGAAGAGAGACAGAATTTCTATTTACTCGAGTTGAACAAAAATATTTTTATTTCAAGAGATATGGATTAGGTTGCCATAGCATCTTAAATCGACAAAAGGTGATCTCCTTTCCAATTTTGTTTTCTCCCAACGAAAATATAGCGCTAGGTAATGTTATTTCAGGTTTACAGAAATACCGGCCAAATATCGTCAGAGATTTGTTAAAAACATTTTACAGATTTCTTCATAATTTGCAAATATTCATTAAACTTGAGAAAATTACGTAAAACTTGGTAAATTTTTCTTGCTAATATTTTTCTTCGGTTTTATTCGGAAAAGGTGGTTGGTGCCGAGATACCGGAAAATACCAATTGAGAAGAAGAAAAAACCTGCTCATGTCTCTAAAACTGCTTTTGTGCCAAAGTATAGGAATAGTCTTTTTTACTGTAATTGGAGCAGAGTTGTATGAAACTATCTCAGTGTCGTTTGAACTAATCTTTTGTTTTAACGGATATAGCTCGTGTCATTGTTTTAAACGGACGTGGCCCTGTTGTTTTACGTGGACTCGTTTTCTTTTGGCAGCCAGCCTGCCGGAACACATCTTTGTTCTAGCTGATTGCACTTCTTTTTTTCTTTTTGATTCAAATTCAAAAACGGATATAGCTTGCCATTTTCTAGCTGGACTCTTCTTTCCTTGTAGCCGGCCAGCGGGAGATGCAACATATTGTATATATGGCATGTTTTGTTTGTTTTACGCTGAACCAATATAGTAGTTTTTTTTGGGTAACTCAATCGTGTCAACTACACAAATCGGATTGCTTTTTAGTTACGTAACTATTAATAGTTGGTTAAATCCTAGCCACTTATTTTAGATCTAACTATTATAAATAATTAAAGTGATGTGGATTAACGTGATGTCTCTATTTGAGTTTCGTATATTGCTTTTAGTATATAATAGATGCAATGCTATTACTGATACAAGAAAAATTAAAAAGTTTCTCGCACAATATACTATTAGACATAAGCTATCTCCTAATCCTAAATTTGCCACATCTCCTATATGCATTAAGGATAAAGATTGTGATTTTTCTCTCAATCTATCTCATATAGCTATTGTTGAGAAAATACCCATTTGTGGTACTGAAAAAGAAAGTGCTGTAGAACACATGAATGAACTCTCTTCTATGAGTAGCTTGTTTTCTGATGATGTCAAGATGCGTACTTATTTCGTTGCTAAATTTTTTCCTTTCTCATTAAAGGATGATGCTAAAACTTGGTATAATAATTTGCCTCCTGGTTCTATTAAAAGTCCAGGTGATTTGCTTGATGTTTTCTTTCGGAAATACTTTCCCGCTAGTGCTCAACATGCCTGCTTTACGTAAAATTTATAGCTTTGACCAGGAAGATGGAGAGAAATTGCCTGAATCATGGGCAAGATTTTGCTCTCTTATCAGGGCTCGACCTAGACATAAATTGGAAAAGCATGATTTACTTGATATATTCTATAGTGGACTAACCGTTGAGTCTAGGGCATATTTGGATAGTTGTGCCGGTTGTGTTTTCGAGAAAAGAACTCCGGACGAAGCTCGAAGAATTATTGGCTAAAATAGGCCGGAATCATGATGATTGGACTACACCCGAACCAACTCCAACGCCAATATTGAAGAAGAGGGGTTTAATTAAATTGAATGATGAAGATATGAGGGAAGCCAAGAAGTCTCTCAAGGAGAAAGGTATTAAATCCGAAGATGTGAAGAATCTACCTCCCGTAGAAGATATATGTGAGATAATTCCCCCTTCATCCATGATTGAGGTAAACTCTCTTCAACGCTTTACTAGGGAAGATATTCCGTATTCAAAACCTCCTGCTCAATGCTTAGATGAGTTTGATAATTATATTGTTAAGCAAGAAAATTTTAATATGAGAGTAGAGAATCATCTAATGGAAAATTCTCAAGCTATTAGCAATTTGCATGATATTGTGAAGAGAACCTCCAATGATGTTAAGATGCTTGTTAAACATTTTCAAATGGTTCAAACTCAAATTGATCAACTCACTAAAGTGCAAAGTGACCTGTTAAAAAATAATTCTAAAGAGAAACATGCTTATGAAGTAACAACTAGAGGCGGTGTCTCTACCCAGGATCCTCTATATCCTGAAGGGCATCCCAAAAGAATTGAACAAGATTCTCAACGAATTGAAACTAGTGCTCCTTCTAAGAAAAAGAAGAAGAAACATAAAAATATTGTAGAATCCTCTGAACCTGTTAATGATCCTAATAGTATTTCTATTTATAATGCTGAAACTAAAAGTGGTAATTTACATGATAATGATAATGATAATGATAATGATAAGAAAGATGCTTCTGATAAAGAAGAGGTTGAAGATGAACCTGAAAAGCATGCTAAAAATAAAAAGTATACTAAAAAAGATTTTATTGCTAAGAAACATGGTAATGAAAGGGAACCTTGGGTACAAAAGCAAATGCCTTTCCTGCTAAGAAACTAAAATCAAAGGAAGAAGAACACTATAATAAATTTTGCAATTGGATGAAACCTTTATTCTTGCAAATCCCTTTGACTGATGCTATTAAATTGCCTCCTTATTCAAAGTATATGAAAGATATTGTCACTAACAAGAGGAAAATCCCCAATGAGGAGATTTCCACTATGCTTGCTAATTACTCTTTCAATGGCAAAGTTCCAAAGAAGTTGGGCGACCCGGTATACCTACTATTCCTTGTTCTATTAAGAATAATTATGTTAAAACTACTCTATGTGACTTGAGAGCCGGTGTTAGTGTTATGCCTTTTTCTCTTTATAAGAGACTTTATTTAGATAAGTTGATACCTACCGATATATCTTTGCAAATGGCTGATAAATCTACTCGCTATTCCTGTTGGTATATGTGAGGATGTTCCTGTTCAAGTTACTAATAACTGCTTGATATTAACTGATTTTGTTGTGTTGGAAATACCTGAAGATGATAATATGTCTGTTATTCTTGGGAGACCTTTTCTTAACACCGCAGGGGCTGTTATTGATTGCAATAAAGGAAAGGTTACTTTCAATGTTGATGATAAGGAGCATACCGTCTATTTCCCCAAGAGGATTGATAAAGTATGTGGAGTTAATACTATTTCTAATGTGAGAACTATCAAAGTTGGAACTATCGATTGTCCTATATATGAGCCTAAAGAAGGATATCAAAGCCTTATGATTGGATCCATATCAATACAATTCAAGGTAACATGATTGATTTGAGGTTTATTTCTCTTTATGCTATGTAAAATTTATTTGGTGGCAATACTTGATCAACCTTGTTAACAAATACTTTTTATATGCATAGAGGAGGTAAACAACATTTCTTTCTTCCTCCACTTGTTCTACTTGCTGTAGCACTTTTGTTTTGCAAAGTTCCTTAGCTAATTAGAGATTTCAAAATTTTTCCTAGCCAGTAATAATAAACTTAATACCCAGAAATGTGCATTTTTCAAAGTTTTCAAAAATTCACAAAAATTATACCGTTGGTCCTATTTTTCGAAAATGCACCCGGGAGCACCTGGGGATGATCAGTTCGGCACCCCAGGGTGGCACCCCAGGGTGGCACCCCACAGGCCGGCGCGGCCTGGAAGGGGGGCGCGCCACCCTGGTGTGTGGGTCCCCCTTTGCCCCACTTCAACATCTCTTTCTCCCACACTCTTCTCTCTCCCGAAAAATCAGCACCAGCTTTCTCTCACTCGTGTTTTTGCTCAAGAGCTCAGGATTTCTCGATCTTTTTGCTCAGCCCAGATTTCTGTCTGAAATTTGGCACATTTGCTCTCCGGTATGTGACTCCTCCGATTATCCAAGTAGAATTTTGTTTGGTTGAGTATATTTTGAATATTTTGCTGCTGTAGGTAACATGTTTAGTGAGTTTGCATGCTTGTCCTAAGTTGTAGAAACTAGTTTTGATGCATGATTAGTACTCTAGCAAGTTCCTATAGTAGTTCCCCTCAATTATATTTCACCAAATCAAATTTTATAATGATTGTTAAAAATTTCAGAAAATGGAGTGGAATAGACATCAGCTAAACCAACAAGAATTGGAGGTGCAACAAGTCATGAGAGTGAACCGCGAAGAGGGAGTATACCCCTCTTACTACCCGTGCACAGATTTCATGAGAAGTGCAGGAATCTTGGGAGATGTTTAGAATCTAATTTCTCGTGCAGGGTTGAATGACTTTGTTGACGGAGAACCATGCCAATATGCAAAGTTGACTATGTCTGTTGTGCAGGATTTTAAGTTCAATTGGTCGCAATCTAACCCCATGGTTCAGTACAAGATTTATAATAAAACTGTCAACTTTCCATTCAATGATTTTTGTACATCAATTAGAGTACCGCAATGGGGATCATGTGAGAAGATAAGGGGATCGCCGCGAGAGCTCTTAAGCCTCTTCGAGATGATTTGTCATGGAAGGAGTTTCTCAGAGGATGGTGGTAAAATCACTAGCATTCAACTCCCAGCTATCCGCTACTTTGCTTATTTCATTACTAAATGCGTTCTTGCTAGAAAGAATGGTAGTAAACTATCTATCCAGGATTTAGCTTTTCTAGCTGCTGCACTGCAAGGTAGTAAGGCCTATAATTTGGGTGCGTTGATAGCTTATAGACTTGCTACTAACCGTGAGAAGGGCGGAATCTGTGGAGGTCTCATCGTCTCTCGTTTACTAGCTTTGCATGGTGTAGAACCTCACCATCTTGATATTCAACTTTCCATAGAAAAACTTGACATAATCTCCATGATTAAACATCAATTTGTTTCTAATTCATCTAACTTGAGTAACATGTCTTACAAGATAACATTTTACAAGAAGACTTGGAGAACAACTAAGAAAACTGAAAAACTAGTAAGATTGCCTGCGCCTGTTCTATTTAACCTTGATTCCAGGGAGGATTGGTCAGTCACAGAAGGTGCACTGAATGCACACATAGAGGGAGGAGGCCATCATGCAAGAGACAACACGGAGGAGGCCGAGGAACACCTCGACTCGTCATCCGATGCAGCAAGTTCTTCGCATCAACATTTTGGACATGTGGAGCCTCCACGCTTTTCTTCTGCACAGGGACCTTACTATTACTACGCCATGTATGATCCACCGGCGAGGAACAGCGACCCTCGCTGGGGTTGAACTCCACTTAGGCCAAAAGCCTAAGCTTCGTGGGAGGTATACCGGCATCACTCATTCTTAGCATATTATGGTTGCTGGATACTTGTATATACTTGTTTAGTTTCTTTGAGTGGTTTTCTAATGAGAGGGAGATGATATTTGGGGAAGTGCTGCCTGAAAACAGATTCTGGACTGTTACCGAAAAAATTCCCAAAAATAGCCAGAATGGTATTTTGCGAAGCCAATTTTTGTGCATGTTCCCCAGGTTGTTATCTAACTTTCATTAGTTGAACACTTTTCGATTTGAGCAGTGGAAGAATTTCTTAAAAATCGAGTACTGTACTGCTGTTAAGTTTGACGAATTTCTGCTGCTTTGTGTTTATGTGACTCTTCTAGTTTCCATTTTCTTGTTTTTGCTTTGTTTCCTTCCTAAAACACAAAAAGACCAAAAATATTTCCGTTGTTTCTTTTCACCATTTGTTTATTTTGGTTTCTAGTTTTTATTTTGCTTTATTTACTATCGTTGGTTTGCTATAAGAAAATCCAAAAAGATTTTGCTTTGTTTGCTTGTTTCCTTTTGTTCTTGTTTCCAATTCGAAAACACCAAAAATATTTGCTGTTCTTCTTTGGTTTGTAAAGTTCACTATGAGTTCAATGGTCTTCGGTGGCTGGAGCGTGGTTTTCATTTCATATTATCCAAGCTACACAAGTGAAAGGCAATAATGACGATCTACGACAATTCGACTGTGGTAAGAGGCTGGTATGAACTCTATTTGTTTTCATTTTTGTACATATACTCATCCATGTGAGCATGCTTAGTTGGTTCATGTGAGGTATATGTCATTTAAGAAAGTCTAGTAGTTCATGATCTCTCATGTTTAGCTCCAATTTATTAATATGAGTAGCATGTCATGGATGTTTGCTTGCATTATTTTATTCATAAGTAGGTATGACATTATGGTATCCTCCTCTGAATAATTCATTTGTATCGACTTGGCACATGCTCACGCATGCATATGACTGAACAAAAGTCAATTAAGCCTCGATGATTTACATTGCTTCAGAGTTCTTGTATCATTTTTATGCCTCCGTTAATTTATTTTGCCGCAAGTATAATTATGACAGTGACTGCTCTCTTGATTTGTCGCTCCCCAGTCTATTGCTAGGCGTCACTTGTACTGAGCGGGAACGCTGCTCGTGCTTCCAAACACCTGAAAACCAAGTTGTTCCAAAGTGTCCACCATAAATACCTATGCATGGCATTTCAAACCATTCCAAGTAAATTCTCATGCGCTACCTTTAAACCTTCAAAATGCTTCTCAATTTGTGTTAATGTTTCATAGCTCATGAGGAAGTATGTGGTGTTTAACTTTCAACCTTGTCATTTACTCTTGACGGACTTTCATTATGGACTAGTGGCACATCCGCTTATCCAATAATTTTGCAAAAAGAGCTGGCAATGGGGTTCCCAGCCCCGATTAATCAAACTTCATTAATAATTCTCTTCACATGTTTTGCTCTGATTCATCAGTAAGCAACTTAATTTTGCAAATAGACACTCCTCCATGGTATGTGATTGATGGAAGGCACCCGAGGATTCGGTTAGCCATGGCTTGTGTAAGCAAAGGTTGGGGGGAGTGTCACTCATAATAAAACTAAAATACGTGTGTAAACAAAAGAGAAGAGGGATGATCTACCTTGCCTGGTAGAGATAACGTCCTTCATGGGAGCCGCTCTTGAAAGTCCGGTTGGCGAGGTAGTTGGTGTACCCATTACCATTCGTTGACAACAACAAACACCTCTCAAAATAATTTTATTCCTGTTTTAAAAATGAAAAGCTCTAGCGCATGCTAATCCCTGCTTCCTTCTGCGAAGGGTCAATCTTTTACTTTTATGTTGTGTCTCCATCCTTTCTTTGAGCACTATCTTGAGAGCACAACTGTCATTCTTAGTATAATATGCTTGTCCCAAAATATGATTGATTGCGGTATAACTTTGATGCTTTTATCTTTGACAATCACTATTTCTAGTCTTTCTACGAACTTCAGAGGTGCCTGGGCATTTATGTTTTGCTGATCAAATATGGGCTAGCGAGATACCACTTTATCATACTCTTTTATGAACATTGCAATCCTGCTTATAGACATGATTCATGATGCTTATTATTAATTGTTGGTACCTTTCCATGATTGACATAGCTGTTAGATGATCTTATTTGCATGTACCTTATTATGAATTGCCTAAGTGTTAGCCATATCATGAGAATATTTACATCATATGAGCAAATGTGTTCGTGAAAGTTCTTTTATCGCACTCGGTTGTTAACCGAATTGCTTGAGGACAAGCAATAAGCTAAGCTTGGGGGAGTTGATACGTCCAAAACGTATCTACTTTCCCGAACACTTTTGCTATTGTTTTGCCTCTAATTTGTGTGTTTTGGATACAACTAACGCGGACTAACGCCGTTTTCGACAGAATTGCTCACGGTGTCTTGTTTTTGTGCAGAAATTCAACTTTCGGGAAAATCCTCGGAATTTATATCAATGGGCCTATTTTACAAGAATACTCGGGGAGCCGAAGGGCAAGCCGGTGGAGGCCCGAGGGCCCCACACACCAGGCCGGCGCGGCCCGGGGGGCGCGCCGCCCTAGTGTGTGGCCCCCTCGGCTGGCCTCCGACGCCCCCCTCTGGACTACTTAAGAGGTTCGATCTAAAAATCGCGAGGAAGAAGTCGAAGTCGCCAGAAACCCTCCAGTACACCACCACATCGCGAAACTCCGTCTCGGGGACCAGAAACTTCGTTCTGGCACTCCGCCGGGACGGGGAATTGGAGGAGATCATCGCCATCATCATCACCGACGCCTCTCCGTCGACCAGCCATGTTTCCCCCATCCATGTGTGAGTAATTGCCCCGCTGTAGGCTGAAGGGAATGGTAGGGATTGGATGAGATTGGTCATGTAATAGCATAAGATTGTTAGGGCATAGTGCCTAGTGTCCGTAATTGGTACTTTGATGATATTGTTGCAACTTGTTATGCTTAATGCTTGTCACTAGGGCCCGAGTGCCATGATCTCAGATCTGAACATGTTATTGTTTCATCATGATATTCATTGTTTTATGATCTTACTCGCAAGTTGTATACACATGTCGCTGTCCGGAACCAAAGGCCCCGAAGTGACGTAAATCGGGACAACCGGAGGGGATGGTAGTGATGTGAGGATCACATGTGCTCACGGAGTGTTAATGCATTGCTCGGTACTCTATTAAAAGGAGTACCTTAATATCCAAGTAGATTCCCTAGAGGCCCTAGCTGCCACCGGCTGGTAGGACAAAAGATGTTGTGCAAGTTTCTCATTGCGAGCACGTACGACTATATATGGAACACATGCCTATTGATTGCTTTGTACTTGGACACCGTTTTATTATTATCTCGCAAATGCCCTCGCTTTGATTGTTACATGAGTTTCTCTCATCCATGCAACGCCCGTTATCCGTCCCTGTGCCTACGGTATTTTAATCCTCGCTGTTTACTAAAATCACTACCGCTGTCTTTGTTACTCTGTCTGCTATTATTTCACTATCGCTAATGCTATAAAACTGTTACTACTCGATAAACTCTTGCGAGCAAGTCCGTTTCCAAGTGCAACTGAATTGACAACTCCGCTTGTTAAGGCTTTCAAGTATTCTTTGTCTCCCCTTGTGTCGAATCAATAAATTGGGTTTTACTACCCGCGAAGACCGCTGCGATCCCCTATACTTGTGGGTTATCAAGATCTGTTTTCCGGCGCCGTTGCCGGGGAGCATAGCTTTATTTGGAAGTTCACTTGGATTGATATTGTTCGCTACAAATTCTCCATCATGGGTAAACCTCGCGATCCTAAAGTCGCCATATTACCATCCACTACAAGAAAAGGTACAACTCTGAGTACCTCTCGCTACTCTTGATTCACCCTCTCGTGATAAGTCAACTTGTTTCACCGCCGCAAGCTTCACTTGCGGGTACTTCGCTGAATCTGAAAATTCTCATAATATTGATAATGTTTACGCTGTGCTTGATGATAGTGGTTCATTGGGATCCTTTCTAGATGCTACAATTGCTAGGTCTAGACAAATTGAAAATACTGAAACTCCTAATGCTGCTACACCTGTTAATTCACCTGAACTTGATTATTCTAGTGATGATCCTGATGAGGATTATGTGGAACTTAATGATGATTTTATTGATAAATGTAATGCTATTACTGATGCAAGAAAAATTAAAAAGTTTCTCGCACAATATACTGTTAGACATAAGCTATCTCCTAATCCTAAATTTGCCACATCTCCTATATGCATTAAGGATAAAGATTATGATTTTTCTCTCGATCTATCTCATATAGCTATTGTTGAGAAAACACCCTTTTGTGGTACTGAAAAAGAAAGTGCTGTAGAACACATGAATAAACTCTCTTCTATGAGTAGCTTGTTTTCTGATGATGTCAAGATGCGTACTTATTTCGTTGCTAAAATTTTTCCTTTCTCATTAAAGGATGATGCTAAAACTTGGTATAATAATTTGCCTCCTGGTTCTATTAAAAGTCCAGGTGATTTGCTTGATGTTTTCTTTCGGAAATACTTTCCTGCTAGTGCTCAACATGCTGCTTTACGTAAAATTTATAGCTTTGACCAGGAAGATGGAGAGAAATTGCCTGAAGCATGGGCAAGATTTTGCTCTCTTATCAGGGCTCGACCTAGACATGAATTGGAAAAGCATGATTTACTTGATATATTCTATAGTGGACTAACCGTTGAGTCTAGGGCATATTTTGATAGTTGTGCTGGTTGTGTTTTCAGGAAAAGAACTCCGGACGAAGTCGAAGAATTATTGGCTAAAATAGGCCGGAATCATGATGATTGGACTACACCCGAACCAACTCCAACGCCAATATTGAAGAAGAGGGGTTTAATTAAATTGAATGATGAAGATATGAGGGAAGCCAAGAAGTCTCTCAAGGAGAAAGGTATTAAATCCGAAGATGTGAAGAATCTACCTCCCGTAGAAGATATATGTGAGATAATTCCCCCTTCATCCATGATTGAGGTAAACTCTCTTCAACGCTTTACTAGGGAAGATATTCCGTATTCAAAACCTCCTGCTCAATGCTTAGATGAGTTTGATAATTATATTGTTAAGCAAGAAAATTTTAATATGAGAGTAGAGAATCATCTAATGGAAAAATCTCAAGCTATTAGCAATTTGCATGATATTGTGGAGAGAACCTCCAATGATGTTAAGATGCTTGTTAAACATTTTCAAATGGTTCAAACTCAAATTGATCAACTCACTAAAGTGCAAAGTGACCTGTTAAAAAATAATTCTAAAGAGAAACATGCTTATGAAGTAACAACTAGAGGCGGTGTCTCTACCCAGAATCCTCTATATCCTGAAGGGCATCCCAAAAGAATTGAACAAGATTCTCAACAAATTGAAACTAGTGCTCCTTCTAAGAAAAAGAAGAAGAAACATAAAAATGTTGTAGAATCCTCTGAACCTGTTAATGATCCTAATAGTATTTCTATTTATGATGCTGAAACTGAAAGTGGTAATGAACATGATAATGATAATGATAATGATAATGATAAGAAAGATGCTTCTGATAAAGAAGAGGTTGAAGATGAACCTGAAAAGCATGCTAAAAACAAAAAGTATACTAAAGAAGATTTTATTGCTAAGAAACATGGTAATGAAAGGGAACCTTGGGTACAAAAGCAAATGCCTTTTCCTGCTAAGAAACTAAAATCAAAGGAAGAAGAACACTATAATAAATTTTGCAATTGGATGAAACCTTTATTCTTGCAAATCCCTTTGACTGATGCTAATAAATTGCCTCCTTATTCAAAGTATATGAAAGATATTGTCACTAACAAGAGGAAAATCCCCAATGAGGAGATTTCCACTATGCTTGCTAATTACTCTTTCAATGGCAAAGTTCCAAAGAAGTTGGGCGACCCAGGTATACCTACTATTCCTTGTTCTATTAAGAATAATTATGTTAAAACTGCTCTATGTGACTTGAGAGCCGGTGTTAGTGTTATGCCTTTTTCTCTTTATAAGAGACTTTATTTAGATAAGTTGATACCTACCGATATATCTTTGCAAATGGCTGATAAATCTACTCGCTATTCCTGTTGGTATATGTGAGGATGTTCCTGTTCAAGTTACTAATAACCGCTTGATATTAACTGATTTTGTTGTGTTGGAAATGCTCGAAGATGATAATATGTCTATTATTCTTGGGAGACCTTTTCTTAACACCGCAGGGGCTGTTATTGATTGCAATAAAGGAAAGGTTACTTTCAATGTTGATGATAAGGAGCATACCGTCTATTTCCCCAAGAGGATTGATAAAGTATGTGGAGTTAATACTATTTCTAATGTGAGAACTATCAAAGTTGGAACTATCGATTGTCCTATATATGAGCCTAAAGAAGGATATCAAAGCCTTATGATTGGATCCATATCAATACAATTCAAGGTAACATGATTGATTTGAGGTTTATTTCTCTTTATGCTATGTAAATTTATTTGGTGGCAAGACTTGATCAACCTTGTTAACAAATACTTTTTATATGCATAGAGGAGGTAAACAACATTTCTTTCTTCCTCCACTTGTTCTACTTGTTGTAGCACTTTTGTTTTGCAAAGTTCCTTAGCTAATTAGAGATTTCAAAATTTTTCCTGGCCAGTAATAATAAACTTAATACCCAAAAATGTGCATTTTTCAAAGTTTTCAAAAATTCACAAAAATTATACCGTTGGTCCTATTTTTCGAAAATGCACCCGGGAGCACCTGGGGATGATCAGTGGGGCACCCCAGGGTGGCACCCCACAGGCCGGCGCGGCCTGGAAGGGGGGCGCGCCACCCTGGTGTGTGGGTCCCCCTTTGCCCCACTTCAGCATCTCTTCCTCCCACATTCTTCTCTCTCCCGAAAAATCAGCACCAGCTTTCTCTCACTCGTGTTTTTGCTCAAGAGCTCAGGATTTCTCGATCTTTTTGCTCAGCCCAGATTTCTGTCTGAAATTTGGCACATTTGCTCTCCGGTATGTGACTCCTCCGATTATCCAAGTAGAATTTTGTTTGGTTGAGTATATTTTGAATATTTTGCTGCTGTAGGTAACATGTTTAGTGAGTTTGCATGCTTGTCCTAAGTTGTAGAAACTAGTTTTGATGCATGATTAGTACTCTAGCAAGTTCCTATAGTAGTTCCCCTCAATTATATTTCACCAAATCAAATTTTATAATGATTGTTGAAAATTTCAGAAAATGGAGTGGAATAGACATCAGCTAAACCAACAAGAATTGGAGGTGCAACAAGTCATGAGAGTGAACCGCGAAGAGGGAGTATACCCCTCTTACTACCCGTGCACAGATTTCATGAGAAGTGCAGGAATCTTGGGAGATGTTCAGAATCTAATTTCTCGTGCAGGGTTGAATGACTTTGTTGATGGAGAACCATGCCAATATGCAAAGTTGACTATGTCTGTTGTGCAGGATTTTAAGTTCAATTGGTCGCAATCTAACCCCATGGTTTAGTACAAGATTTATAATACAACTGTCAACTTGCCATTCAATGATTTTTGTACAGCAATTAGAGTACCGCAATGGGGATCATGCGAGAAGATAAGGGGATCGCCGCGAGAGCTCTTAAGCCTCTTCGAGATGATTTTTCATGGAAGGAGTTTCTCAGAGGATGGTGGTAAAATCACTAGCATTCAACTCCCAGCTATCCGCTACTTTGCTTATTTCATTACTAAATGCGTTCTTGCTAGAAAGAATGGTAGTAAACTATCTATCCAGGATTTAGCTTTTCTAGCTGCTGCACTGCAAGGTAGTAAGGCCTATAATTTGGGTGCGTTGATAGCTTATAGACTTGCTACTAACCGTGAGAAGGGCGGAATCTGTGGAGGTCTCATCGCGTTTACTAGCTTTGCATGGTGTAGAACCTCACCATCTTGATATTCAACTTTCCATAGAAAAACTTGACATAATCTCCATGATTAAACATGAATTTGTTTCTGATTCATCTAACTTGAGTAACCTGTCTTACAAGATAACAATTTACAAGAAGACTTGGAGAACAACTAAGAAAACTGAAAAACTAGTAAGATTGCCTGCGCTCGTTCTATTTAACCTTGATTCCGGGAGGATTGGTCGGTCCACGAAGGTGCACCGAATGCACACATAGAGGGAGGAGGCCATCATGCAAGAGACAACACGGAGGAGGCCGAGGAACACCTCGACTCGTCATCCGATGCAGACAAGTTCTTCGCATCAACATTTTGGACATGTGGAGCCTCCACGCTTTTCTTCCGCACGAGGACCTTACTATGACTACGCCATTTATGATCCACCGGCGAGGAACAGCGACCCTCGCTGGGGTTGAACTCCACTTAGGCCAAAAGCCTAAGCTTGGGGGGAGGTATACCGGCATCACTCATTCTTTGCATATTATGGTTGGTGGATACTTGTATATACTTATTTAGTTTCTTTGAGTGGTTTTCTAATGAGAGGGAGATGATATTTGGGGAAGTGCTGCCTGAAAACAGATTACGGATCATTACCGAAAACATTCCCAAAAATAGCCAGAATGGTATTTTGCGAAGCCAATTTTTGTGCATGTTCCCCAGGTTGTTATCTAACTTTCATTAGTTGAACACTTTCTTAAAAATCGAGTACTGTACTGCTGTCAAGTTTGACAAATTTCTGCTGCTTTGCGTTTATGTGACTCTTCTAGTTTCCATTTTCTTGTTTTTGCTTTGTTTCCTTCCTAAAACACAAAAAGACCAAAAATATTTCTGTTGTTTCTTTTCACCATTTGTTTATTTTGGTTTCTAGTTTTTATTTTGCTTTATTTACTATCGTTGGTTTGCTATAAGAAAATCCAAAAAGATTTTGCTTTGTTTGCTTGTTTCCTTTTGTTCTTGTTTCCAATTCGAAAACACCAAAAATATTTGCTGTTCTTCTTTGGTTTGTAAAGTTCACTATGAGTTCAATGTTCTTCGGTGGCTGGAGCGTGGTTTTCATTTCATATTATCCAAGCTACACAAGTGAAAGGCAATAATAACGATCTACGATAATTCGACTGTGGTAAGAGGCTGGTATGAACTCTATTTGTTTTCATTTTTGTACATATACTCATCCATGTGAGCATGCTTAGTTGGTTCATGTGAGGTATATGTCATTTAAGAAAGTCTAGTAGTTCATGATCTCTCATGTTTAGCTCCAATTTATTAATATGAGTAGCATGTCATGGATGTTTGCTTGCATTGTTTTATTCATAATTAGGTATGACATTATGGTATCCTCCTCTGAATAATTCATTTGTATCGACTTGGCACATGCTCACGCATGCATATGACTGAACAAAAGTCAATTAAGCCTCGATGATTTACATTGCTTCGCAGTTCTTGTATCACTTTTATGCCTCCGTTAATTTATTTTGCCGCAAGCATAATTATGACAATGATTGCTCTCTTGATTTGTCGCTCCCCGGTCTATTGCTAGCCTTCACTTGTGCCGAGCGGGAACGCTGCTCGTGCTTCCAAACACCCGAAAACCAAGTTGTTCCAAAGTGTCCACCATAAATATCTATGCATGGCATTTCAAACCATTCCAAGTAAATTCTCATGCGCTACCTTTAAACCTTCAAAATGCTTCTCAATTTGTGTTAATGTTTCATAGCTCATGAGGAAGTATGTGGTGTTTAACTTTCAACCTTGTCATTTACTCTTGACGGACTTTCATTATGGACTAGTGGCACATCCGCTTATCCAATAATTTTGCAAAAAGAGCTGGCAATGGGGTTCCCAGCCCCGATTAATCAAACTTCATTAATAATTCTCTTCACATGTTTTGCTCTGATTCATCGGTAAGCAACTTAATTTTGCAAATAGACACTCCTCCATGGTATGTGATTGATGGAAGGCACCCGAGGATTCGGTTAGCCATGGCTTGTGTAAGCAAAGGTTGGGGGGAGTGTCACTCATAATAAAACTAAAATACGTGTGTAAACAAAAGAGAAGAGGGATGATCTACCTTGCTTGGTAGAGATAACGTCCTTCATGGGAGCCGCTCTTGAAAGTCCGGTTGGCGAGGTAGTTGGTGTACCCATTACCATTCGTTGACAACAACAAACACCTCTCAAAATAATTTTATTCCTGTTTTAAAAATGAAAAGCTCTAGCGCATGCTAATCCCTGCTTCCTTCTGCGAAGGGTCAATCTTTTACTTTTATGTTGTGTCTCCATCCTTTCTTTGAGCACTATCTTGAGAGCACAATTGTCATTCTTAGTATAATATGCTTGTCCCAAAATATGATTGATTGCGGTATAACTTTGATGCTTTTATCTTTGACAATCACTATTTCTAGTCTTTCTATGAACTTCAGAGGTGCACAGGCATTTATGTTTTGCTTCGATCAAATATGGGCAAGCGAGATACCACTTTATCATACTCTTTTATGAACATTGCAATCCTGCTTATAGACATGATTCATGATGCCTATTATTAATTGTTGGTACCTTTCCATGATTGACATAGTTGTTAGATGATCTTATTTGCATGTACCTTATTATGAATTGCCTAAGTGTTAGCCATATCATGAGAATATTTACATCATATGAGCAAATGTGTTCGTGAAAGTTCTTTTATCGCACTCAGTTGTTAACTGAATTGCTTCAGGACAAGCAATAAGCTAAGCTTGGGGGGAGTTGATACGTCCAAAACGTATCTACTTTCCCGAACACTTTTGCTATTGTTTTGCCTCTAATTTGTGTGTTTTGGATACAACTAACGCGGACTAACGCTGTTTTCAGCAGAATTGCTATGGTGTCTTGTTTTTGTGCAGAAATTCAACTTTCGGGAAAATCCTCGGAATTTATATCAATGGGCCTATTTTACAAGAATACTCAGGGAGCCAGAAGGGCAAGCCAGGTGGAGGCCCGAGGGCCCCACACACCAGGCCGGCGCGGCGCAGGGGGGGCGCGCCGCCCTAGTGTGTGGCCCCCTCGGCTGGCCTCCGACGCCCCCCTCTGGACTACTTAAGAGGTTCGATCTAAAAATCGCGAGGAAGAAGTCGAAGTCGCCAGAAACCCTCCAGTACGCCGCCACATCGCGAAACTCCGTCTTGGGGACCAGAAACTCCGTTCTGGCACTCCGCCGGGACGGGGAATTGGAGGAGATCATCGCCATCATCATCACCGACGCCTCTCCATCGACCAGCCATGTTTCCCCCATCCATGTGTGAGTAATTCCCCCGCTGTAGGCTGAAGGGGATGGTAGGGATTGGATGAGATTGGTCATGTAATAGCATAAGATTGTTAGGGCATAGTGCCTAGTGTCCGTAATTGGTACTTTGATGATATTGTTGCAACTTGTTATGCTTAATGCTTGTCACTAGGGCCCGAGTGCCATGATCTCAGATCTGAACATGTTATTGTTTCATCATGATATTCATTGTTTTATGATATTACCTGCAAGTTGTATACACATGTCGCTGTCCGGAACCAAAGGCCCCGAAGTGACAGAAATCGGGACAACCGGAGGGGATGGTAGTGATGTGAGGATCACATGTGTTTACGGAGTGTTAATGCTTTGCTCCGGTACTCTATTAAAAGGAGTACCTTAATATCCAGTAGATTCCCTAGAGGCCCGGCTGCCACCGGCTGGTAGGACAAAAGATGTTGTGCAAGTTTCTCATTGCGAGCACGTACGACTATATATGGAACACATGCCTATTGATTGCTTTGTACTTGGACACCGTTTTATTATTATCTCGTAAATGCCCCGCTTTGATTGTTACATGAGTTTCTCTCATCCATGCAACGCCCGTTATCCGTCCCTGTGCCTACGGTATTTTAATCCTGCTTGTTTACTAAAATCACTATTGTTGTCTTTGTTACTCTGCTGTCTGTTATTTCACTACCGCTACTGCTATAAAACCGTTACTACTCGATAAACTCTTGCGAGCAAGTCTCGTTTCCAGTGCGAGCTGAATTGACAACTCCGCTGTTAAGGCTTTCAAGTATTCTTTGTCTCCCCTTGTGTCGAATCAATAAATTGGGTTTTACTACCCGCGGAGACTGCTGCGATCCCCTATACTTGTGGGTTATCATCAAGTGGTGATCGTCATCAAGGTTGAGTTGGGCAAGTTCAAGTTGAGCATCTCAAGAGGATCATATGCTTGAAGCTTGTCGTCCATTTGGTGATAATGGAAATGTGAATATGTGCATCAATGGAGCTTTTCCATCATGGTGTATGGGGGAGCATTTGTGAGTCTTCACGAAGTAACAATGATCAAGTGAGGCATTCTGGCTTGAGTGGAGCTTGAAGAGTTATCATCAAGATCAAGCGGGATGCGCAAGGCAAAGGTATGGCCTTGCTAGGTTTTCCTTTTACCGGTCTCAAGGTGGTTGATGGGAGACCGGATTATAGGATAGATAGCCGCACTATCAAGAGGGGCTTTCGGTTGGGTAACTTGATCATATCGTCTTAGGGAGCTCAATCCTTCGCATATCCCTATTGCTTCTTAGTGTTTCTCTGTGAGAGGTTCTTGAGCTTGTTCCTAGCTTTACAACAAGCCCAAGTTCATCTGAAACGGAATCCGCATGCATCTTCTATTGCGTTTTCGAGTTTGGATGTCTTCACCATTTCTTGACGGTGGGAGACTCCCTCTATAAGAACATCTAAAAATATCCTGTGAGGAATCTCCATATTTCCAACAAAATTGGTTTCATTTCAATCGGGGTCCGGACACAAAAGTTATCACAATTTTTGTATAACATATTTTTCCTGCTGGCCCGGTTTCTCACCCGGCTTTACCGACCGTCTCACCAGTCGACCCGGTTCAAACCGGTCCGTGGACTGGTGCCAACCGGGCCATGTACTGTAAGACACAAAAGTGTCCCGGTCAAAGGCCCGGTTTGGACCGGCCAGGTCCGGCATGTGGCCCGGTCTGACCGGCTCCTAGACCGGCCTCCTCGACTGTGCTGAGCTGAAACACATCCAACGGTTATATTTCTCCCTAGACTATAAATAGGCCTTCTTCCACCTTGGGCTGGATAAGTTCTTCCACTCTCTCTCCTCCATTGTTGACTTTGAAGAATTTGCCCTCTCTCTGGATTCCCCCCATGATTCTTGCTCATTCTTGAGGGATCTAAGAGAGGAGATCTAGATCTACAATCCCCACCAATCCATCTCTCCTCTAAGTGAGGGGAACCCTTTGGATCTAGATCTTGGAGTCATTTGTTGATTTCCTCTTTGTTCTTCCTCTCTAATCTCATCCTAGCATTTTTTGCTTTGGTGGGATTTGAGTGTGAAGGATTTGAACACCTCTAGTGTTTTTGCTTTGCATCATTGCATAGTGTTGAGCTCTCCACCACGATTAGTTCGAGTGAGAGACCGTGATCTTGTTACTCTTGGAGGGAGATCTCCTAGTTGGCTTGGTGGTTGGTGCTCCGGTGATCTCTTCAAGGAAGATTGTGAAGAGGCCCGGGCTTCTCCTTCGTGGACCTTGTGAAGTGGTTTTGGAGCTTGGCATCTCCGGAGTGGATGGAAAAATAACCATAAGGAAAGGGCCATTATCCTTCGTGGGTTTGGCTCGGAGAATAGGGTGAGCCTTCGTGGCATTGGGGAATCCTTCGTGGGACCTTCACTCCTCCAAACGTGACGTACCTTCTTGCAAAGGAAGGGAACACGAGAATACATCCTCGTCTCCGCGTGCCTCGGTTATTTCTATACTCAAGCTTACTTTCCTTGTGATAGCCATCATGCTTGAAGTACATATATCTTGCTATCACTTGTGCTACATATATCGTGTGCCTATTTTGCTTAGCTCTAGTTGTTGTTGTTGCACTTAGTTGAGCCTAGCATATTTGGGGTTTGTGCTTGTAGAATAAACATAGTTTAATTCCGTATTCTTACAAGCCAAATCCATAAAAAAAAATTAAACACCTATTCACCCCCCCTCTAGGCGACATCTCGTCTTTTCACGAATGACCATGAGTGGCGTGACCAAGAAGTTGGGCCGCGCCACCTAGCCTCGTTCGGGCCTCGTGGCTCCCCTCTCGTGATCCAAAGCTCTAGATGCTTCCTTTTGGTGGAAAACTTGCGTCCTATTTTTCCCCGATTTTACTTCCTGCGAAAACTTGACAAAAATGAGACTTTGCTAAAAACAACATCAGATTTAGTAGTTTTTATCCAAATATGGTAAGATTATGGAGTAATTCATTGAGCAAAGTGCTTGGAAACGTAGATACATTTGGGATGTATCAACTCCCCCAAGTTTAGCTCGTTGTTTGTCCTCAAATAACTCAAACGCAGTGTAGAAGCGATAAAATACTTTGACAAGAACTTTGATCTATGCATGCATAAACAATATAACATGGCAAGTAATCGATACATAGCTTCACAACTGAATGACAGAGTGTTACTAAATATGCACTATGTTCATGTTCCTCTATCTATGCATGGTGTAAGAGAGGCATTATATAGCAACACTATTTGGACAATATTAATTGGTAGTAGCAAAAAGTAAAGTTCTATCATCGCATTCGATTGAATCATGAACAAGGTTGTCGAGACCTTTTGATTCTTTCAATTGTTGACTAGTAAATTCATCATACTTGCATTGCAAATCCAAATAATGGGAGGATGTCGTACCCTTCTAGTCCTTTAACATTCAAACTCTCAGAGATGACTCATACGTTAGTAAGAAGCTAGTATTTTTGGTTGGCCGTGGTGGAAAGACAAGGTAGGTGTTTGATTATTAGCTTTAACACCTTATGAGTGGAAGGGGTGCATCCATTTTTAGCTTATGAGTGCAAGTCAGCGGGCACCTCTTGGTTTTAGCCTTTTCTGTCTTCAAAGCTGCCAACTCGTTGGGTTCTAAATTTTCTCCTTATTTTCTCACTTTTTTCTTTCTTTTCAATCTCTCATTTTGTTCACTCTTCTAATTTGAGGATGCTCTTTGCTGAAACTTTCACCATGATTAGGCATGGCTTTTGCTAGCGGCCCATTGCTCTTCTCTCACGAGTATCGCAATGAGGTACCTTCATGCCGCATGTACAAAGAACCAAAGGAGAAAGATATATCTACTATAGGCCATCCATCCCGGGATAACATGAACATCAGACAATGAACATCCTCCTAACTCTCTCTTACTTTTTTTTTCTCTGAATATTTTTCTTCTATTTTTGCTTTGTCTCTTTTTCTTTTCTCTCTCTAAGATATGGCTCAATGGTGCATGGCTAAAAAGAATGATGGTTGGTCAACCAAATATACTATCAACCAACTTATATATGTTTCAACGATGAGTTCTGCCATTTAAAGGGCTGAACTCGTCATACAAACATCAACCTTTATATTTTAAAGGCACATAGGAATATAATTCATCATTAAATATGTGCCAAGTCCGCAATAACAAGTGTGATGGGATCCATATACTTTACTCAAAACCATTATCTCTCAATCATGTATAAATAGCATCCCTCAATAATATCTCGCTTGCATCATAAATAGAGAGGAAAACACAAAGATAGTAGACATCTAATATCACTTTCCCAAGTATTGATGAAACTATGCACAAGTATTTTCTATAGTTAAATTTCATACATGAATATAGCAAAGGTGTCATACCTCTTTTATCGATCCTCTCGTACAGTTTCATCATCGTTGTTCTTCCTCTCCCAACTGAAACTGCGCAACAAACTCGTATATCTCTACTACTTAAAAAGAAGGAACGTGTTCCCCCTTCTCTCCATAGTTTGGTTGTCCTTTTGCGTCGTTCTTCCTTCGTCATCCATCATCCACCCGTATGGGCCTGGTGACCTGGCCCGTTAAGGTTTCGTAAAATCACGTCCAACTACTACCCAAGCAATCACGATCGTTTTGCTGGCAACGAGCGGGCACCTCTTGGTTTTAGCCTTTTCTGTCTTCAAAGCTGCCAACTCGTTGGGTTCTAAATTTTCTCCTTATTTTCTCACTTTTTTCTTTCTTTTCAATCTCTCATTTTGTTCACTCTTCTAATTTGAGGATGCTCTTTGCTGAAACTTTCACCATGATTAGGCATGGCTTTTGCTAGCGGCCCATTGCTCTTCTCTCACGAGTATCGCAATGAGGTACCTTCATGCCGCATGTACAAAGAACCAAAGGAGAAAGATATATCTACTATAGGCCATCCATCCCGGGATAACATGAACATCAGACAATGAACATCCTCCTAACTCTCTCTTACTTTTTTTTTTCTCTGAATATTTTTCTTCTATTTTTGCTTTGTCTCTTTTTCTTTTCTCTCTCTAAGATATGACTCAATGGTGCATGGCTAAAAAGAATGATGGTTGGTCAACCAAATATACTATCAACCAACTTATATATGTTTCAACGATGAGTTCTGCCATTTAAAGGGTTGGACTGTCATACAAACATCAACCTTTATATTTTAAAGGCACATAGGAATATAATTCATCATTAAATATGTGCCAAGTCCGCAATAACAAGTGTGATGGGATCCATATACTTTACTCAAAACCATTATCTCTCAATCATGTATAAATAGCATCCCTCAATAATATCTCGCTTGCATCATAAATAGAGAGGAAAACACAAAGATAGTAGACATCTAATATCACTTTCCCAAGTATTGATGAAACTATGCACAAGTATTTTCTATAGTTAAATTTCATACATGAATATAGCAAAGGTGTCATACCTCTTTTATCGATCCTCTCGTACAGTTTCATCATCGTTGTTCTTCCTCTCCCAACTGAAACTGCGCAACAAACTCGTATATCTCTACTACTTATTAAAAAGAAGGAACGTGTTCCCCTTCTCTCCATAGTTTGGTTGTCCTTTTGCGTCGTTCTTCCTTCGTCATCCATCATCCACCCGTATGGGCCTGGTGACCTGGCCCGTTAAGGTTTCCAGAAAATCACGTCCAACTACTACCCAAGCAATCACGATCGTTTTGCTGGCAACGAGTCTCCCCTCAACCGCGCCGCCTCCCAGTGCCATCTCTGGATCCTCGGTTCCCGGCCGCCTCCCAGTGCCACCCCTGATCCCCGCCGCTAGCCCCACCCCGCCGCTAGATTTCCTACGCATCCGCTTGAGCTCCAGGACGCCGCCGCATCAACTACCTGGAACGGCGGACTTCTTACCGCAGGCGACCATTATGGAGGCCGGATCGACGACCGCGGGTGGCTAATCGATGCTAACTCCTGCCGGCGCATCCTTCACACGTTTATTCCATGATCCGTTCCACCCGGGAGATAGAATCCGCGGGTGGCTAATTAATGGAGATGGAGGAGCGGGGCGGTGCGGCGCGCGCAGGCCCGGGGACCGGGGTAGGAGGTCACCATGGTAGGTTCTGAAGGACGTCGAGGCCAATGACCTTTCATAAGTTCCTACTTTCAAGATGCATATCTGAAACCTTGATGTTGTTTCAGTGAGGGGGCTGTTCAGGAGGTGCACGGACGACGGTGGCCTGAGGGTATACAAGACACCTGTCGAGGGGTTGCGGGATGTGCGAGATCTCAGTGCCAATCAGGTTCAAGCGGACAAGGCCAATGCGGCAAGGAGGGGTATTGGCGACGCGACCAACATCAGACTGGAGGAGGCGTCGAGCTGTAGGCTCAAAGAGGTAGCCATTTCAATCTCATGGGTCATGGCATAAGAGGAAATTAACATGACTCACTGATATGAATGGTGAAATGGTTGATGCACATATGTTGGCCTGAATGGTGTTTACTGAGATGACTCGTAGAAGTAGCTCTTTAAATAGCTGTTCGTGAACTTGTTAGCCAGAGTGAATTCACCCATATAACTAGCCGAAATTTTCTTTGGATGACTTTTTTTTGTTCGATGCTATGATCATAGCAACTCTGTATCAAAGGTGAATGCTTTTGGGTTCCTCTGCTTTTGAACTCTAGCTATGTTAAATGGATCAATTAGTGCATTATCGCTTAACCTGTTCCTTGTGACTTTTTTAACAGCTTTTCACATATAACTCACATAGTTTGTACTTGTCTATTTCAGGATCTACATAAATTATTTACGCCTCTCACAAATGAAGATGAAACTTTAGTAGACAGCTCATGTATGGTAGTGGTCACAGGTACACACTTGGCAATCGAGCTTAGTGAATTTTATTCAATACTTCTGCTCTTATTTTGTTAGCACCATTAAGCATTATTCCTCTTCTGTTTGCAGTAAAAAAAATATTAGTACTGCATGAGCCTTCAAAGATCGAGATTACCAGAGAGAAATTAGGGTGCTTGAGGCCTCGTGGTTGGTTAAACGATGAGGTGAATATTTAAATTGAAGAAATTTCTTCATTAAGGAAAAACGTCCGGTTATATTTTTTATGAGCTTGAAGTTCCAAGGCTTTATCTTGTATTCTATTTTAACCCCTTTCAGATCATCAATTTGTACCTAGAATTGTTAAAGGAGAGGGCAAAAAGAGAACCCACAAGATTTTTAAAATGCCACTTCTTTAACACATTCTTCTATAAGAAGGTCAGCTGATCTGCATTCTTTGCTTTCTATATTTGGAACTCCTGAAACCTTGATGCTATACAAATTAAGTTAGATGTCTTCTCTTAAGTTCAGGAATCATGATACCATCCGATTTCCTCAAAGCTTAATTTTCTCAATGTAAATTTTCAGCTATGAAGGCAACATGGACCTCCAAATAGGGAAGCACCACTTAATAATCATTACATCTGCTCTACTTGGAGTAACACTGTTAGTTGCAGTTTCCCTCTGCTGCTATGCCTTCGCATGGAAAACCATCAAGAAAACTCATCAGAAGGTCAGAGAAGGAAGCCTCCTCTTATCTTGTTATATTTTCTTACAGTGTCTTTTATTTTGTGTGCATGTGGTCAAAGAAGAAACTCCTTCCTGCATACAAGTTACAGAAGTCAAGCGCGCTGTCGTGCGAAATTTTAGAATGCCATAGCCATCGTTATAAGCTTCACTCCTTTGTTTGAATAAATCTATAGGGAAAGGTAACGAAGATAGAAGCTATGGTTGCAGACACACATTAAAAAGATTATGTATGTTGTAGAGGTAAGTTTACCTGGACATTTGCTTTTGGTGAATGACCAGATTTTTGTACATCAACTCAATATTCGTTAGAGACAAGAGTGTCTGGTTTGCAATCTGGAATTGATTAGGCTAGGAGCGCTATTGTGGAACAAAATATTCTCTTGGTTAGCTATTTGCACTTGAGTTTAATAGTAGTATACTGCAACCATATGTCAAACAACCAAGTTTATAGAGGGGAGGATTTGACTAGAACCATATATTGGTTGTCCTTTTTTTGTATCGTTACCATGTGAGTTTTCCGAATGATTTTGAGAGATAGGTAAGACCATGTAGTCCACTGTTTTAGACTGTCCATACTGCTCTGTATTTGCAGGTTAGTAAAATGTCAACAATCAGTATGTGTTCAGTTAAAAAAATGTTTGTGTTAGTCTCTCTACTCCCCACCAAGTCTTAAGACCCGAAATGTGAGTCAAAATCACTTTTATATGATCATGCATAAGCCCATAGTGTAACTCAATGATCAGACTTAACACCACAATTAAATCAGATGGGAAATTATCAACAGAGGAGTGCTAACAGTCAACAGTGGATTGTATATATATTCATAAAAAAACCCACCTTACTCCATTCAGGTTCAAATGGCGAGGCACACCATACTGGTGCATCTTTTTTTTTAAAGGCCCCTCCTGTGGGTAATTAACTGTACATTGTTGCATGTACATGTGCATAAGTAAGTTAATAAATGTTTAAAAAGAACTTGTAAGAACAGGACAAGATTTGATGTCTGAAACACACCCTGTGTGAGTAAAGATGCATGGAGTTTGTTGGCTGAAACCATCATTGGCGGCGCCATCGCCAAGGTGCACCGACAACCTGCTGCTTAGACGAGACCAGTCCAATTTCTTTTCATGCCGTCATGTCCAAGTATGTCCACAAGCGTGATCTCCATTGAGTCCTCAGACAGAACCGCCCCTACTATGTCACATGCTCGTGCCCACTGTGGTCACCATGTTCGGAGCAGCTAACCTGGCAAAGTCCTGGGCCTCCGCTAGTGTTCCCAGTCTGAGGGCCTTCACTTCAGAGGCAATCTGTCTTGGTATGTGACTTGCATAAGCAAAATTTTCATTAACTAGAATGTACAAAGTTTTCATTCATATTCATACAGGTTAATTTCTTGTTGATGTTTGTTTGTTAAATGTCTTGCATTTCTAAAGAGTACATGTTTTAATTTCTTGTATCATGTGAATATCTACATACTTATCTCCAATTCATATTGGAGGATATATAGGCTAACATATTTTTTTTCCATATACCATATAACTTTTCCTTATATGCAGGTCTAGGGAGAGCAAGCCTACAGATCACATCCCCTTTGATTTTTTTTGCTCTTTCTTTGCTCATGATAATTTGAGCTTTATGCCTAATCAATCAAAATCATAAATATGTTTTTTTGTTACACGTTAATATATAGTATATGGTTTCATGCGCAGCGAAAACAGCCGGCCCTAAATTAGGACCTATTGATTACAGATTGTTTTGGCATGTTCCTCGTAGACATGTGAAGATTTTTTTTTACCAATTAGCTGATAGTCAAATTGGAAAAAACCACGTGCATTTTCTCTGAAAACTTGGTTATTTGAACTTCGAAAACATTTATTATTAATCTGATGTTGCAGAACGTGGTCGATTATCAGAGAACTATGTCCAGCGTAGATATTAAAGCTCATCTAGAAGCCATGTGTGAGGCTTTAGCTGATATTTTGCAATGGATGAAGGGGAAAATTAATGAAAAATTATTCTATTTTGTTGTGAAAAACTACTTCTCAATTATAGTTTGTTCTAATAACTAATAGCAACATAAGTCATCAGGAAGCACATCTATATTTTGCTCGTGTGTACACTTTTCTTTGTCGGTTTATTTCATGCGTTGCTATAGTAGAAAGGATTACGGATTGGTCTTGGAGGATATCATTCAGTTTTTATGCTTCGTTATTGTCAGGGAAGATTCAAGAGGTCATGGTGTGGGGGCAACACTAAAGGTGTGCATGTACCAGTCTGTTTTTTTTAGTTTGCCTTCTCACATACTGAATTCTTTGTCGAGCTATAGGTTCATATCATACTGAATTATAGTTTGTTTCATATTCTTGGCTCAAGCGTAATGTCAGGTCTTTGATGGCATCTACAGATCATCGTCTCAAGGATTATGGATGAGTAGAGAGCCTGGGTGGCTTGCTGCGGTGGAAACCGGCGATAGTATCATAGTAATTCCTTTAGTGTTTTCTATTCTGTTGTTGTCCCAAATCATGTGAGGGTTAATTTTGTGGCCGTGCCCTTCAGGTCTAATTAATATCTCCTCTTAAGCTTAGTGAAATAACTCCATTTAACTCCCTTTTGTTTCATATGAGCTATTTCATTGTGGCCTGTCCATGTGTAACTTAAATGTTTTGATCACCTTGAAAGCAAAGATGGATTGATTTGCTCATTTTTATGTAAAATAGAATTATGTTTTTAAATAAAATCTCTTAAGTCCATCAAATTAATACTAATGGAGGCTGGATCTCGGTGTTCTAATTAATATTTTCTTTGTTCCAATGTATTCGGTCTATCTTTAACTGTCTATAAAGATATGATATGATAGCAATGTTTTAGTGATAAAATAGCATTATCATAAGACAGTTGGTACTATCATATTTGGTGGCATGGTAGGCATGAATTCGTTGCCGGCGCTTGTTTTGGAAGCTCGCTGATACTTACCAGCTCTGCATGGTCATTAACCATCACTGGTGGTGCAATCCGATCACCCTCATACTATCATACTGAAATCAAGCATGTTTTTTCTTCTCCCGTTGCAACGCACGGGCAAATTTCCTAGTAGAATTAAAAGATTTAAACTTGGTTCACTCAAAGCATTTCATTCTTGCAGTAACACCTTTAAAAATATGATGTAAATAAGGTGTACCGTGTGGCTGGGATCCATATAAAGGCATATCAATTCATTTTGGGCCAATAGAAAAATCAACTAGCTACTTTAGTAATAAAAAATAAAATCTGTTAATAAAATCCAGCAGCTGTGCAACCCATTTTAGCCCCACTTAAACATTCCAGGAATTTCAGCCAATTTTTTTGACAGTAGGGGATGAAAAGTTTTAAATTTCACCGAAAGTTTCAGCCCAATCAAAGTTACAGGCTTGGAACTAAAAATCGAACGGTGAAGATTATCATGCACAAATCTACAACTCCGTTTTCTCTTTTGAAAGCAAAAGGAAAATCTTTTTGTGTTTTTGAAGTTTTGAAGTTGTAAAAAAACAAAAGTGCAGCAAGAAAGTAAAAGAAACAAAAGAAATCATTTTTAGTTTTAAGGTTTTTGTTTGAAAAAAAAAAGCAAAACACGTGAAACTAGAAAACAGAAATCTTTTTGGGTTTTTGAATTTTTCGTATGAAAGAAAACCAAATACAACAACTAAAAAAGAGAAATCTTTTTAGGTTTTTCAAATGATGACTAAACAAAAACTACAATGCAATAATACTGAAATAAGAACCTTGGGCATGGAGCAGTAGATGTCCACTCCAATCGCTGGAGGTCTAGTCTACTGGTGACTTGCTCCATCGTGGCAGAGGATTTTCGCACCACAGGTGTTGCAATCGCAAAGCGGCCCGGTGGCAGTAGCGGACAGGTCGCTGCTATCCGTGAACTTTGAGCACGTGCCCGGGAGTGGCTTGCGCTGGCGACCCCGCGGTCAACCCGCCACCACTTACATGCCTACTAATACTAATTAGAGTCGTATACACTTTTAGTACCACAACTTGTATTAGATGTGCAGTTTAGTACCGCAACTTGCAAACCGAGCATTAGAGGTACCACAACTTGTATTGAGTGAGCAAATAAGAACCCAATCAATCAGAAGCGGACATGTGGCATTGTAAATTTTGCAGAAAAACCCCTAATATTTACAAGTAACCTTAGTGCTGTCTTCATGGGTCCCACCTGTTAGTGGTGGAAGAAATAATAAAGAAAATGTGGCCGAAAGGGATTCGAGCACAGAACCTAAACCTTTTCACGTTTGCTAACAACCACTGCAAGACAAAGCTTTGTTTGTTATCTACCAGGACGTGACTTGATATATCATTGACTAGCCGCGCATCGACTCCAGACAATTCTGGCACGAAGCTAGTTGGGCACGCTCTGGGGCCGGTTGGAGCCTTGGAGGCGATCGCACCGAAGCTGGGCACAATCCTACCGTACCTATCCAGCCACCACCCCTACTTCGCGGAACGTGCTCTGCGGCGAGCTGCTGCAGTCTGTAGCCGTCACGCTTATCGATGTGGCCGTTCGGAGCCGGGAAGGTTTAGAACATCCCGTCTCCCCGACGAGGCTCCCGGCGTCGCCAGTGTCCTCGTTGACGGTTTGCGCCGGCGCTGGGGCCGGACCATCAAGGAAGCCATGAAGACGGCGGGCTTCGACGAAGTTGGGACGGGTGAGGGCCTTCCACACCATGAAGTTGCTACCGTTGAGGCGAACGACAATGGTGGGGAGGACCGGCACTACCGTCGCTTCCGACGAAGACGCGATGACCGGGCCAGCCACAACGGTGGAAAGGCTGGTGGAGTTTGTCAGCGCGAGAGCTGGAGTGGTGGACATCGCGACGGCAACGGCAGACAGAGACGGCGCAGTGGCGGGGCTAGGGTTTCTAGCGATGGCGGAGGAAGAGAGCTCGAGTCGGCTCTGAGACCAAGTCAGAAACAAAGGGTTTGGGGTTTCGGTGAGGGCAAAGCCTCCTCACGCCTCTTCTATTTATATGTGATCAATACATATATATGTGTATATATACACGTACATAAACATGATAGAGATATATACCACTAGATCTATTTAACGGAATGCTCAACAAAATGTCCGGCAGCGCGCGCGACGCAACCTAGAATTGTCTCCGATGGGTTCATGCGCTAATGTCAAATGCACTACTATTAGGTGCTACAGTATATATCATTACGTCCTTCCCTGTGAGGCATAACCCTCGGTGTTACAGTGGCTAGCGAACGTGGCCTGAAGGTTTAGCTCCTTTGTTCGAATCCCCTTTCAGCCACATTGATTTTATTATTTATTCCGCTATTGACAGGTGGGACCTACATGTAAGACAGTACTAAGTTTACTTGTGTTGGGGAAATATATTAGGGGCCTTTATGCAAAATTTACAAAGCCACATGTCCACTTCTGATTGATTGGGTACTTATTTGCTCACTCAATACAAGTTGTGGTACCTCTAGAACTCAGTTTGCAAGTTGTGGTACTAAACTGCACGTCTAATACAAGTTGTGGTACCAAAAGTGTATATGACTACTAATTAATAAGCGGTGAGCTGGAGAGGGTTTACTCACGTAGAATAGATACGATTTGAGCGTATCTGCTTTATTGTGATGTGACTGCCCTATATACAGTACAGTGTAATCTGATGATTAATTAATTCCCAGATAAACGAAAGATAGAAATTAAAACATTTATCTCAACATTATGAAGGAAATGAAAATATTCATCTCCTTCCATAAGGATAGATCCCACCATAAATATGGCAGCACGTACGAGAATTATGCGTGACCACCACGAACTTGGTGCTCGATGGCAGCAACGGCGACACGGCAGATCGCGTTCATCCTCTCGCTCGTCGCCGCCTCCGCCCATGTCGCCATAGGCACTACGCCCGTCATCAACGCCACATGTGCCGCGGTCTCCCACAACTCCACCAAGCATACCGAGTACGCCTATTGTGTGGGTGCCCTCTCGGCGGACCCGGCGGCTTCGTCCGCCACCGACGCCCGCGAGCTAGCGGCCGCTGCAGTGAACCTCACCGTCGCCAACATCACAGACACCAAGCACATCATCTCCGACCTCCTCATGAATCTCGGAGGATGTCTCCAATATTACGGAGAGATGAACGATATTATGTCCCGCGTGCTTGACGACATCCGCGCTGGGCACGTCGCCGAAGCCTCCAAGAAGCTCTTGGGAATGGTGAACGATGACTTGAGCAGTTTGTGCGACCTTATCTTAGTAGAGGGATATGCAAAGAGGGACCCTATACGTCTGGAGAACCAAAACGTCTACCTCGTGTCTGCCATGGCATCCGACATCACGGAGCTGCTGCTGCGCTCACAAGCATTACCACCCGAAGTTTCAAACTGACTGTATGCATATTGTCTTCCTCCAGTTTTAATAATTATGTTTGTGATTTGTAACTTATTTTTGAGTTGGTCCAAAGAGGATATGACAAATCCTCACTGCTCATAAAGTCAGACGGATCTGTCTTTCGCATTGATTTATTTTAGAATTACAGAGACACACCCCCTGGTTTCATTAAAAACGCAACCACAACTATGACATGTTTTTTTAGCAGAGCTCATCCGTTAAATAAAAGAAGGTAGAAACACCAGAAAAAAAAATCTACAATTTTACACTTTTCAGAACTGAAGCATATGTGCTCGCTGAATGAGTTACTCAGAGGTAATCTCCAGGCACCAACGATCAATAGGCTAAAAATGACACGCTTAAAAGGCCCATTAGTGACTGGCACGCCTGTCACTAATGACTAGTCAGTGACTAGTCACTGGTATGAGTTTACTAGTGACAGGCAAAAGTGATGCATGTCACTGGTTGCGATCGCCGATAATAAAAAAAAGAGTTTCCATGAATATTCCAGATAGCACAATAATATGATATACAGATAAAATACATTTTCCACGGATATTTCATATAGCACAATAAGATATTGTACCAGTGATACGTTCACATCACCCAATGTGACATAATATTTGTACAACTAACACAATGGTATAAGAACTTGCAATCTATCATAGACAACAAAGAGTAGTTTGTTATGTAGTAAGAAGCTTGAACTCCAAAGAACGGCACCACCATGTACATGTGTTGTTCATATGCATAGCTGCAAGTTCCTTTCAATGTTTTACATTTCCACCATCTTGTTGAGGTGCAAATTCTTTCATTACATCTTCTTTGTATGGACCTAAATGGCGCAGGACACTGATGATGTGCTTAACCTGATACAAACAAAGAAATCATGTTCATATAAAAAAATCATGTTGCATTTACCAAATAAACGAAAGGCTAGCATTCACATGTCTCTGATTTAGCATAGTGGCATACTGTGAGGATTATCTTACTTCAGCTACGCTGCTATACAATCAATGTCAAGGAAAAATGGAATTTAATCATTACAGATTGCACAGCTCAATGTCTCAGCTACTAATTAATTTTTTTATAATAGATTGGTGAAAAGAATCCCATAAAGAAGTTTCCATTTATTCTTCGGATAAGTAAATAAAAAACTTCTCCAAAACATGCTTTTAGTCAGTTTATTATTGGCACCCAAGGAATTAAAAGTCATAAATTACAAAAGAACATTAGTTTAAGATTAATTGATCCAGTTATAAACCTGTGTTCCATATGCTTGTCTAGCGGCCATGGAAGGTAAAAACAAAAAAAATAGCAAATGTTAGTATGTGCTTAAAATGACAGGAACCTTTTATTTCCCATAGTAAACTTGTGGTCCTTATTCCTCTCCTCACCAATCCATGACCACGGGTTCATAGAATACAACGTGACCATGACAGAAGTACAAACATTGTTCTCAAGTGCATCAACCTAACCAAGCACATGGTAAGAGTTTGGTGTCTAGAATAGTAATGCTAACTAGAACATTGGGCACACAAATGTGAACTACGGATTCACGAAATGGAGAGCGAGAAAAAGTATTGGTAAAAATGATTCAATAAATCACGAAAGAAAATGCCACCTGATAATAAATTGCGACTTTTGAAGTAGTAGGCATACCATTTGAATTACTCAATGTAATCCTTGGGAAGGAAACAGGGAAAATGATGCAAAGCCAACATATATTTTACACGGTACTATCATTCAAGTTATGGAGCAAAGGAATTATTTTTAATTTACAGGAGATGAAAAATAAAGGTACTTAGTAGTTAAACTGCCATCATCAGAGTGACACAGGAGAGGAAAACTAAAAATCCTACCAGGTGAATGAGAACACATGCATCATTGCTGCCCTTGGGGAGATTTACCGTTGAGTCTCATTGCCAGAGAAGGAGCGGCAGTGTTAGCACATATCCATACAAAATTAATAGTAGGGAATGAATTATCAAGAAACATACACAGGTGATAGTTTCAAGCGGATGTAAGTGGCAGAATCTGATTTGTTGTTCCTGTGTTACCACGGGGTGTCAGATGGTAAAATCACGCTGGTTGCCTCAATGGATCCAATATGCAAGGAGAAATAGCGGATGAAGAACACAACGGCTCAAATCCACACAACACCACCCAGATAGCGGGAGTAGCATGTCAGCTGGAGGCAAAACGCTGGCGGATGTCCGAAGCGGATCGAGCCCTGTTCGGCAAGCTCGAGGTCGGCTCGATCCAGGCCGACGTGACGGGGTTGCCCGTGGCCTATCCTGTCACCATAAGGAACAGAACCGGGGCGGCGCAGGGGGCGGGGAGGCGGCGGCTGTATAGCGGAGGAACCCTATCGAGATGAGAAAAGAACGACTCGCGAGAGAGCTATGCGGGGGTGTTCGCGGAAGAACAGCTTTGGTCGTGGCTGAACTAAGCAGGCACATAGGCACATACGTGGTCTTGTTCAAAAAAAAAAGAAGCAGGCACACGTACCTGGCTAACTGTTTTACGTGCAATCTGCATTTGCACGTAGATTCAGATTCAGTACTTTCTAAAAACCTGGCTGGACGCTGCTAGTCACATACCTACATCTAACACAGTGGAGGACCGTGAGAGAGGAAATAAAAGAAAATGAAGGAAACTTGGCTTCATGCATCTACTCCGTATCAAAATCTTTGTTCCTTCTATCATCTCAAGCTCGTGCCGTAAAGATTTTTCGTGTGGTATTTGTTTAAGATGAGCCACGTCTGATACGCTCGTCCTCAAAATGTTAGCCAACTTAATAAAATAAAAAATATTTGTCTAGTTTTCAATGAATGTCGCTAACACATTTGACCTTTCAGCCGGTCTCCGCAAAAACTGCTAGTGACAGGCTTTTTTATGCGCTTGTCACTAGTGTTTCGTACTAGCGACAGGCTTATACGAGCTTGTCACTAGTTTGCCTGTCACTAGACGCATAGCGGCTATAAGCGTTTCTGCAGTAGTGAATCCCACGATGTATATGGACAACCATATGAGGCATTTTTTTGGCTTATGGTGTGGTTTTTTCTCACATTAACAAATAACCTGAGGAGCTAAATACAATATTGTAAAGCCAAGGCATGGGTGCATTGCTAGAAAATGTAAGAGAATGGGAAGAAGGAACTACTTACGGAAAAACATGAGACATAACAACAAAGCATTTCATCGATTCAAAATGCACATATCGTGTTGTTGTAATTTACTTCTCCGTGAAGTACATGGAATCCTGAAAATGAAGTGGCTCGTTTCCCCAAGAGGTCCATTCAGAACCCAACTCTCTTGCAAAAAGCTCAATGCACCTTGGAGGTTTAGAACCAGGAATAAATTCGGAAAGTATTTCTTTTGCAGGTTAAGGATTGACGACAAACCATATTGCACTATAAGAAGAAGCCCCATCACGTCAGTAATACGAATATGCTTCATTGCAAATAATAAAACCTATTAATTAGCTGATTAACGGGATAAACACTGGCAAACCACAGTAAGGATACTCTGAAGGGGAGGTTTCCTTGAGTGTGCACCCGGGACACTCATAATTACTTGGCTAGCTTGCAGAAACTTAAAATTTGATCCTGGTTCAGCTTCTCTATTCTGCAGGAAGAAAACCAAAAGAACAAAATATATCAAGTTCAGGTTAGATGTTGCCGATCAAATATTGCATTCAAGAGAATGGCAAATAATTTAGACAAAAGAACTCACAACATTTATGTAGCCAAGAAGAAGACACTCATAAGGCCTGTGATGGAACAAGTCCAAATCACCAATGAGTGAACCATCCGACTTCACCTATGATTTTTTAAAGTTACCAAATATATCAATTACTGTTGAAAGATAGAAGGTGGCACATGAGCATTAGCTTCAAACCTTCAGCCAATAAAACTCAGTGGGATCTTTAACTCCCCAAGATGGAAGCAATTCATCCTCAACAAATCTTCGCAATTTCTCCCGATTTGTAATCCACAAAACTAGAAGAGCTCCAGCTGGATCAGCAAGTTCTTGAACTGGAAGATACAACAAATATCTGTTGGGAAGTGTAGGATACCTAGGACATAAATCGTTGAATAAATGAATTTCCAATTCATAGAGATTCCTAGCTGAAAATATAAAGATGGGACTACTATACTTTAAAAGATGGCAAATTAATCGCAAAGATAGATTCGTCTTGGTACAAGATAATTTAGTTTTCTCTAAATCAGGGTTTATTGTAGGAGACATGACATCAACATGGTTCATGGCCTGTGTATAATAAATACCTGTAAATCATAGGAGACCACAAAAGATTTGCTTCTTACTCCTCCAAAAACAAACTTCAAGAACCAGCGAATGATTTAGGATATTACAAATGCAATATTCAGGAATAGAACGAAAAGAACCATGTGTTATAGGTCAGATATTACATAGCTATGCTAACGTTCAAGCATAGTTTCTAGAGTTTAACAAGTTAGTTAGAAAAGATAAGTGGAAAGTTAAAATGCAGTGTAATTTAATTAAAGCAACACAGCTAAACAAAAAGGACAAATACTGGAAAGTCAGCCACCAATAAGTCCGATCATAAAAATCTAAAGTTCTGCCTACTTGGCAGAGGAAGAAAAATAGAAGTGTTAACTTACGCTTCTTTCTGACGAACACATCCATTCTCCCAAGGTGGGTCAATAACTATAAGGTTGTAACCATCATTAGAATTATCTGGAGAAAAAAGACACCATTAACAAAATAAACAAATTAAGTGCATGTGCTAATACAACTAGTATAACAAGTACAGCAAGATCTATACGGCGTATCAAGAATCTTCTGATGCTACATTGAACATACCAGGAATGAGATCACGAACATGTTTGAAGTCAGTCTTCAGTATAGGTATCATCAGCATCATGCAAAACAATCAGATTAAGGGTGGAGTGTTCACTTAGATGAAAATAAATGAGAAACCTGCACTAACGAATGATAATATTAACTCACCATCAGGAAGCAACTGCCTTTTGGTAAAATATAGAGCCTACTCTGAAATTCTCCTTCCGCCTCATCATTTTCTTCAATACTGATTATCTTATCAAACAACGTACTGGACCTCCTTTGGACAAGGCAGGGACCTAAAACACGACAGAGAAGCCAAAACCATTTTAGTTGCGCGCTTAACACCAGAAGTATTCATACATTTTTGGTACGATCATGTTACCTGCCTCGCCCTGACCATGGGGCTTCTGAAAGCAAAGAGTCATCTCACAAAGAGGTGCTCGCCATGAGCTCCCAAGCTCAACAAAATTGTTCTCAGAGCTAGTTTGAACATCTTGCATGCATTCATCTCCCTTGACCATCCCTGGAAGAAACTCCAGTAGATCTTTCGCCTCAAGGAGTGATTTATGCGCGCTAATTAGCAAAGCCCTTGCTTCCTATCAAATGGAGGACCACAAGAGATCCAAGCATGACATCAAATGGCTGTAAAATAACTATGCAGCCTATTTCCCCACAAATTTGGCATAGGCATAGTGCCATACTCCTACTGTCACTGTTTTGCGAACATCCTAACAAGGCAACAAGTGTTAATGACAGAATAACAGATATTTCTCTATAAATTTCTAACAATGGCATATCCCGATTTTCTGGTTTGCTGATGACACAGCTAACCCTTGGGCACACCGGTTTTTCTCGTTAACCGTCATTACTCTGTACGAGTAAAATGTGAAGTTCTTGTCACTAATGAGGAATGAATAGACCACAACGTTTTCACTGATTCATCTCTTACCGAATTTACAATGAGATGAAAGAAACAGCAGTAAACTAAAAAAAAAAAATTGCGAGAAGCAGTAAACTAATGCAACACATCGTCACCTGATGCCGCGCTTCCGCGATCCGCTCCACGGCATTGAGTTCCCGGGGCTTCGGCTGGCGCTTCCGCTTGCGCTTCTTCCGCTCCGGAGACGGCGCCGTCCGCTCGCCCTGCGCGTCGCCTCCCTGATTCGACGGGCCGAAGCTTCGGGAGTAGTACGAAGAGGGGACGAGGCGGAAGCGCCTGTAGGATTCGTTGAGCAGGCGCACCGGGTCCAAGAAGGCAGCGCGGGAGCCTGGGAGGCGGTAGATTCCCGTGACCTCTAGCGACCGGAGCTCATCGGAGACGCTCATCGGAGAGGCGGCGCCGCCGCGGCAAAAGGGTTTGGATCGGGACCGAGAATGTCGGCCGCAGACCGCAGGGTAGGGGTTTAATCCAGAGGCGGGACCACTGGTCAGCGACACGAGTCGTCAGAGTATTTCGTGCTGGTTAGCAGCAAGTACGGGCAAGGCCTGCCCCTAAACGGGCCTAGCCTAGAACGGCACGCAGCGGCCCGTTTATAAGAGGGCCGTGCCATGCAGCGCGTGCGGCAAAACCTATAAACGGGTCCTCCTCCCTCGCGCCCGCGCGCCCCCTACTTCCCCAGCGCTCACGTTATTTCTTAAATGGGTCAGCCCAACATCGGCTGGTTCCCGGAACCCTCCAACTTGTTCCGGCTCGGGTGAGTTGTTCTTAGCAGGCTGATTTCAGCTCGTTCGGGCTGCTGGTGCTACCACTTTTGGCCGGTGGATTTATAAACCGCTGTATTTTTCTGTCAACTTCCGACGTGAGACTATTCTCCCGGGAGGCCGAACGAGAAAACGTTTCGGCTACATGCTGTCAGTTTCGTCAGTTCCAGTTCGTTTTTGGTCTCTCGTGCTGTGCTTGTTGCTGTACAACCCACCCGGGCGCCGCTTCTCTTGCATGCTTTGTGCCTGACACGCCGCACTCTGTCCGATACTAGTGGGGCTACTGTTGAACAGGGGGCACTGCTTTTGCATGCGCATGGTGCCAGGCGCTGCTTGCATGTTTGCTGGTGGTGCTCGCTGCTTGTGTCAGACGATGCATTTTCTATCTATGATTGAGAAGTGCAATCCTGCATGGTACCAGCTAGTGGTGGTGCAGAGAGCATACGCCACATGGTCTGCGCACACTTGTATTGGAAAGCCGGAAAATACCTGCACAAACATGCATGTACGTGCATATAGGCATGGGAATGAAACCTAAATAACTCTATCTTTTAGGCAAAGCATCTACCCTTTGCAAAAAAAAATTGAAGAATCAAAAACATGATTTAGTCGAACTTTGAATTAAATAATTATACAGTCCGAAAAAATATTCATACACTATGAACAAAGAAAAAAATTACTGGTACTAACTTTCTCTACTATATAAAAAGGAGGAACTTCCTCCGTTTTCTGCCATCATCTTTCGTCAACCATCACCAAAATAACGGAAATCAGCAAAACAACAAGTAACGCAAATCAGCAATAATCACGCAATAATTTACATGCCAAAATCACGCAATAATTCACATGCCAAAATAATCGAAGTCAATCAGCAAATCGCACAATAATTCACATGCCAAAATAATCGAAGTCAACCAGCAAATCGCACAATAATTCACATGCCAAACTCACTCTCACAAACAATTAACTTTCATGCCAAACCAATCGACCCATCGCTGTAATGCTTCCTAATCATCTCCATAAGTCACGCTGTCAATCCATAAGTGACATGCCAAACTCATATATATTACACCTCCAAGATACGATGTTATGCTTTAGAGGTTATTAGTTCATTGCTAGGTGAGTCGAAATACACTCGAAAACTGTGTGTGTCATCTTCAAGCTTAGGGAGAAGACCCTGCCAACAAACGCCAATAAAATGCAGGAAACAAAATTAGAACATTCATTTGATTGAAAAATACAAAATAATACTGTCGGTTAGATCAAATGTCCTTCAGAGAATGAAAACCAGTACGTGCAGAGCACATGATCGACTGAAACCCTTGTGTGTAACATTGACTGAAGGAAATTTCCCATAGGTGTGGAGAATCACTAATACGAGGTGATGTGGTGTTGTGACTAATCACCAATACGTGTGGTTACAACTGAAAATAGTGTGAGTGGCTGCAGGGGTACTTAAAGAAATTGTGGTTAGAACTTAAAATGTTTTCAACACATCCTAAATTCATAGCATAATTAGAGGCGGTAAGTGAAATGCTGCGAGCTAACTTAAAGATGGCAAATAATTAGAGGCAGTAAGTGAAATGCTGCAGAGCTAACTTAAAGATGGCAAATAACCGAGAGGAATATTTGGATATGTCCACATTATGAACATAGGTGAAACAGCATAATCAGCATCAGCAATTAATCCCTTTACACCATTGAGACTGTACCTAGAGCACCCAAACTCTTAAATATCATATATTTCAGCTCGGGCAGAGAAATCTCTAATTAACAATAGCATTTCACTCTTTGATTCAGTCTGTTGCATGGAAGGACCAGAAATAATTATACGAGGGAAATCTGTAGATGGCGAAATTCAGACAGGGACACAACATTTGGGCTCAACATGTACAAATCAACAGTCATTCTCGTGGAAGCTATTTTTGGCAAGCAACGATTTGATTGATAGTGCGATTAATGTTAAAAGATAGGGGTTTACCGTACACTTGAATGTTAAAAGTAGGATCTGCTTCTATTACAATTTAACCCACCATGCAAAAACAGAACCTAGGGCACAAAATATGAAATGTTCAACAACTATCAAACTGTATATACTTTAGTATTTAGCGAAAATGGAATGTCGCTTCCAATGGTACAAAAATTTAAGCTGTAATTTGCTACAGCTATTCCGGAAAAGGCTCCTTTGCAACCTTTGGCTTCAAGAAATATTGCGGGATAACACGATTACAAAATAAATATGGATCTCATTTAAAATATTATTATACTTCAGATAGTTAATAAGAGAGCAATTGACCATGAAATTTCCAATCATTTCAAACGCAGTGGCCAAAATATACTGAAGTCGGAGTGACACGTTCATGCTTCTAATGAAGATTTCCCTAATATCACACAGATATTTCACCAAGCTGCTAAAATATCTTATCAAGCTCATTGTAAAGTATTTCAGCAAGTTTTACTTGATAGTAGTGGAAGCCGAAACAAAATACATGATCATTCGTGAAATGGCTTCCATACTTGATACAGAAGTTAGAACACAGCGGATCATTTTGATATAGGTCAATAAGCTGTTCAGAAGAATCATAAGCTCACTTTTCAGAAGAATCAACTGCCACTTTCAACTTGGTACAAAACACATTTTTTGCACTGTTCCACTATTCCCATTGACATGAAAAAGGGAGTATTACGAAAAAGCTAGGGAATCTAATAATTTGCATAACCTGCTTGAATCTGTTTTTGGATAACCACTGACTAATTACCACAGTCTAGCTTATGGGAAAAAAGGCAATCTAGCTCCTCAAAATTCTTGATACTTATCCCACCCGCAAATCTTTAGTACGACAAAAGAACCTGACCCAAAGTAATGTTCATGCAAAATTGCATCAGTTAGTCAAGCCAGAAATACCGTGTTTAATTATCCAGACAAAAAATAGCAGTTTGCAATAATACACAGTCCCCAATGGCTTGGAAGCCTAACTAAATGGACCCTACGATTTTTTTATATAAGAGAAGTATAGGTGTAAGTGGGTATGGACAACTGAAAGTAGTGAAAAGGCAGTTCTTATTCCTCTCTCAAAACTATCAAGAAAACAAAATAGGAACATACTTGAAGCCCAATCAGTTTATGCTTAGGTGAATTACCCTCCTTTGAGGGTCCATATCCACTTCCAGATTTTTCTTTTTGAAGGTAAACACTATACGAATTGCCTACTGCAGCACTTTGATACTACATGCTATTTATGTAATAACTTCCATATGAAAAGGGCAGCCAACATATTTTAATGTTACTGTATATACAGTGAAATCGGAGGGAAAATATTTCCAGCATCTCCAGGCAAACGGATATTGAAAGAACAAATGATATTTTGTCTCAATTTTGAGTTCGTTGCACAAGCCACATCTATTATCTTCCAAAAAGTAACTATGTGCTACAACATGGCTCTTGTAAGGTTTTCCCGTATGCATGGTTGGGTCCAGGAAAGTAAGTATATCCTGAGGGCGCATGATACCATGTATAAACAGTTAGTCGAGCGGAAATTCAATTCGGCTCCCGGATGCGTATGCTCCCTCTACCAAAAACTCATATTTCGAAATACCGAAAAATTTGGACAAAAAATTCTACGTGTACATCTCCATAATATATGTGCGTTCGTCAAGTTTCACGAAAAACTAATATTTTGTGTGGTCTATATAAAAAAGAGAAAGTTTATCTTGTGAAAAGCATTATTTTTAGCACTGAATTTTGTCTTTTTTGCACACGTCACATGATAAGTTGATTTTTTATGAAACGACTTTGTGAGCATGTAGCACATGAAGATGTATGTGCGAACTTTTAGTTTCAATTTTTTTGAAATTTAAAATGTATATAAGATGCATTTCAAAATATAGGGAGCATATGCACCCATGTTCCAAAACACCGCTCTTAGTCGAGTACTTATTTAATTTTTATAACGTACAAGAATTCTACAACTGCTCGCGTCCTACTGAGATCAACCATGTATAACGTTCTTCAAAGCAATGTAGTTGTATTATGACAATGATATCATGTTATTCCGTTCCGTATTATCATGCTATAGCACATTATAATATTCCTGATTTGATTTGAATTTGAATTTTCATATTGAGCTCAAATTATATATGTGCATTGAAAAATGAAATTTGAAAATCCGTGGCAACGCACGGGCATTTCTACTAGTGTAGAGTAAGAGGAACAAAACTTCCTAAATAATTAAACAAATAATTATACAGTGGGAAACAAATATTTGTACAGTAGGGAACAATAACCTGGATAGTGGGGAACAACATCCTACATGGAAGGGAACAAGAGTTCGGATGTAAGAAAACAACATCCTAGACAGAGGGGAACAACCGCGTAGACGATGGGGAACAACAGCCCAGACAGAGGGGAACAACCGCGTAGACGGTGGGGAACAACAGCCTAGACAGAGGGGAACAACCGCTTAGACGGTGGGAAACAACAGCTTAGATAGAGGGGAACAACCACGTAGATGGTGGGGAACAACAACCTAGACAGAGAGGAACAACCGCGTAAACGGTCGGGAACAAGAGCCACATAACGGAGGGGAACAACAACCTTCACGAACGGGAACAAGAATCTGGACGAAGGGGAACAACATTCTACACTATGGGGAACAAGGTAAAGAAAAGAAAGAAAAATACACATAAAGAGAAGAAGAATATAAATAGAAAAATAAAAGAAGAAAGAGAAGAAGAAGAAAAAAAATCGTAAAAGCAAGGGAAAAAAGAGCGTACTAAGCTGCATGTACTGAAATGGAGAAATATAAAAAATCTGAAAAGAAAAATGAAAAACACAAGACGAAACAGCAGCGTATGTATATAGAATGTTACTTCTACAAATACAATAACTAGTATTGGTCTACAGGTTCCGTTCTAGTTTAACCATTCGATTCTTGAATCCAGCGTCTATTTTTGGCTTTTCTCGCGCCAGCAGCGAAAGAAAGGATTAACGAGCTACATGGGCCGAGCCCACAATCGAAAACCCTTCAGCGAAATGGTGCTTCGTAGCGCACGCGCGCTACCGAGCAATTTCTATATAAACCAATCAGGTCGGTGGCTACCGGCCACCGCACACCCCCTGGTCGGGTATGGGCCAGGCCCATTTTTGTCTGTTTAGCCCCATTCGTTTTTTTTTCTTTTTCTGTTTGTTTTTCTTTTTTCTGTTTTCGGTTTTGTTTATATTTTTTCAGATTCGAAAATTTCAATTTTTAAAAATTATTCAAATCGAAAAATGTTTAAATTCAAAAATGTTCAAATTTGAAAACCGTTCAAATCTGAAAATCGTTCAAATTTGAAAATCGTTCAAATTCGAAAACCATTCAAATTTGAAAACCGTTCAAATATGTAATTTGTTCAAATTTGAAAATTGTTCTAATATGAAAATCGTTCAGATTCGAAAATTGTTAAAATATAAAATTTGTTCAAGTTCAGAAATGTTCAAATTCGGAAATTGTTCATAGAGAAAAATACATTTTTGTTCAAATTTAAAAATGTTCAAGTCTGAAAAATGTTCAGATTTTTTAAAAGTGATTTCTTTTTAATTTTGATTTTTTTAATTTTGACAAATATTCAGATTTTTCTAAAAAAATATTTTAAACAAGAAAAGAAACAACAGAAAACAAAAAAAACGAAAAAGAAAAAACGGCTTACCTGATGTTGGGTTGGGGCCCAGTTAGTAACCCGGGGGCGCGCGGGGTGTGCGGCAGCCCCATCTGCACCGACCAGATCGGTGGATAGCATCTCCCAGCGCGTGCCGAGGCACAACACACCTGGTTACACCTGGCATTCCTCGGGTTGGGCCGGATTTAGGCCCGAGCCTGGCCTGAGCTGACCTTCGGGATTACAAATCGGGCCTCAACCTGGCCCATGGCCCGGTCCTACAAGCCCAACCTGAACTAAGCAAAAAATTATGTTTCTATTGTAAGCTCGAGCTCGGCCTGACGTTTAGGCTCCAAAATCATGCCCGGACCCGGCCCGACATGCAAGCCCAACCTGGCCCAGGATTTTTGGGCTGGGCCATCTAGACCGGGCTGCCCATGCCTAGCAGTACACCTAGTAAACGACAGGCAAGTGTGCGGCGCCTGATCTGTGCCGACAAGGTCGGCATACAACACCCCGTCTGTTTACGGGATTTCTATACACCGACCAAGTCGGTGCCTACCAGGCATTGCACACCCCTGGTCGGGTACGGGCCTAGCCCATTTTTCGCTTATTTTTTTCTTCGTTTTTGTTTTTGTTTTTTTCCTCTTTGGTTTGTTTTTCTTTTCTTCTTCTTTTTTTCCAAATTCAAAAAAGTTCAAATTTCAAAATAGTTCAAATTTTAAAAAGTTCAAACATGGAACATACTTAATTTTTAAAATTGTTCAAATTTCAAAATGTTCAAATTTTAAAAAAATCGTATTCAAAAATGTTCAAATTTAAAACTTGTTCATATTCAAAAATGTTTAAATTTCGGAATCAAAAATTTAAAATCAAAATTTTGAAAAAAAATCAAGTTTAAAATTTCAAAATTTGAAAATATTTCGAACAAATTTTTGAAAATTAGATTTTTTTTGAAATAAATTTAAAATTTTGGATTCATAAATATTTCAACTTTTAAGAAACATAAAAAGAAAAACCAGAAAAGAAAAGGAACAAATAAAGAAAAAGCGAAAGGAAACATTGCGCCGGCCCAAACCATCCGCGGCGCCTGGTCCGTGTTGACCAGGTCGGGCATACATCACCCGCTCTGTTTAGAGCTTTTGGGCGGTTTTCCCCTTTCGGCCCTACCATTTCAAGAAAATCAGAAAGTAAATTAGACTAGCATAAAAGGCGCGACGGCACGCCGCGCCAACCGTCTAATGCAATGGTGCTAATAATTTTAAGATCACACTTGGATTGGTAAATTTAATGATTATTTTGTTGTTCAAACAATGATCTTCAAGCTAGTTGATAATCAAATCTGATATAGCTAGTGTGCATTAATATCATGTGTATAAAAGGCTGATCCTGAGAAAAGAGTATTGTATATTGATCATCATCATACTGTAATGGGTGATCAAATGGTAGTTCCACATTGCAATACAGAAGAACCATTACATATATAGAACTTCGGTAGTAGCATGGATTGTTATACTGATAAACAAAAGGCGGTTTCACGCTGATGCCTATGCACGGTTTTAGCTCTCGGCTGAGAATTCTGTATGCATAAGTACGTGTGTATGAACTGAATAGAATTCCTAATTGTTATTCTCCTTGCATAGAAACTAAACAAAAAAGTGAGCAATAACATTCAACATTTTTTTCTCACGTGCTTTTGAAGAGGACGATAATAATATGCAATAGGCGCCAAAGGTGTGATCAAATGGTACATCAACACAGCGATACAGTCCTACTGCTACTCGGAGGTTTATTACATAGAACACACATGGATTAGTATAGGAATAAACAAAAGCAGACCCTAGCTTGTACACGCCCCGTGAGACGATATTACACATCACATTAGGTACGTGGATAAAATGTATCTTTTAAAAACATCTTAGTACATGCTGTCCATTGCATCATACTTTGGAGCCAACTATCAAATAAAATGACAGGTTACCATGGTTGCCATTACAATAACTTAATTGTAAGGCATTGTTATACGGCGGGAGATGAATCGATCTGTCTGATTTTGCCTTCACAAAATACATCCTGGAAAGTGCAGGTGTAATGAACGACACAAGTTAACTGAGTACATGATACAATCACTTTTCTTGTGCCGTGGTAATCGTCAGAAGAAAGGAGATGCAAGAGAAATCAGGTTTTTAGTTGAAGAGAGTAGCATCATGCATTTAGTGTATTTCACTTACTAAAGTCTGCAAAGTATGAGTTGTACTGACTTAAGCAATTATTCATTGTTAATTATCACAAAGTTGCACAGTTGTTTTCTGCACCGGCTTATTTCGTAAAGAAATTGTGAAGTACCAACAAATTAAGGAAACATACCACACGCCGAATAGAGTCCTGCCATTTTTTTTTTTTTTTTGCGAGAAGAAGACGCTTTATTGATGCTCCGATCTTACAGAAAAGCCCAGAAAAAAGAAATTACAACGAAGTCCCTCTGAGCTCCAACTTTGCCGGCGACCTGAACGAGAGAGAGACGCGCCGCTGCCGCTGCTCGTCCACACGCCAAGGATCGACGAAGGCAGCCCCATGGCAGCCGGGAAGTCCCCGCTCACCACCCCCGAAGGAGTAACGCCCTGGACCATCAGCTCCGTCGCGAAGCACCGCACCGCCGTCTTCAAGATCTTCACACCCCAGATCCGCCGCCATGCCGGACCTGGCCGGGGATCGCCGCACCACACGATTCCGCCGAACCGCGAGTACGGAGGGAGCAAGCGCACCACCACGGAGCTCCACCGAGCGCCGCCGTCGAAGGGGACGCGCACCTGCAACACACACCACACCGGCGACACCACCTCCTCCACGGCGCCGCCGGCCACAAACCCTACAGATCCTACACTATATACAACCGCGAGACGGGGATCCCCCGCCCTCCCGCCGCCGGAGCGGCCGCCGGAGGGCGAGAGATCCGGCGAAACGGCGGTAGCGAGGTGGATCGGCCGGGGGATTCTACAAATTCGCCCTCTGCTACAGTAACGAGAGAGGGAGAGACGTCCTGGCTCGTCTTAACCTTAGAGTCCTGCCATTTGATGCTTCACAAAAAAATACCAACCACCTAAAAAAGGATATACCTGATTAGTTTAGTATAGAATGATAGTTATCTATTTCGATACAAGGTTGAGGTGTATCATACGGCATTGACGTGTGATCAACCCCTATGACATATGAAAATTGGCTTTCTAACAATATATCACCTACAGAATGAGAAATGGACATAGATTGGTGAATTCATCAAAGCGTAGCTCACGCTCACCCAGGGCCGGCCATGACCCATGGCAGCCATGGGCGGCCGCCTAGGGCCCAGGCCAGTGAGGGACCCAGGAACGGAAGATTTGTTTACTATGGGCTGGAAAAAATACAATATACTCCCTCCGTTCACCTTTAGCTCGCGTCCTAGGAAAATAGCAGATATCAAGGCAAGTCCTCGATCAGATAAATTAGGAAGGAGTTAGCTTAATTTGCCCCCGGTACAATCCCACCCTCAGGAGCTGTCATAAACGCCATGCAGCCATTCATTGGTTAGCCGCTCTCTATTTCTCGCATGAGCGCGCCTCCTGCTTACTCTTTCTCGCATGCACGAAGAAGTTTTCTTGTGAAGCATTGAAGCTTAATTGTCGATGAAGTCATCGTAATTTGATTTTATTTGAGTTAATTAAACTAGTAAACAATATTTATTCTATTTTTTTACCATTTTATTATGTTTTCTATCATAAATATGCATACATATATCAGCCTTAAGGGGTCCTTTTGTGGAATTCGCCCAAGGGCCCGAAAAACATAGGGCCGGCCCTGAGCTCACCTCACAAGATACCGTTTCTCTTCAAAAGAATAACACTGCTGTCAGCCTAGAATAAATATGGGTAATCCACTAACAGTGAATAAATCTAGGTTTATTTTTTCACTCTAAGTCATATGAACTGATTTTAATAGCAACCAAACGAAACCATGAGCTGGAGAGGAAGTTCACAGATAAATTTGTGATTTTTATCACCCGTGAGTTTATATTACCAATTTTTCAGACAAACTCAAGCTTACATATCCTACAGGGGCATGGGTGAGTACCCACCATACACCTAGTAAAGCATTAAGCAGAAAATATTGACAACACACAGACATATATATCCAGCTTTGCAATGAAGAACGGAACATCGTCCAACAGTTTCCATGAGACATCAAGAAGCCAAGATGCAACCAAAGGAAAGCACACCATGGCATAAAATAATACGCAACCATTTTTTTAGTACCATAATTTCTAAGAGCATTTTGATAATGAGAATAAGCATACGTGGTCACACTTTTCAGATTCGAGAAACTGCATGTACCCTAGACTGGAAATTACTTAAACTACTGTCTGGGACAGTACATCTAATGTGCATATCTAGTGCACATCTATCAACACTTATGTCACTGTGTATTGGAAATCAAATCGGGATGCACAATTATTCTGTGCCTCCACATATTTATTAACGTGAAAATCGTCTAAACTCTTGGAAGCGTGAACACACAAGACTAAGGAAAACATAAATCATAAATGCAATATTTTGCATTAAGAGTGCACATGACTAAGGAAGGAAAGTGATTTAAATAAGCATCTCTAAAAAGACCCATAGATCATAAGTCGAATATTTGGCATCTATAAAGCTTCAGGAGGCCTATAGCTCAATAAGGCTCGTGATGAGGTGCTAAAAGCATGTATAATAGCGGTTTTATAATAGATTTTGACTGTGATACCAAGAAACAATCTACAATACGACTGACACCGTTTGGTGACACCACATAGCACAAGAGTTATTTGGTCTAGCTGAAAAAGTAAGTTAACTTTTCTATCTGAGAGATCTACTACATGATACCAAGGAAACATGAACAACAAGTTTAGTACGGAAATGAGCATCTTCAGATGTGATGAAATAAAAATTTATTATGTCATCATTGTTTGAACCCCTAGGACGCTAACATGGCACCTAAGAATTTTCAGCACTAACAGTAATAGGAAGTGCACTTTCTTGTCAAATAAATAATAATCCAGTAAAATAAAAGGTCAAATAAAAAATTTGCTGGCAAATCCAAGTATGGCCAGAAGATTTTACAAAGCACGTACGTACACATCAACAGTACAGAATTTTCGAAGAGACAAACATGCGTAAAAATGAACATAGTAACTACCTCTGTATCGGTCCCTTTTTTACACATCAATATTGTACTTTAATCATGTTGTTGATGTGACTGTCAACTGTCATAGAGCTTTCTTTAATTTTAGCATGTGTGTCCTCTAGGCAAAGAAGAAGGCAGATGCAGACAGATTAACACTGAAGGATCCTAAAGACAAACATGGCCTTGTGTAGCAACATCAAATGTGGCAAACCAAAACACGGTACATATGCATGCTTACTTGTTATCAAGCAAGAATCCCACGGCTAGACGACGCTCACGTTTGGCCCGTCGAAATACTACCTCGGAGATGTCGTCTTGGCCTGAAAACAAAAAGGAACCTTATTACCAAATTTCCACCAAAATGCAAGGAAAAAAAATCCGGAGTTGTACATAAGGAGAAGAAAATACCATCGACCTTGAACATGACATGGTGCTAGCTGTTGTTCACCACCATGAGATTGCAATAGAATGGCCAATCCAGCTCGACTATGCGTCAGCATTTGACACACAGGAAAACGACCCAAGTTCAGTTAACCATTTTATCTGTAGAAGGTTGAAGAAAATCTTAAGAACTTACTGGTACTTACGTACACAGGATGGTGAGGTCGTCCAAGTAAACCGAGATCAGCGTGCCACCTCCCCAATTGCGACGCCTGTCACCACATACGGAGAAGAAACCACTATATGCATGAATCGCTGCACTGGAAAAGACAGAGTCAAACAACACATCATTAATTGTATAGTATAATTTGGTAGATACTTTTTGCTTAGTTGACTGATCAAACAACATGTAGAGAATTGCAATGATATCAAGCATGGTGAGATCATGTCTTAAAAGACCTCTGCATGTATGCATAGACCAACCTAATGCTGTGAAACGCCGCACATAATTTTTGGAAGTAGGCTAGCCAGTATTGTTTCATTACCGGGTTGGTCTGTAAGTAGATACTTGACCTTCCTTTAGCGCATATATTTTGTTCCTGAAAAATAGCGAGAGACTATCAAAATCCCTAAAACAACACCAGACCAGTAAATGGGATTAAACAAAACCTAAGCAATCAGAGTTCAAATATTTCTCTCAAACTCCCATGCGTACCTTTCAAGAGCCAATTTGAATATCTTTAGCTGAAGAAACAAGGTTCCTCATATCATAATTGTGCTCATCTCCACCTGCCAAATTTATAGATCAGAAACTAATGCTTAGATGTGGATCTTTTGGCCTGACAAAGTGACAATCATGTCCACTAAATTATGTAAAGTGGTAATTAGTAAATTCTCCTAACTTGGTTTATGCAAATTTCAAGTAATCACTTTACATATTAAGCTAATCGATAGCACATAAAATTTCTATGTTATCAAAATAATATAAATGAGCTTGCATAAACAGAGGTGGTGTGGCGATGCAACCCAGCAGCTTAATAATTAGTTTTCAGATCTGAGTTCAATTCCTCCTAAATCCCTAATATTTTGGAAGATACACCTTTTTTATTCTATTTGTAACAACAACAAAATTAAGGCATTACTCACAAAAGCAGAATCAACTGAAGCACTTGGGAAATTTTTTCTTCAAAGGAAACACTGAAAAATGCCGATGCAACCCAGCAAAGCTTACTAATTTATTTTCAGATCTGAGATTAAATTCCTCCTAAATCCCTGATATTATGGAAGATATACCCTTTTGTTTATTCTATATGTAACAACAACAAAAACTAAGGCATTACTCACAAAAGCAGCATCAACGGAAGCACATAGGAAATTTTTTCTTTAGAGTAAAGACTAAAGAAGACCCATGGCAGACGATCTGTCTCTGAATGCTTGGGAAATTTGGACCACTCTGCATGCTTGCAAAATTTGGACCAAGGATGCAACGAATTGTCTCAATTATTAATATTGGTGGATGTAAATATCTAATCATCAAGCAGAAGGAAGACAAATACAACACGACACGCTGAAGGGAAGAAAATTTGACCTGAAGAGAAGATTCAGTTGTGCACAGTCCAAAACAATAAGCTTGTTTGTTTGTAGCCATGCAGCTCAATGTGTACAAAGCCACAGTACGTTGCAACATATGAGCCTAGTGCAAAAAACAGCATGCAATGCCTGCAAACTATTTGAGTCTTTCCCCTGCTTTCTTACATTTTATAAAATTGTCGAGAATTAACAGACAGTAACTATCTGAATCGAAGAAAATATATATACACAAGAAATATGGAGGCTGTGTATTGTTAATCTAACGTCTAATCAGTCAATTAGATTGTAGGGTACCTGAAGGCTTCTAGGTATATGGAAATTTTGCCTGATTCACCTTTCTTAAGTATCAACTTAAGTCGCAGAAATGTTCAGGGGAACAAAATGTGAAACGCACTATGTGCATAAAAAACACTAACAGTACATCTATGAAATCTAGGATCTAGAACTTAAATCCGATGTGTAAAACTAACCAAGGAGTAGGCAACAAAGAGGGACTTACTCTACCAGGGCATACCTCAATAATCATGTTGGATTCTATTTCTTACGATAACACAATAACACTGCAGCTCCAACTTCAAACTTGCCAAAACATGGAAATAGAAGAGGCCATCTGGACTAATAAAATTCACGGCTACTATTATTTACACAATGAAAATAATTGTGTTCCACTATGTATAAAATCAAGCTAGTTCTATATTTCAGCAGTTATTCAGGGGAAAGATACCGGGAGAGAAACCTAGCTGATTACCATGCCAACGTAACATACTACCTCAAACACCCAATGCCACTTTATCCTAATATATACTTAGAAGTGCTTCAAACCAAGAGACCAGTTCTTAAACATGGCAGACAAAAGCAACATCCAAATTATCAATGATTGGTTTCCCATTTGCAGTATTGAACTTCACATACTATTAGCATGAGGTGTGATATGCTCCATCAGTCGTCCTCACAAGAACACTCCAAGAGTAAGAAGTGAGGGAACATCGTTCAGCATTGTTCGTTCCATTGCTCCGATGGGCGCCTATACGGGGAAATGTGAAATCAAAGATTACCAAATGCAAGACATCGAGGCTTTATAAAATATATATTTGTTCCTTCAAAGAAATACGCAGGGATGGTCGATTAATTACATTGCACAGACTTGTACTGTAAATAGAATCTATCCTAGTTAGCAGTTCTACTGACGCACATATAGGAATAAGAACAGAGAGGTGCCATAGAAACCAATCACTGGCAATTCTAGTTTTACCCTCAAACCTACAGGCACTACAACTCCTCGAACGAAAATACATTCTCTAGTGTAAAGCAAATTCATTTCAACAGATATAGCCGGTGCAGAACACATTGGCATAATTTCAGTAGCAAATGGTAACCCGTCTATTACTTGCCATGATACATCAAAGAGAATCCACCCAGACACGTTTATCCCATTAGACTTGCATATGGTAAAACTCTGGTTCTAACTAATCAGAGTAGGCCAAAAGCATATAAATAAATAGATGAAAAGGTAGGACATGCATGTCAATGTCCAACAAAGCGACCAGCTGGGAGAAAACCGTGAACCTAAGCATTGTGTATCATTCAGTACGAAACCGGAAGAGAAAAATGGTAAGATTTCCAATAGTGATAGTTATCTAGTTACATGCAAGATTGAGATGTATCATACGACACTGACGTGTGATCAAATCCTGTGACATCTGAGAACTGGCTTTCTAACAAACTTATATCACTTACATAATGAGAAATAGATATAGATTGATGAATTTATCAACTGGTAGCTCACCTCACAAGACACTGTTTCTCTGAAAAAAGAATAACACAACTGTCAGCCTACAACAAATATGGATAATCCACTAATAGTAAATAAATAATCTAGGTTCATTTTGTTACTGTTAGCCATATGAACTGACTTTAAGAGCAACCAAACAATCACAGATTAATTCATCTAGACCCATGTCACGAAAATATAGTAAAAATATTCACTGTGCATGCGAGATGAAAATGTTGGTCCCTACACTCTGTTTTTTTTTTTTCCTTTGCGTCTTTGCCTCCCAGTAATCATCTCCCCATAATCTGATAATCACGTGTTAAACTTCTTCTTGCTTCAGAATTTCAATCTCAAATAGTACAACCAACATAGTACGTTTTCTTAGTCGAATCTTCAGAGATTCAAATTGGACAGAGAAATGAGTTAATTACCCCGGGCAGGCTCTCGACTATGGTGAAGAACCTGGAAACGCCCAGTCCATGGTCCGTCGAGATCTCCGCGAGGTACTTGTCAACCGGCCTACCCACCTTCCTCATCTTCTCCAACGACGGGATCCGCAACACCCAGAAGAGGCCTTGGCAGGAGAATGCTGAACGCCACGCCCTGCACGGCCGTATCGTCCAGGCCGGTGAGGCATCTCGGTTTGTCGGCGTTGCCGTAGTGGAGGTAGCGCAGCAGGAACCACATCAGCGTCAGGTTCTTGTTCTGGGTGTCGTACAGCCGATCGACCGCATCGCCTTCTCGACAGTGCGCCGGGACAGCGATGCAACATCGCTAAACCACCCGCTCCATGGAGAAAGGTCACTGCTTGAACTCCTCGTCCCTCTGCAAGACTGCAACGCAAGTCAGCAGGAGTCGATTAACTAATCCCCACAAAGAAGTTGCCAAAAAAAAATCCCCACACGAAATCCTAATAGAGCAACATAAAATCGCAGAGGTCAGCAGGAGTTTATTTTTTGTCCAAGATCGCAGAGGGAGCAGGAGAAAAAAAAATCGGATCGAAACAGCCACGCCACCGGATCAAAACACAACCATAAGAAAATAGTCATGGAGAGAAGAAACCTTAAGAAATAGAGAGAAGACGCCACCGCAGGTTAACGATTCTTCCGACGAACATCAAGCGGCGAGGGAGCTGGAAGGAATAGGACAGGGAATTCCGCCATGCACAGTAGGACACGGTCGGATGGGATCTTGGCCAGGGTGGCGCACGCTTCGTCGCTGATGAACGGGTTGTCCAGCCCTAGCGAGGACACAGGAAGACGAACCTTTAGATGAGGTCCATGAATCTCTGGTCTCTGGACCTCCGCGGCGAAGGCCAACTGCGTGCCCACCATCTCCTTCCCAGTGAAGTACGGGTGCACAGCCAGGAGGCCCCGGAGGTGACGCCGTCCGGCAGCAAGACCTCTGCGGTGGCGCGGACGGCCATGTCGTGCACGAGGTTTGCGCCGGCTCTCCACCAGCCAAAGCAGCCTCGCTCGATGGAGGCAAGGAGCGGGCCGTGAGTGGGAGCGGCGTGCTGGTGAGGTTAGACGCGGCGCGCTGCTGAAGCTCCCTCCCAGTGCAGCGTCCGAGGAGCCGAGGAGGTCCGCCGTGGCGAGCAGAAGAAAAGGGGGCGGAGACGAAGAAAAGAATAACATGACCGCTTTGACCGCCTGTCGAGGCAGCCCTCATCAAGGGGGAGAAAGAGAGTTATTGGGGGAGAAATCGATACATGTGTGAAATAAATCTAGAGAGGAAGATGTGTCAGCACCGCTTTGACCGCCTCACTCTTCACGGCTACAGCCACAAGTCGAAAGACTAAAATAACACACTTGTTCTTCTGCTGGCCGCCCATAGAAATGCTAGAGAGCACCAAATTGTACACAAGAAAGAGGCAGCGAAAATAAAACCACACGTGTCACCATGGTGTGAATTCGAAAAAAGCCCCAAAATTCTGAGAAAAAAGATGTTTGTTCCCAAATAGTATAGTAGTTATACATTAAAAATGGATTGTGTCTTTCTTACCCATTGGACTTGGACTCGTCCAGGAGACGAGCATGGCCTCTTTAGCCGCATGCTGAGTCGGCCCATGCAAATTCGGCCCACCGGCCAGCTGCTCCCAATAATCAGAGGAACGAGTGACCTGGAATCTTCAATACCGTGGCAGTTTTTAAACATGGCCATTCAGCTTTCCAAAAGGAAAGAGCACGTGGATGTGGTCTTCTTTCCAAAAGACCTGTTTCTCCCTTCTTTGGAAACATCATTAACTTGTATCGGCGATATGAATCAAATTTCTAAAATGAACTTAATCAATCCTAAAAAAAATAATGGAGTATGAAGAAATTTTTAAAATGAACTTAATCAATCCTAAAATGAACTTAATCATGCCAATGAGGGTCGTATTACTACCAACTTCTAGCATCAAAGGAATCACACCTAACAAAAGAAATTATCGATCTACAATCCATCCACCGAAATAAATAAAGCCATTAATCTACGGACCGCCCAAACAAATCATGCCTCGTGTTAGTCAATTAACGACAAATACGACATCAATTATTTAAAAAACTTCACTTCATTTGTCACCACTCACATGTACTAAAACCATATACAAGAAACTACATAGCACAAAATCCACAAGCCAATAAAGAAAACTTAATGCATAACTAACTGATAGGCTTAAGACATGATCATATATGCCTATTTTTAATGTTTTTGTCATGGTGCTGAAATGTAGAGCGAAAAAACGCTATGATGCCCTATCATTTTTTTAAAACAAACTTGCAAGTCAAAGTTCAAAGAGATCAATAGAAATGAAGAAAAGTCTACAAATTATTATTAAACCCAATTGAAGTGGTGCTGGAACTGGACGTCACCGAGGTGGATGAAGAAGCTATCCATAGTGGAACCACTTATATTTGGTTGGGTGAGCTAAAGGGAGAAGAACACTCGGTCCAAGAGAGATCGTTGTAGGTTTTGCTTGCCACGGCCTCTCAAACAGAGAGTAGAATATTGACGGATTTTCGAACACTGGAAAAAACCTCACTTGTCTCTCGCCCCCTTCACATTTCGCAATTCATACTCGTTACTATTATATTAATATATATACATATATATCTTGTGTAGAGTTTGAAAATGAATTTTTCATTGTAATTACCGTGTTTAGTACTAAGTTGTTGCAGATATATCAACAAAGTAGTGGGTGTTTCTTCATAGCGTAGTAACGACATAATTTTAATAAGGGCACGCGCGATTGCCTTGTGGCGAAAGTAGTCATACACCAACAAGCATTTGCACATCAATATTTTTTGAATAGTTTTTCATCTTGTCAGAGCACAAATTAATTCTACTGTAGGAAGGCATCGAGAGACACTTAGTAGACGCTCGAGTTATACGTTACTTCTCGAGGCCCACTGCAAGACATTGTACTCAACACCGATTTGAATCATACGTGGCTTCCCATATTTAACCCTAGGATCCCAAAATGTGTCTTGGGGCTCTACTGCCATTCATGGGGGCTATTTATAGCCTAGAGGCCATTGACAAATGGCTACACTAGAGGTGGTAGTTAGGAGGGGTAGTGGGGCTAATATTTGTTGCCGCAAGTGTTGTGCAGAATCCTGAATATGTTTAAACTTGTGTACCGATGTCAATAGCGGGCGGGTTTGGTTACCTGCACCAAAACAACCAAGCTTGCAAGGTGAAAATAATAGTGTTTGGTTGTTGGGCTTGTAAAAAACCTAGCCCGACTAATCCTGAAAAAGCTCCTTGCAACCAGGCCTAGCGTGAACGATCAATTCGGTTTTTCTGGAGCTATGCTCTAGCCTCCAGCGGGCACTATGTGCAAACTAGTTGCATGCATGGGGAAGCGCGGGAGCCTCAACACGTCTGGCATAACCCCCCATTCTCCCTCACTACTCCACTCCCAAACACTCTATCACTTACCGATCCCTTCCATGGAAACCTCTCCTCCTTCTCCTGCCCCCGACCCCCAATATGGCACCGTCTCCATGGATCGACACATCAGAGGCTTTGATGCACTTGATGCAAAGATACTGTAGTGGGAGGAAGCATGGATCCGCCTTGTTTGGAAAATCTTCTAAGCTCACTGTCGCGGTTTGTTTCTGGCCTGCGCATCCACGACGACAACATCCGAGACGGGGACCTCTTCGGCAGAGATAAGGACAAATGGTAGCGGCGGTGGGAACTTGGTGAACATGTATTTTGATCATGAATGATGTTAGTATGCAGGGGTATGGGATGCCCTGATGTAGGACAACTAAACATGTATGATGACAGAGCATGGGGTGCCCCTAATATAGGTTTTATGGAACATGCCTTAATCTGTGACCTCTTGTTAATCATGATGTGTTAAGTATCATGGTAGTCGACGTGTCTGTTTCATGTGATGATTGTGTAGCATTGAGGTGAAAATATCACCACATTTAAAAAGAGGTGAACTTCACATTTACCGACATAAAACCACCGGTGAAGGCAACCAAACAACGAATTATCAATTTGTGTCTCGTGTATTACGGACAACGAAACAAGTTGTTATACAATGTGTCTCACAAGCATGCGAGGAACTAAACAGTCTACGATTTATGCTAGGAAGAGGAAGCAGGCGTCGGTTTGGAAAAAATTGGAGAAAAGAAGATCGTCGGATCACAGGAAGTACATGGGTCACATCAAATGGTCTTGCCAAACTTGTGCTTTCGTCAGGAATCCAACTTAAACTCATGCTAAGACACTATTCAACCTTTTATAAGCAAGTTAAAAAAAACCTTTTATAAGCAGGTGAACCATCACGGACAGAAAATGCATTCGATAAATCTACCCAAACAAAATTAAACAAGAGAACACATGCACCTGCTCGTCCTCAACAATAGCCAACTCTTGAATCTACCAGTAGTATATACAACCAAATCACAGAATATGGATACCGCGATCTACACCGATCAACAACACAATCATTAAACCATGTGGATACCGCGATCTACACCTTATCTACGAAAATGGAGGCTGCCAGAGAAAAACTAAAAACTCAAAAAGGAATCGCATGACTGAGCCCATTGATAGGTGTTCCAGTTCGACTCATGGAAGGAAACAAAAAAAAAAAAGTGAAGTCCACTTAGCACTCGCGAGCATTATTCCATCGACAAAACTAGTATACTTGTATTGGAGCATCCAAGATTAATTGGCATCTTTTGGAGGAGTACAACAGAAAATGCCAATTATTAAGAAGATCGAAGGCAGGGTCACCAAAACGAAGCTAATCAGATACATGATAGTCTCAACATGGGTGCACTTGACCTTCCCGATTATAAAGATCACCAGAAACGCCTCCAGCGACAAGTAGACAAAGAAGGATAAAGCCTGCCGTCAAAGAGAAGAAGGGCATGAATTAGAGATAGGTTATTTGCGTAAGTTACATATATATGCTGCTGGTAGATTGCACCCACCCCTTGTAAACGCATAATGTTCGGTGACATGGCACAAGGATGCTTCTCGTAATGTCGCTAGAGAAGATCTGAACGACGCTGAGTATCAGTCGAAACGAGAAGTCGAGAACCGTGACAGCGGCCTCCTGCATGTTTATATACAGCTGAATCCTTGCTAAGTACTACGTTAATTGGACCCCCGTAGATCAATATACCCGTTAAATATTTCCTAACAAAATCTGAACCTTCCTTGTACAGTCCACATTTCCTAGAAAGTTTCAGAGCCTTCCCAAATATACTCGGATTTCCTACAAAAATATGTGAACCTTCCATAGTAAGAGTTCGTTGATTTCAGACAAGCTAGGCTGCCCTCTAGCAAGTCAATTAATATGAAGCGCAATTTTGGAAGTGCTAAGCATTTCTATACCAGCGCGATTTTTACATACTCCGTATATGCTTGGATCAACCCGATGACAAGCCTTGCCGGCGCGAGGACGCGAGGGTGTTTGCCGGTCAGAGGATGACTTGTGGGGTATCGCTTGCGTCGGACCGGAACAGATCTACATATTTGCAGAGTATAAAATTGGAAAGTCAATTTTTAATTCTAAAACCGACAATTAATAGTTTTCAAATTCTAAACATTTATATTTGAATTGATAATAGTTTTGAATCGGACGTGTGGGGTAGAAGGAGTAGCGATCAAACTTCCACAAAAATATGAATGCCTCATAAATCAAACAACACCGGAGCCATCACCATCGCCTCCATCACCGCTAGGCGAAGCACCACCTCTCCCACGCCGCTATACTCCTGATCCTCCTCGTCACCGTGCGCGAAGCCCACATACCGCCTACAGAGCGGCAGAAGCCAGCGTGCTCTGCTGTGTGTCAGGCCATATGGAGCTGGTCGACGGCGACCTGAGAGAGACGGGAGGAAGAAGCGAGCTTGCCAAGCCCTGGAGCCGTCGCTGGCTGGGTACAGATGCGGTACAGGAAAAATAAAGTTTCTCTATTAGCTGATCCACCCTTCCACCCCACCTGTCTCTTATAAGATGAGACAGGCTCAGCTAAAAACATCCATTACAACTTAGGATAAATTAATTAAGCTAATCAGAATTTAGACTTAAGCTAAACAATGTCTGGCTGGAACGCGGAGAGGGTGTAGCTGGTGAGTGCTGTAACAATGTTGGCCTGACAGAGCCCCTCCCTTGAGCCCAGACCTCAGGGCTGGAATTCAGGGAATGTTTCCTGGATGAAATCGGCGTCTTCCCAGGTAGCTTCATCGCTTGTCATCGTTTCCCAGTGAATCAACCATTGTGGAATGGCCACCTCATAGTCCCCAATTGAGCGAGGAACAATGCGTCGTTGCAGCACTTTCAGTGGAGCGAATTTTACCTTGCCATCCACCGTGACGAGGGGCAGCGTCGGGTTTGGTACAGCATTTGGACCTGTGTGTTTCTTCAGTTGACTAACATGGAACACATCGTGTAGCTTGCACGTATCTGGCAACTGAAGCTGGTAAGAAACCTGGCCCACTTTCTTGAGAACCTTGAAAGGACCATACCACTTTGGGGAGAATTTTGGTGGATTATTCAATCCTAGCGCCTTTTCTCTGTAAGGTTTGGCCTTTAGGTAAACAAAATCACCTAATTCGAATGATCTTTCAGTTCTCTTGGCGTCTGCATATTTCTTCATGCGAGCTTGAGCTTTGCTCAGATTCTGTTGTAACAGTGTGACCATATTCTCTTTCTCTTCCATAGCATCTGTGGTATCTTGAGGTTGCACCAATGGTACTGGAATGTTTTGCAGCAGTGGAGGGGGATATTCATACAAAGCTTGGAAAGGTGACATCTGAATTGCAGTGTGGTATGAAACATTGTACCACCATTCGGCTGCAGCTAGCCAATCACACCATTTTTTTGGCTGCTGAAATGCCATGCAACGTAAGTATTGCTCCAAACATTGGTTAACTCGTTCCGTTTGTCCATCTGATTCCGGATGGTAAGCTGTGCTATAATTGAGCTTGGTCTTGAACTTGGAGAAAAGTTGTTTCCATAGTGTACTGGTGAAAATAGCATCTCTATCACTGACTATGCTAGCTGGAGGACCATGGAGTTTGATGATGGAATTCATGAATACTTCAGCCACTGATTGCACAGAGTATGGATGAGCTAGTGGGACAAAATGAGCATATTTTGTCAATCTATCGACCACCACTAAGATGACCTCTTTGCCTCTGGACTTGGGTAGACCTTGGATGAAGTCCATGCTTATGTCTGACCACTTTTGAGCTGGTATGGGTAGAGGTTGTAACAGTCCAGGGTATGACAAGTGTTCTGTCTTTGATATTTGACAAATTGGGCAAGCTGCAATTTTTTCAGCTATAAATTGCTTGAGTTTAGGCCAATAAAAGGATTGTTGCATTTTTTGCAGTGTGACCTTGGTGCCAGAGTGACCACCAAATAAGGAGGAATGGAAGGTGTCAAAGATTTTCTCCCTGAGATTGGTGGTTGAACCAATATATATCTTCCCTTTGAAACGCAAGATGCCAGCTTCTAATGTGAAGTTGTTGTGGCTGTTTGCATTGATGGACAATTCTTGTACTAGTTTCATACAGTGGGCATCCTCGGTGTAAGAGTAGTGCACGTCTTGCATCCAAGTTGGAATAGTGACCACAGTTTGTGAGTTGCAATGAAGTGTGTTGTCTGCCTCTTCATCTTTGTCTTCTTCCTGGAATTGGCGAGACAAGGCATCGGCAACTGTGTTCTCTTTTCCTTTTTTGTACTCTATTTCATAGGTGAATTCCAGCAATTTGAGCATTAACTTATGCTGAATGCCTTCCAACAATCTTTGGCTAGCCAGATACTTAAGTGCTTGTTGATCTGTTTTAATGATCACTTTGTTTCCCAGGAAGTAGTGGCGCCATTTCTTCAGTGCATGTAAGATGGCTAATGCTTCTTTTTCATATACTGACTGTGCATTGGTTTTTGGACCTAAGCATTGGCTGTAGAAAGCGATCGGTCTGCCTTCCTGCATTAGGACAGCTCCCAACCCTGATTTGCAAGCATCCGTCTCTAAGACAAACGGAATATTGAAATTTGGCAGTCTGAGGAGGGGTGGGCTGGACATGATTTGTTTCAGTTGCTCAAAAGCTGCTGCTTGTTCTGGCCCCCACACAAAATTATCTTTTTTCAGGGCCAGGTAAAGAGGTTGGCATATTGAGGCATACCCTTTGATGAACCGGCGATAATAGCCAGTCAGACCCAAGAATCCCCTAAGTTTCTTCAAGGTTTGTGGTGTTTTCCATTCAAGGATATCCTTAATCTTGGATGGGTCAGTAGCAACGCCTTGGCCTGATATTATGTGGCCAAGGTACTCCACTTGAGGCTGTGCGAAGGTACATTTAGTGAGCTTTGCTTTGAGGTGATTTGCCCGGAGTATGTTCAGGACAATGGTTAGGTGCCTCTTGTGTTGTTCCTTGTCACTGCTGTATACCAAGATATCGTCAAAGAAAACTAGTACAAATTTCCTTAGATGCTTGGCGAAGATGTTGTTCATTAGGTGTTGAAAAGTTGCTGGGGCATTGCTGAGCCCAAAAGGCATGACCCGGTATTCATAATGGCCCAAATGAGTGGAGAATGCAGTTTTGTGCGCATCCTCATCCTTCATTCTGATTTGGTGATAGCCCGAACGGAGGTCGAGCTTGGAGAAGACAGTTGCGCCATGTAATTCATCCAATAAGTCTTCTATTACTGGTATCGGAAATTTATTTTTGATTGTCAGCTCGTTCAGACCTCTGAAATCAACACACAGTCGCCAGCTTTTGTCTTTCTTCTTCACCAAAATCACTGGGGAGGAGAAGGGACTATCACTAGGTTGGATTTCTTTGTTCTTCAACATTTGCGTTATGATGGTCTCAATAGTGTTCTTTTGGGTGTGAGACATCCTGTAGGGCCGGATGTTTGGAGGTTTGGAGCCAGGTTGAAGAGGGATGGCATGATCTGCACTTCTATGAGGAGGCAGTCCAGTAGGCTCAGCAAATACATCAGCGAAGGCTTGCAGTATGTCTTGAAACTCATGTGGTGGTGTTGTTTTTTTGAGCTCCGTTAAGGTGGCCTCCACCTCATTCATGTTGTACAAGATGTAGCCCGTGGCTTGTTCTTTGAGCAGCTGTGTGCACTCCATTGCTGAAATCATAAGGTCCTCTGCTGGAACCAAATGATCCTGGAATGTGTGAAGCTGTCCCCCGGCTTCTATTGTCAATGTTCTTTCTATGAAATCAAAGGTAACTGGGTTGTGTAACTTGAACCAGTTAACACCTAGCACTGCATCAGATCCTCCTAATTCAAGGATTCGAAAGTCGGTGGAGAAGACTTGTCCTTGGATGCAGAATTGATGATTGTAGGCAATGGAATCAGAAATCAGTATACCCCCACCTGCCACTTTTACTCTTCTTGCTGGCATGGGACTGATAGCGATGTTGTGGTCCATTGCAAATTGTTTGTCCAAGAAGGTATTTGTACTGCCCGTATCAGCCAAGGCAATAGCTGGTACTCCATTGATGTGTATAAGGAGAGAAATTGTGGAGTCACTAGTTGAGCCATGGTAAGCTGCTGCCGAGATTTTCATCATGTGTAAATCATCTTCAGCCGGTTGCTCCACATTTACTGCCAAAGCTACCTCCGTTTCAGCCACTGGATTTTGCACAGCTGGCATGGCTTCTAGAAGTAGGTGTTGCACTACCTCTTCATCTGCCTCCTCTGGGTACCCCTGCATAATCAGCATATTTAATGCCCTTTGCATGTTTGGGCACCTATGTCCTGGAACATAGTTATCAGGACAGTACCAGCATGGCCGAGGCACTCGAGGTCTTGCATTGCGGTTGGGATTGTCTCTTGGTGGACCAATCCTATGCTGGTTATCGCGTACAACTGCGTTTCTTGCCGGACCTGTTTGAACTGGTGCATGTGGTAATGCTCTTCGCAGGACTAGTGCATTGGAGTTGTGATTTTTCTCAAACTGTCTTGCAAACCAGTAAGCTTTGAGAAGGGAGACAGGGCATTGATACTGGACCAAGTGCTTGATGTTCTCGTTCAACCCACTAATGAATCTATCAATGAAGAAATCAGTGGGTAAGTATGCACGGCCTCTTTTCATGATTTGCATCCAGGACTCATAGGCATTTATATAATTGTCCACTGTTGTTCTTTGTTTCAGCTGCTGCAACTGCTCCATAGGATCAATTGTTACTGTGTCCGGAAATCTTTCAATGAGGACTTGACAGAGATCAGCCCATGAGGTTTGTTGCAAGTCTATGCCTAAGCTGGTCAGCCAGATTTTGGCCTGTCCTCTAATGTGTGCTATTCCCCATCGGACACGTGCCTCACCAGTAATACCAACCAACCTGAAAATATCTTCAGTTTCCAAAATCCATGCTCTAGGATTATCACCATTAAAACAAGGTAATTCGACGTGAGGCGTGCGGATGTGTGGTTCTGGCGTGTAGTTGGTGCTATTGGAGTATGGTAGAGTGGGAGGGTGTCCATTGGATTGTCTCTGGTTGGTAGCATCCATATGTGGAGTGTTGGTATTGGAAGTTGGTCGTCGGGGTTGGTTTTGGTTGTTTGTAGTGATGAGCTCATGTGAGGAGGTGTGGTGCTGGGGCTGGTATGATCTCGGGTATGGCTGTTCATATGGCGTTGGCTGTGGTGTTGGATCATGCTGCTCTTGGCGAGGTGAGTGTGGCTGGTAGTATTGCGGGTGGGTCGTGGGGTTGGTGTGTTGGGTGACATGTATGTAGGAGGATGATGCTCCCCTTGTGGATGTGCCATGGGCAGTGTTGGTGAGGACACCGGCATTCTGACGAACACCTTCGGTGCATGGAGGAAGTGGGAGTTGATTCGGTGCGAATTGGCCCAAGGTTGGAGGAAAAGGTGGGAGATTTGCAGAGTGGGTGGTGGAAATCGGTGTGGAACCCTCAGGGATCGGTGAAAGGTTGGTGTTTGTGCGTGTTGGAAGGGTGGAAAAGGGGCGGCCATTGCCGATGGGGGGAGAGACGGTGGTGGTCATACCTTCGTCGGGGACGAGGCGGTTGATGCTGCCCTGCATCTGCTGCATCATGGTCGCCATCTGCGACTGGAGCTGCGCCATGGTTTCCATCCGGTTCTGCATCGCGTCGAGGGTTGCCGACGTCTCCACCTGATGCTTCTGTAGGCGGCGCCCGACGGAGCGCGCGTCGCGGTCGGCCCGCTGCTGCGTGCGCAACGCGGCGAGTTCCGCGTCGGTTGATGAGGCGGAGCGGATGACTGGCCCGTCGCGGCTGGTGCGTGAGGCCGACCTGGAGCGGTGCGACATGGCGTCGGTTTGATCTGTGATGGTGTGGTGTATTTGGTGGAGCAGCGGAGGGGGAAGGGAGGTGGGAGCGCCGCCGATGCGGACGAGGGTCGCAGGAGGGTGGCTCTGGTACCACTTTGTCAGGCCATATGGAGCTGGTCGACGGCGACCTGAGAGAGACGGGAGGAAGAAGCGAGCTTGCCAAGCCCTGGAGCCGTCGCTGGCTGGGTACAGATACGGTACAGGAAAAATAAAGTTTCTCTATTAGCTGATCCACCCTTCCACCCCACCTGTCTCTTATAAGATGAGACAGGCTCAGCTAAAAACATCCATTACAACTTAGGATAAATTAATTAAGCTAATCAGAATTTAGACTTAAGCTAAACAATGTCTGGCTGGAACGCGGAGAGGGTGTAGCTGGTGAGTGCTGTAACAATGTTGGCCTGACACTGTGCCGGCGAGGCTACCCTGTGCGAGCGGCGACTGCGACGTCCACGCCGCAAATCGCCTCTCCGGCAAGCACCAGTGTCTCCCTCTCCTATCCCCCGGTAGCGCCGCCCCAGTTCCTGTGAACGGCAACGACCCACTTCACCCGGTCAACGGCCGCCCAAACGTCGGACTCCCAAACTGGTCGGGCGTGAAGGAGCAGATCAGGTCTCCATCACCATGGCCGCCGTCGAGTCCGATGGAGCATCTAAGCGGCTTGTCGTCATCTACTAGATCGAGGACGAGTGTCTACACCACCGCATCAAGGATTTGATTGCGTTTTTTTTAATATTTTGTTTTCGGGTCCTAGTTGGAAAATTTAGAAATTATAGTTGTATTTTTTTATTTGGGTCTTGTAATAACTTTTATTTATAATAGAATAAAGGGAAAATCTAATGAAAAGCGCCGCATAAGCAGCACTTCCGTGCGACGCTTCACGATACGTGCAAAGTTGATCGCGCCCTATAGGGAACCGGTACATTTTTCATCGCGAGCCCACACCGCGTCAAGGTATGCTTATCCTGTTATCCATCAAGAGCTCCTGACCACACAATCCGCCCTCTCTCTCACCGCGTGGAGCTGCGCCGCGAGCGAGGTGGTTGAGTCGCCGGCGACGATCTGCGACACACTCGTGAGGATGGGGTGCCTCTTCCAGCAGGCGGAGGCCTTCGCCGGCGAGCATCTGCGGCGCTCTCACAAGGAGGGGAGCCTCTGCTCGCGTGAGGGAGGCCTTCGCTGGTTGTTTCCTACCATGGCGACCACCAAACCTGCGTGCGGCCAGGACCAAGGCGCCGCCCCGGCCTGGAACGGCCATCAACATACCGCCCTGCCCACCGACCCGCCCACAGTCGTCGATGTCCTACGTTCAGCCGTGTAGGACATGAACGGCCACCAGTTCGTTTGTCCGTCTGGCAGGACATTGACGGCCCTGAGCACCTCCGGTCGGCCGCGCGCGGCCCCTCTGCCACACCTCTTTCCATGGTCCTTGCCATGGCCGAGGCAGCATCCATGCTCCATCTGGTCTGCGTTCCCGGCGTCCGTCCCTGCGCTATTAACCAGGCAATTAGACATAATTAATCGGGGAATCAGTCATAATGATCCTGGCATTTTTCTCGCAATGTGGCAGCTACCTACTACTCACAGGTAGAAATTTGTAACAGTCAAAACTGGCGACTGGGCGTAATTAATCTGGCAGCAAGGACAAATTAATCTGTCAATTCCTAATTAATAGAAATTTGTAACAAACAAAACTGGTGACTGGACGTAATTAATCTGGCAGCTGGTGACTAGGAGTACTACCCAATTTGTCTCACAAATAGTAATTCTGGTAATTTGGTTTAGTTAATCAGGCAGTCAGTAAGAGATATGAGCTCTCTCTGCAGCGAACAGTAAGAATAATATCAGAAACTTTGACCTCGTGTGCGGCTCAGCTTTTTCCTGCTTTGTCTTGGTGCTCACAGATCACAAGGAACGGCTCGCGCATGCATGTGGGCTGCCCCGCGTTGAATGCTCTGGATATGGGCCGCCGCACGGAAAGGCACCTTGTCCGCTACGTAGCACCGTCCTAGAATAAAAGTGACCTTTTATAGACGGGTCAGCTCATATCCACTGCCTGCCACAACCAGGCCCATGTGGCCTTTTTTATTTTTAAATTTATTCACTATAGCAATGGCGCACCCTATCACTATAGCAATGACGCATCCTATCGATATAGCAGTGGCGCACCGTATGACTTACCATTGGCGCACTAGAAGGTGTGCCATTAGTATGTACCACACCGCGCTAGTAGTGGCGCGTGATAGATGTGTCACTGATGTCCAAAACAGGCGCGCCACTTGTAGTTATTTTTCTAGCAGTGTCTAATCCAGTAGCCCCAAAGTATTTAGATGAAATTGAAAAATTCTGACGTGATATTTTAAAGATTTTGTCACTTGTGGATTTTTTCAAGTTTTAGCTCAAGCTAGCCCCAAACGTCTTTGTCGGAAATTATCTTTCTGACATAGATACTTCGAAAGGTGTCTATCGTTTGATTTTTGTGTTGGAATTTCTTCTGACGCTTGTTTCATGCACATGAGACACAATGTCTGGACCACGAGCTGAACAACACTATAGTGCACTAAGAGCATCTCGAGTCACTCCAGAGCGTCCTCAAAATCGCGCCGGATTTAGTGTTTGAGGAGCGTTGTTGCTTCGTGCCGCTTTTATGGGTGTCGCTACCCAGTCGCGCGCCAAACAAGGCCCTATTTTTTGTTAGATTATTTGAATACACAATCATTTTATTAAACATAGCATACAAATAAATATGTTTGCTAAAATTATTTTCAAATTAAAATACAGTACAACAAACAATAAGAAACTAAACAAATATAATAAAAGTCGGGCTAGATCATGGCGCCACTGTATTTGCTGATAATCCTTTGACCCTCCACAGATGCTCAACGAGGTCATGTTGAAGTTTCTTATGAACATTGTTGTCACGGATCTTTGGTGCATGGTGAGAAAATCAGCAAAATTTGCAGGTATCTCATGATCAACCTTCGCAAGAGGGCCCTGACACTCATAGGGACCAACATGTGTCTTGACCCGATTCTTGCGGTCATCCTCGATGATCATGTTGCACATGATCACACAACCCTGCATCCCCTCCCACATTTGGTCGTGAGATCAGCTTAGAGCAGGACACCGAACAATAGAAAATTGATCTTGAAGCACACCAAATGCCCGCTCAACATCCTTCCTGCAAGCCTCCCGTCGTGAAGCAAAGTGGCAATTCTTTGGACCTGATGGCACCGGGATTATTTTGACAAAAGTCACCCATTTTGGATATATCCGGCTAGATAATAGGCTTTGCTATATTGGTGGCCATTTATCTCATAGTTGCATGGTGGAGCATGACCTTCCATTTTTGCTAAACACCGGAGACTGCTACAACACGTTGATGTCATTGTGTGATCCCACCATGCCAAAAAAAGAATACCAAATCTATTTAGGTCATAATTTGTCATAGCTTCAAGCACCACAGTGTATTCATGACGCCCTTTGTATATACCAAGCAAAGGGCAGTTCTTCCATGACTAGTGCATACAATCGATGCTTCCAAGCATCTTAGGGAATCCTCTCGCTGCATTTTGTGCCATGATCCTTGCAGTATCTTCTTCAGTTGACCCTCTCAAGTAGTATTTGCTAAACTTTTCCACCACAGCTCGGTAGATCTTGTACATGCACTCAATGGCAGTAGACTCACTCATGCGAAGGTAGTCGTCCTATATATTGGCAGGTGCTCTGTAACATCCCAACCTTTTTTATATGAATAAGTGAGTGTTCATGAGCATTGCATGCATATAGTTTGCATTTGAGCAAATGCTTGTATCAAACCCTAATGTGCAATTTTCCCTCTATTTCAATCTCATTCAAATCCCTCAAGATTTTATCAAACAAGCCACATGGTTTCAATAAACCCATGTGTGTGTTCTATTATTCTCTGGAAATTTGAGTTGTCAAAATTCCATCCAAAAACAGTTTTGAATTTTGAATTTTGAAAAGAGAAATAAATTTCAGAAAAGAGAAAAAGAGAGAGACCTCTCTTCTCTCTCCCTGGGCTCTGCCCACCTCCTCCCCCTCTTTTTTCCCTCTCTGGCCGCAGCCCAACCTGGCCCAAGTGGCCCAGCCACACCCCACCACCAGCCCAACGTTTTTCCCCGAGGGGGTTTTCACAAAATCCATCGTCTCCCCCGCCGACCGAAGCAGGAGCCGGCAGCACGCCGACCACTTGATGCTCCGGCCGCACCAAGATCCCCGTCGCCGCCCCCGGCGGCTACAAGTACCTCCGCCGCCGCTCCCTAGGAACCCTATCCCCCATTTCTCCCCTTTTCCCGCTGTCCTGAAGCCCCCAGAAAACCTTAACCCTAATCTACTGCCAGCCGGGACCCTGCTCGATTCACCGCCGGCGAGTGTCCTCGGCCACCGCCGATCTCTCCAACGGAACCGCGGCGAGCCGCCGCGTCGACTGGTGCCTCTAGCTCCTCCTCTCTCCCTCTGTAGCGTGCCCGCGTCGTGCACCTGCTCATGTCGCCGCCGGACTCCATCTCCAGCGACGCGCCGGGGACCAATCCGAGGTGGCGCCGCCACCAGATAGTCCGTCGCATAGCCCCACGCCGTTTCACCCTAGCGCGCCGCAACCCTCCCAATCACCGGATTGGAGCTCCACCTGAGCTCATTGTGAGATCATGGCCAGGCTGACATCATCATCACGTCAGCGTGATGCCATAAATTGCTTTTCTTATTTTCTGTATTTAATTTCTGTATTTTTCTATAAATAGATATACCATGACACGTGGGTCCCCTTGTCAGAATTTTAATAATTTCATAAATAATAAGAAAAAGAATAAATTTATGACAAGTGTGTCCAAGCTGTCAGATTTTTATTATTTTCCAGTATTTTTCAGAAATTGATTTAAAATGAATTGAACTTTGGAAATTCATAGCTAATTCATTTTTAAATCAGAAAAATACAAATAATATATCAAAATGTTCAGAAAAATAAATCCTATTTTCTTATCCATGTTTCATACATGATTGAACCAACTAAAATTCAAGCCATAGCGGAAACCCTAATCGACCCCTCTCATGTGTCAGTTTCGATGCTGAACCCCTTTATTTTTTGTCGACGCGCCTAGGGTTTACCCAACCCCTTTAATATGACATGTCATCATATTGTATGTGCATTGCATTGAACCATGTCTTGATTGTGTTCTTCCTTTCCGGTTTTTGGGTCTTCTCGATACGGACCGAACGCGAGCCTGGGATCAACGCCACCGAAGAGCAGCACCCAAACAACGAGGGACAATGCAAGCCCTAACCTGGTTCATATATGGTTTAGAAATGTTTTACTTCTGGTTCTTACATATTGCATCCGCTTCAAATATATTTTATCGACAGTTGTAGATATCCTATGTGTGCATATTCCATCTTTGTAGCCCAAAGTTCTTGATCCACCGCTCCCAGCAAAACTAGGCTGAGCTTGTTCGCATCGCTAGAGCCATATATTTATGATATGCTTAGCCATGCTTAGCTGTTGAAGTCTGATCCATCCGGTTGATGAATCAGAGCTACGAATGAACCTAGTTTGACAGGATAACGTGGTAAGATCAGTGATGATGTTAATAATCATGTTTAAAGGCTTGGATGGGCCGCCACATGGGGATATGGTGATTTGACTCGTTCTCACCGATACTAGGACCTGAGTTCTCGCCTTCGGAACCAAGACTGAGGGTACAGCCACACGGGGCCCATGGGAACCCCTTGACCTGATCTTGCCTAGCTTGCCCATGAGTCAATTAGATTGAGAATTCCATTTGCCATACACATGGGGAAAAGGTGGAAAAGGGTTTCAAAGTGCATCATACAGGGCATGGCTAGGGTGAAGGATGCTGGAGACATTGAACTGGATCCCCTGCACACAATAACCGGGACCACCTCGGAGAATGGCTACCTACGATGACGGAGTTCCACAGTTAGTTTGACTCATGGAATAAGCGAAGTAATGGAAAAGGTTTTGGTCGAACACCCTCTGCCGACACACCAAGGAAGTGTGTTAGTCTAGTGCACTAAGAGTCGGTCGATGATGTCTACGCACGCTTCTATTCCTGTAGACAGTGTTGGGCCTCCAAGAGCAGAGGTTTGTAGAACATCATCAAGTTTCCCTTAAGTGAATCACCCAAGGTTTATCGAACTCAGGGAGGTAGAGGTCAAGGATATCCCTCTCAAGCAACCCTGCAATTAAGATACAAGAAGTCTCTTGTGTCCCCAACACACCTAATACACTTTTCAGATGTATAGGTGCACTAGTTCGGCGAAGAGATAGTGAAATACAAGTAATATGGATGATTATAAGTAATAATTGCAATCTAAAATAAAAATGGCAGCAAGCGAACATGTAGCAGAACTTGTTGGAAACGGTGTTTCAATGCTTAGAAACAAGGCCTAGGGATCATACTTTCACTAGTGGACACTCTCAACAATGATCACATAATTGAATAAATAGATGCTACTCTCAAACACTCTCTTGTTGGATAACAAACACCATTCATTGTGTAGGGCTACAAAAGCACACCTCAAGCCGGAGTAAACAAGATCCACAACTTCATAAAGGAATCACACACGATGCGCACACCGTCACCATCACACCGTGGAGAGTGACTCCGGAGTTCATATTAAAGTAACCTCTAGAGTGCATAATAGACAAGAGTAACATCTACATATTCAACTAGATTACAAAGCTCATGATCACATAAAGATCACACCATGGGAGAGAGAGATGAACCACATAGCTACCGGTAGAGCCCTCGGCCTCGGGGGAGAACTACTCCCTCCTCATCATGGGAGGCAGCAACGGCGATGAAGATGGTGATGGAGTCGATGGAGATGGATTCCGGGGGCACTTCCCCGTCCCGGCGGCGTGTCGGAACAGAGACTTCTGTCCCCCGAACTTGTCTTCGCGATGGCGGCGGCTACGTAACTTTTCATGGAATATGACTGATGTCTTTAGGGTTTTCGCATCTGGGAGAATATATAGGCGGAAGGGCGGCCTCGGAGGAGCCAGGGGGTGGCCTCCCCACACGTGGGCGCGCCAGGAGGGTAGGCCGCACCGCCCTATGGGGTGGCCCCCCTGCTGGCCGTCTCCGACTCTTCTTCGATGTTCTGGAACCCTCCGTGGAAAATAGGGCCGTGGGCTTTTGTTTCGTCCAATTCCGAGAATATTTCCTGTGTAGGATTTCTGAAACCAAAAACAGCAGAAAACAGGAACTAGCGCTTCGGCATCTTGTTAATAGGTTAGTCCCGGAAAATGCATAAAAATGATATAAAGTGTGAGTAAAACATGTAGGTATTGTCATAAAACTAGCATGGAACATAAGAAATTATAGATACGTTGGAGACGTATCAAACATCCCCAAGCTTAGTTCCTACTCGCCCTCAAGTAGGTAAACGATAAAAAGAATAATTTCCGAAGTGACATGCTACCAACATAATCTTGATCAACACTATTGTAAAGCATATGAGATGAATGAAGTGACTCAAAGCAATGGTCTATAGTTTGCTAACAAAAATATAATGACTAAACAGCTGAATCATATAGCAAAAACTTTTCATGAATAGTACTTTCAAGACAAGCATCAAAAAGTCTTGCATAGGAGTTAACTCATAAATCAATAGATTCTTAATAGAAGGTTTTGAAGCAACACAAAGGAAGATTTAAGTTTCAGCAATTGCTTTCAACTTTCAACATGTATATCTCATGGATAATTGTGAACACAAAGTAATATGATGAGTGCAATAAGCAAGCATGTAAGAATCAATGCACACAGTTGACACAAGTGTTTGCTTCTAAGATAGAAAGAAGTAGGTAAACTGACTCAACATAAAGTAAAAGAAAGGCCCTTCGCAGAGGAAGCAGGGATTACTCATGTGCTAGAGCTTTTTATTTTGAAAGCATGGAAACAATTGTGTCAACGGTAGTAATAATTCATATGGGTTATGTATAAAACTTCCTATAAGTTGCAAGCCTCATGCATCGAATACTAATAGTGCCCGCACCTTGTCCTAATTAGCTCGGACTTCCACGGATTATCATTGCATTACATATGTTTCAACCAAGTGTCACAAAGGGGTACCTCTATGCCACCTGTACAAAGGTCCAAGGAGATAAATCGCATTTGATTTATCGATTTTGATAGATCTCAACTTGAGGACATCCATACCGGGACAACATAGAAAACGAGATAATGGACTCCTCTTTTATGCTTTAAGCATTCAACAACAGATAATATTCTCATAAGAGATTTGAGGATTAATGTCCAAGCTAAAACTTCCACCATGATACATGGCTTTGGTTGGCGACCCAATGTTCTTCTCTAACAATATGCATACTCAAACCATTTAACTCATGGAAAATCTCCCTTACTTCAGACAATACGAACATGCATAGCAACTCACATGATATTCAACAAAGGTGTAACAGGTTGATGGCGTCCCCAGATAACATGGTTACCGCTCAACAAGCAACTTATAAGAACTAAGATACATAAGCGACATATTCCTTACCACAATAGTTTTTTAGGCTACTTTCCCATGAGCTATGTATTGCAAAAACAAGGGATGAATTTTTTAAAGGTTTTAAAGGTAGCACACAAGCAATTTACTTGGAATGGCAGAAAAATACCACATAGTAGGTAGTTATGGTGGACACAAATGGCATAGGTTTTGGCTCAAGGTTTTGGATGCACGAGAAGCATTCCTTCTCAGTACAAGGCTTTGGCTAGCAAGGTTGTTTGAAGCAAACACAAGTATAAACCGGTACAGAAAAACTTACATAAGAACATATTGCAAGCATTATAAGACTCTACACTTGTCTTCCTTGTTGTTCAAACACTTTTACCGAGAAAATATCTAGACCTTAGAGAGACCAATCATGCAAACTAAATTTCAACAAGCTCTACAGTAGTTCTCCACTAATAGATTTAAACTACATGATGCAAGAGCTTAAACATGATCTACTTGAGAGCTCAAAACAATTTCCAAGTATCAAATTATTCAAGACAATATACCAATTACCACATGAAGCATTTTTTGTTTCCAACAAAATAACAATAAGTGCTGCGGCTTTCAGCTTCCGCCATGAACATGAATTAAGAACACAAGTGTTCATATGAAAAAGCGGAGTGTGTCTCTCTCCCACACAAGGATGTTTGGATCCGATTTTATTCAGAGAATGAAAAAAACAAAACGAAAATAAAAGCACACAGACGCTCCAAGTAAAGCACATAAGATGTGACGGAATTAAAATATAGTTTCACTAGAGGTGACCTGATAAGTTGTTGATGAAGAAGGGGATGCCTTGGGCATCCCCAAGCTTAGACGCTTGAGTCTTCTTGAAATATGCAGGGATGAACCACGGGGGAATCCCCAAGCTTAGACTTTTCACTCTTCTTGATCATATCATATCATCCTCCTCTCTTGATCCTTGAAAACTTCCTTCACACCAAACTCAAAGCATTCTCATTAGATGGTTAGTGCATAATCAAAAATTCACATGTTCAGCAAGGACACAATCATTTCCAACACTTCTGGACATTAACCAAGGCTACTGAAATTTAATGGAGCAAAAAAATCCACTCAACACAGTAAAAGAGGCAATGTGAAATAAAAGGCAGAATCTGTCAAAACTGAGCAGTCCGTAAAGACGAATTTTTTCGAGGCACTTAACAAGCTCAGATTGAAAAGCTCCAGTTGAATGAAAGTTGCGTACATATCTGAGGATCACGCATGAATTTGTTCAGAATTTTACGAGTTTCCTACAGAGAGATCAACTCAAATTCGTGACAGCTAAAAATCTGTTTCTGCGCAGAAATCCAAATCTAGTATCAACTTTACTATCAAAGACTTTACTTGGCACAACAATGAAATAAACATGATAAGGAGAGGTTGCTACAGTAGTAACAACTTTCAAGACACAACAAAACAGTAGCAAAATAAAAACATGGGTTATCTCCCAAGAAGTGCTTTCTTTATAGCCATTAAGATGGGCTCAGTAATTTTAATGATGCTCTCGCAAAAAATAAGAGTTGAAGCAAAAGAGAGCATCAAAAGCAAATAAGAAACACTTTTAAGTCTAACCCACTTCCTATGAAAAGGAATCTTGTAAATAAACAAGTCATGTAAGCATAATGCAATAAGCATAGGAAAACAAGACAACCGCAACTTCAAGATTTTAAGCATAAAGAGAGGTGTTTTAGTAACATGAAAATCCCTACAACCATATTGTCCTCTCTCATAAAGATTTTCAGTAGCATCATGAACAAACTCAACAATATAACTATCACATGAAACATTCTTATCATGAGCTACATGCATAAAATTATTACTCTCCACATAAGCATAGTCATTACTATTAATTGTAGTGGGAGCAAATTCAATAAGATAGCTATCATTATTATTCTCATCACCATAATCATCATATATAGGAGGCATATTGTAATCATAATTGATTTTCTCCTCAATAGTAGGTGGACTGAAAATATGATAGTCATCATTGTAATCATCATATATAGGAGGTAAAGTATCATCAAAGTAAATTTTCTCCTCCATGCTTGGGGCACTAAAAATATCATGCTCCTCAAAACCAGCTTCCCCAAGCTTAGAATTTTCCATAGCATTAGCAACAATGGTGTTCAAAGAATTCATACTAATAACATTGCCATTAGCATGCATATAAAGTTCCATAGGTTTTTTAATTTTCTCTTCAAACACCTCATGTCCTAACTCAAGATAAATACTATAAAGATCTCTAATATTTTTGTTGTTTTCCATTAAGCCTAACTAGTGAAAATAAAAACAAGAGACAAAAAGATAAAATTGCAAAATCTAAAGGAGATACCTTCGAGCACTCACACACCGGCAACGGCGCCAGGAAATAGCTTAGTAGTTGGAGGATGTGAATACCTTTTACCTTACCTCCCCGGCAACGGCACCAGAAAATAGCTTGATGTCTACGCACGCTTCTATTCCTGTAGACAGTGTTGGGCCTCCAAGAGCAGAGGTTTGTAGAACAGCAGCAAGTTTCCCTTAAGTGAATCACCAAAGGTTTATCGAACTCAGGGAGGTAGAGGTCAAGGATATACCTCTCAAGCAACCCTGCAATTAAGATACAAGAAGTCTCTTGTGTCCCCAACACACCTAATACACTTTTCAGATGTATAGGTGCACTAGTTCGGCGAAGAGACAGTGAAATACAAGTAATATGGATGATTATAAGTAGTAATTGCAATCTGAAATAAAAATGGCAGCAAGCGAACATGTAGCAGAACTTGTTGGAAACGGTGTTTCAATGCTTAAAAACAAGGCCTAGGGATCATACTTTCACTAGTGGACACTCTCAACAATGATCACATAATTGAATAAATAGATGCTACTCTCAAACACTCTCTTGTTGGATAACAAACACCATTCATTGTGTAGGGCTACAAAAGCACACCTCAAGCCGGAGTAAACAAGCTCCACAACTTCATAAAGGAATCACACACGATGCGCACACCGTCACCATCACACCGTGGAGAGTGACTCCGGAGTTCATATTAAAGTAGGGATTTCTATTTTCGTGCCCTCGGGTCGTTAGTTGTACTCAGTTTTCCCCAGCCCCTTAGTTTTTCCTCAGTTTTCCCCAAGCCTTTGTCTGAAACCCACAGAAAGAGCTCAGACGGAAGGAATCCGTTTATTTGAACGTTCGGTGCTGACGTGTGGGGCCGCGTCGTATGTGAGGCCGCGTCGTGTGGGATTGGTAGGAAGGGACCATGTGGGACAGCACGAGACCGTGTTTGGTTGTACGTGAGAGCTGGGTTTTGTCTCTCTCGGCCCAAATTGGCATTTTTAACAGCACCTTTTCCCCTCTTTCTCTCTCTGTCTTTTTCACCAAATTAGTATCAAATCTAGAGAAGCTTCTATTTCTGTCTTTCTTCAATTATTTATGCCTTTTGGCCCTCGTTTTTCCCCAATATGGCAGCAAATCTAGTAGCAAATCTAGAAGCTATTATATGATAAATTCACAACAGCATAATCAGAAAACTAAGTATAATACATAGGTAAACTGCATACGACAGCCAAAAGCAGCCAATAACATTGTTAATGTTCACGACAAACTAAGCTGAAAAAAAATACAAGACGCACGCAATGTATGGCCAACAAGAAGATTAGGATACCCCAGGATGAATGAATTTGTTATTCATTCCTTATATATTTCTCCGTCGCTCCAGCCGTGCATTATCCCGAGGAAATATTCATTGAACTCCCGCCGTCTGCAGTGTGCGGCCAATACATCCTCCAAACGGTATGGCCTGTGTTCATTTCTCGGACCGTAGCTTCCTAATCTATGCACATATTGTGGCGACTCATCCCAGGAATTTGTATCATGAAAGTACTCTCGGTATAACCCAAATCCGCGTAGTAGATGCAGCCAGGTCGAAGAGTCGGGTGCACTGCGGTGTCGACGGAGATACACCGGATATAATGCACGAACAAGGCATGAATGCCAATGTTATCGACCGGATGGAGAGAGCGGCTCCGAGTGTCCACACGGTACACCACAGGCGTGTTTTTCATCAACACAAGCAGCTGATCACCATCCGACTTCACAAGGTAGAACTTGTCACGTCCAAGTTCTGGAAATGAAATTAGTGTCTCCATCTTGACACTCGCTCGCGCTGCTGCTTTCCGTACATTGGTGCACACTATTCTTCCGGACTCAAAATTGTCCGAAGCTATTGCATACGGTTCACCATTGAACGGGGTAATGCAACGCATACTATGGTTCTTGATCGAAAATCTTCCTTCTCCCCAACCATGTTCATATATATCCTTAGTTGGAGTGCTCTCATCGACCCAACCAAGTTCCTCCGGGTAATGTCTGCAAGCGAAGACCATAGTCGGGGAGTTGATTGCAGCGACTGAATCCAGAAAAACAGTTGGCATCTGCGCCTCAAACATAGTGTTCGATGTCTTTGTGAGTGGGTTCGAAGCCGTATCTTGTGCGGCGGGTTCTTCTGGGCAAGCACGATGACGCCACGGGAAAAGCCGACGAAGTAGAATCTAAAATATATTGATGAAGATAACATTCAGCACTAAGATTGAAAATAAGAATAGATTAACCCTATAGATATGGAGGAATTTGAACCTTGCACGAACTGCAGATAGATCTATGGTGACGTAGCGGGATGTGCCGAGATGGAGGAAGGTGAACTCAGCGGCGCGTGGAAGGGCGTGGTCTAGCATGATCCATTCGTGCAGGTGCACGTCGGGATCAGGTAAACCCGAGCGCCAATTTCTACAGACTTGCCTCATAGCAGAGTAGGTGTCCACGTACTCCTCATTTGCCAATAAGCATTCGCCGATCTTGTGAACTGGTCCGTCAGCCGTGAGACAGGCCCAGTTCACGGAGGCGCCGCGCTTGGATGCGCCGCCCTCGGAGGCGACGGGCTCGACGGCGACGGGCTCGGCGGCGACGGGCTCGGAGGCGACGGGCTGGGAGGCGACGGGCTCGGAGGCGACGGGCTCGGGGGCGATGGCCATCGGCGCATTCTTCTTCTCCATCGCCGGCAGGGGAGCGCTCGTACGGCGGTTGGGGTTTTTTGGAGAAGTTGATGGGATGTGAGAGGGGTGGTTTCGTGCGTGAGTGAGAATGAGACGTACTGTGTCCAGAGGGAGGGAGACTTACGCGTCCTAAATGCGACCCGCGTCCTACGCGTCCACTATTGCACGTCTGCACCGCGACACGCGTCAACAATGGCACGTCTTCCACTTCGCACCGCAACACGCGTCCTCGAGTCTAACCCCGGAAATTTAGATATACTCGGTAATACCCTCGAGTCATATACTAGCATTTTTTGTGTGCTCGGTTTTCGCCTTGAGTGCTAATACCGGCTAGTGCAATATACTCAGTTTTACCCTCAAGTGGCTGGTCAACGAGAGTCAACAAATGGGATTAACTAGTTAAATGAGTTATTTAATGTGCAAAAAATTCCCAAAAAGAGTGGCACTTACTCATGGAGTCTTTAGCACAAATTGCCACTTCTCAAATCATAGATAAATCATAGATAAATCAAGTTTTACCACCAATTGCCACTTCTCAAATCACCTAGTAGCTATGAAGGTGCATGGTTTTCCACAATAAGCCCTACGCAAAACAGCTTTCCCCAAAACATACTTTGTCTGAATGAGGCCATAATTTTCACACTCATGTATATTTGTATTGCAAATAGTTTGAGGTAGGCCAAGATGGGTTTCATTGTACCAAACACGCATTTTCCATTTTTTAAATCTCATATTTGAATCCCTTAGTCCGTTTACTACTCACTTGCCCTTGGTTTCTTGATACTACTCAGTTTTGCCCTCTCCCTTCACAAATTCTCACAGACGCCCAACATTGCCCTGATTGGTCTAGCCGATGTCACGCGGATCGTGCCCGCCGACCGTTGATCGTAGGATTTAACAGGCAGGATAACCCCTATCTCTCTCTTTCTTTGGTCGGGGCCACCACCCTCTTTCTCTCTGTCGGCGGTTAGCTTCCACCCTCTATGTATGCTTAAGGGCGGTTACCCAGTACGCTAAAGTTTGGTTTTCTGCATTATTTTTCACGAGCTAAATTATAAACTCTTTTAACCATTATTTTTCACGCAAAAAAATGATACACCATCACCAATTTGTTGTAGCCATTAATTTTTACGCAAAAAATGATACACCATCACCAATTTGTTTAGCCATTATTTTTCACGCAAAAAAATGATACACCATCACCAATTTGTTTAGCCATTATTTTTCACGCAAAAAAATGATACACCATCACCAATTTGTTGTAGCCATTACTTTTCACGCAAAAAATGATACACCATCACCAATTTGTTTAGCCATTACTTTTCACGCAAAAAATGATACACCATCACCAATTTGTTTAGCCATTACTTTTCACGCAAAAAATGATACACCATCACCATTTCTTTTAGCCATTACTTTTCACGCAAAAAAATGATACACCATCACCAATTTGTTGTAGCCATTACTTTTCACGCAAAAAATGATACACCATCACCAATTTGTTTAGCCATTACTTTTCACGCGAAAAATGATACACCATCACCATTTCTTTTAGCCATTACTTTTCACGCAAAAAATGATACACCATCACCCATTTCTTGTAGCCATTTCACGCAAAAAATGATACACCATCACTCATTTCTTGTAGCCATTTCACGGTAAAATGATAAACTATCACGAATTACCATTTCTTTTAGGCATTACTTTTCACGGTAAAATGATAAACTAAATCACGAAGTTCCATTTCCGTCAAAATAGTCCGCATTACTTTTTTGTTGAGATATATACCCCCACAACGGTCATCTCCTCCTTAAATTATTGTGTAAACCCCCACAACGGTCACCTCCTCCTTAATTTATTGTGTAAACCCCTACAACGGTCATCTCTCCCTTATAAACACCCACAACGGCCATCCCTTGTGTCAATAGGTTCTGCCTCTCTCTTCTTCATTCACATACACCTGATCATCCATTGCCATGGCTTCCACGTCTCGGATGCGGACCGGAAGGGGAAGGGGAAGGGGAAGGGGAAGGGGAAGGGGAAGGGGCGGCCGGGGTGGTGGATCATCATCATTGCCACCACCACCGTCGTCAACACCTGCCATTGATCATAGAGGAGTTCTTCATCGTCATCTACGAAGACCCTTTGGTCAAGAAGGTACGTACGCGTTCACACATATATGATGCATGTGATTAATTATGGGCATGTTCTAAAAACCTTTAATTTCAAACGATCGGCGCTCGATCTCTTTGCGAGCACTCCCAAAAAAGTTTGCCGACTATCTTGACGGCCGGGAGCCGGCTAAGGTGTATCTGCGAGCAGCTGATCGCGGTCCTCGTCTCTGGACCGTGGAGGTCCTATTTGACGGACAAGGCCGGATGTATCTCGACAAGGGCTGGGAGAATTTCGCCATCGCGCACGGTGTGGATTTCGGCTGCTGCGTACACTTCAAATATGAAGGCGATGATGTGCTCACAGTGAAGGTGTTCGACGGAACAATGTGCAGGAAGTACTACTACTCAGACGACGAAGATACTGACGATGAAAGTGACGACGACGTGAAGCCATGCATCCATCCCCTTTAGATAAGGGGATTATGACCAAGAATATATATGTAGCTTCATATGCATCGATTTAGAGATCTACTAGCTATTTTCTATATATTTAGAGATCTAGCTATTTTCTATATATTATGCACAATGTTTAGCATAAGAGTCACTTTAGATTAAGCTACGAAAATAGTCACCTGCCATGGGCTGAGGCGGCCCCACAGAGCGGCTCTATATTATATTCTCTAAATAAATAGACAACCCCAGCGGTCATTGGCTGCGGAGGCCCCACAGAGCGGTAATATATGATTTTCTATAAATAAATAGACGACCCCACTGGTCATTGGCTGCGGCAGCCCCACAGAGCGGCAAATATATATCTTTTCCTGAAAAATAGATGACCCCACTGGTCATTGGCTGCGGCAGCCCCTCAGAGCGGCAATATATGACTTTTCCTGAAAAATAGATGACCCCACTGGTCAATTGCTGCGGCAGCCCTATAGAGCAGCCCCATGTGTCAGCACGAGACAGGTCAAAGAGGAACTGCCCTCTGTGCAGCCCCACCCGTCAGATTAACGGTAACGGTAAGGCCTCTGACCTGACGGCAACCCTCCCGTCCGAGCGTTTGCGAGGGGTTTCAAACTAGAGGGAGGGGTAAACTGAGGAAAAACTAAGGGGCTGGGGAAAACTGAGTACAACTAAGGACCCGAGGGCACGAAAATAGAAATCCCATTAAAGTAACCTCTAGAGTGCATAATAGACAAGAGTAACATCTACATATTCAACTAGATTACAAAGCTCATGATCACATAAAGATCACACCATGGGAGAGAGAGATGAACCACATAGCTACCGGTAGAGCCCTCAGCCTCGGGGGAGAACTACTCCCTCCTCATCATGGGAGGCAGCAACGGCGATGAAGATGGCGATGGAGTCGATGGAGATGGATTCCGGGGGCACTTCCCCGTCCCGGTGGCATGCCGGAACAGAGACTTCTGTCCCCCGAACTTGTCTTCGCGATGGCGGCGGCTACGCATCTGGGAGAATATATAGGCGGAAGGGCAGCCTCGGGAGGAGCCAGGGGTGGCCTCCCCACACCTGGGCGAGCCAGGAGGGTAGGCCGCGCCGCCCTATGGGGTGGCCCCCCTGCTGGTCGTCTCCGACTCTTCTTCGATGTTCTGGAACCCTCCATGGAAAATAGGGTTGTGGGCTTTTGTTTCGTCCAATTCCGAGAATATTTCCTGTGTAGGATTTCTGAAACCAAAAATAGCAGAAAACAGGAACTGACGCTTCGGCATCTTGTTAATAGGTTAGTCCCAGAAAATGCATAAAAATGATATAAAGTGTGAGTAAAACATGTAGGTATTGTCATAAAACTAGCATGGAACATAAGAAATTATAGATACGTTGGAGACGTATCAGTCGGCGCGTGTGGGTAAAGTTGTACACCCCTGCAGGGTACATCTTTTCGAAAAGTCGCGTCCATGGTTACGGATGACTTGGTGATGGATACTGTGATCATAGACAACTTGAACCTAATCGTAAAACTTGATATCTATGAGTGAATAAGGATCCCTTCTCAGGGTGTCGAGGGGGTGATCCTAGGTGATAGGTTCAGGTGATGATGAAGATTCGGTGGATTCAACATGATGATATTAGAGCTAGAATTGATATCGCTCTCTTATCTCCTTTTGAAAAATGGTCTAAATAGACGAGCTTCTGCTCCCTCTTGTTTACAAAGGAAAACCGGTTTTCCGCAAAATAAGCTCCACATAAAGCCTCGCATGCCTGCTTTGCTAACAGGTTGTACTAAGTCTTGCTGAGTCCATGTACTCAGCTTTGCATGCTTTGTTTCAGACAAAGTCCTTCCAACAAATGGTGCTTTCTACCTTGACGTCGATGAGTAGTTCGGAGTTCTCAGGCGGCAGCCTGAGACTTATGGGCTGGGACGTCACCTTATGTTATGGCCTCTTATGCCCTTTGCAGTCTTGTTATCTTAATAGCATAATTTGCTTTCCGTTGCTTGTTGAATTGTGGTCCGTGACCTTTGCATGCAATAAATTTGATCTTAACTCTGTTAAGAGTTGTAATACATTTGCTTTCAATCGTAGAGTCACTGTTGTGTTACCGATTCTCACCCTATAGGCCCTAGAGATCTAGGTTAGGCTTATGCCAGATGTGATATATGGGTTTGTCTAGACCCGACCTTCGGGGTTCCCGACATGCTCCGTATGCAAGCAACCTCATGACGGCGGTGCACTTCTGAATCGACGAGAACCAGTCCGTGCCAACAACACCGTGCATCAGCTTGAAGTAGGGGTAGAACTCTCGAACGCCATGGAGGATATTCATGAACAAACCCTTGCTCATTGATACGTCCCAAACGTATCTATAATTTCTTATGTTCCATGCTACTTTTATGATGATACTCACATGTTTTATATACATTATATGTCATTATTATGCATTTTCCGGCACTAACCTATTGACGAGATGCCGAAGAGCCGATTGTTGTTTTCTCGCTGTTTTTGGTTTCGAAATCCTAGTAAGGAAATATTCTCGGAATTGGACGAAATCAACGCCCGCAGGCTTATTTTTCCACGAAGCTTCCGGAAGACCGAGGGAGAAACGAAGTGGGGCCACGGGCGCCGCCACACTAGGGCGGCGCGGCCTAAGGGGGCCCGCGCAGCCCTAGCGTGTGGGGCCCCGTGACTCCTCCGACTCCGCCCTTCCGCCTACTTAAAGCCTTCGTCGCGAAACCCTCCGTACCGAGAGCCACGATACGGAAAACCTTCCGGAGACGCCGCCGCCGCCAATCCCATCTCGGGGATTCGAGAGATCGCCTCCGGCACCCTTCCGGAGAGGGGAATCATCTCCCGGAGGGCTCTTCATCGCCATGATCGCCTCCGGATCGATGTGTGAGTAGTTCACCCCTGGACTATGGGTCCATAGCAGTAGCTAGATGGTTGTCTTCTCCTCATTGTGCTATCATGTTAGATCTTGTGAGCTGCCTATCATGATCAAGATCATCTATCCGTAATGCTACATGTTGTGTTTGTTGGGATCCGATGAATATTGAATACTATGTCAAGTTGATTATCAATCTATCATATATGTTGTTTATGTTCTTGCATGCTCTCCGTTGCTAGTAGAGGCTCGGCCAAGTTGATACTTGTAACTCCAAGAGGGAGTATTTATGCTCGATAGTTGGTTCATGCCTCCATTGAATGCGGGACGAGTGACGAAAGTTCTAAAGTTGTGGATGTGCTTGTTGCCACTAGGGATAAAACATCAATGATTTGTCTAAGGATATTTGTGTTGATTACATTACGCACCATACTTAATGCAATTGTCCGTTGTTTACAACTTAATACCGGAAGGGGTTCGGATGATAACCTGAAAGTGGACTATTTAGGCATAGATGCATGCTGGATAGCGGTCTATGTACTTTGTCGTAATGCCCTGATTAAATCTCATAGTACTCATCATGATATATGTATGTGCATTGTTATGCCTTCTTTATTTGTCAATTGCCCAACTGTAATTCGTTCACCCAACATGCTATTTATCTTATGGGAGAGACACCACTAGTGAACTGTGGACCCGGTCCATTCTTTACATCTGAAATACAATCTACTGCAATTGTTCTTTAATGTTCTTCGCAAACAAACATCATCATCGACACTATACGGTTAATCCTTTGTTTACAGCAAGCCGGTGAGATTGACAACCTCACTGTTACGTTGGGGCAAAGTACTTTGATTGTGTTGTGCAGGTTCCACGTTGGCGCCGGAATCCCTATTGTTGCGCCGCACTACACTTCGCCGGCATCAACCTTCAACGTGCTTCTTGGCTCCTACTGGTTCGATAAACCTTGGTTTCTTACTGAGGGAAAACTTGCTACTGTACGCATCACACCTTCCTCTTGGGGTTCCCAACGGACGTGTGTTAATTGCACGCATCACTCATCCTACACCGGCGCTGAAAATTGTCGGCTTGTGTTGCGCCATATGCGAAGTAGTCGTTGTGTAGCATTGTATGCCCCTCCATCCTCTATCGGGGCTTTGAATTCTTTCTTCCCACCTTTGAACCTCCGCGACGTGGCCTCTTCCTCGTCTCCGCGTCAGCATCAAGCATGTTTTGGAGGGACGCAATGATCGAGAAATGCTCCTGAATGTCGTCGTCGAAGGCTTGCTCGTGCTCCATCATTTGGACGATCATGTCGCCGTCGCTATCCATTTCTGAAGCAAAACAAATGGTTAAATTCATACGTGGCAGAGGAGGCAATGAACAACGACCTGTCGCGCCTATCTGGCAAGCCACCGATCACCTTTTGTGCGCGAAGGAGGGGAGAATTTGCTAGCGCGTTCTAGGATGCGTTGGCGAAGCGGCGGTGACGAAAAGGACGGCGAGGGAGCTAGCAATCACGACGGTGCCCGACTCAGGAGAGATTGGCCGTTGAGATGGCCGGCAAATCAAGCGGCAGCGGTGGGGTGGGAGGCGCGGGAGGGGAGGTGAGACGAGAAATAAAAGGCGAGAACCAACTGTTCTAGATTTGGTCGCCGATAGGTGGGCACCTGCCTCGCTTCTCGCTCTATCCGGCGTGCCCGGAGCATCCTCTGTGGAGCGGGAACAAACTCGGGGCGTCGAATAACGTATTAGGCCACGCCTGGCGGAAGGGGGCTTTGGAGCGCGCGACTGAGGCCGAAAAAATGTTCGACGCGCTCCAAAAACCTTCGGGAGACGCTTTGGAGCTGGGACGCGACTGGAGATGCTCTGAGGCTGAATGCTGCAAAGGATGGCAGGCGATATTGAAGACAAGGACCATAAAACTAAGGACTTGGAAGAACAGGTAGATCAAAATCAAGTTACACTTCTTTCTGCAATTTCCGACATGCGAGTACTGCTCCAACACTAATGCAGAAATGCTTATAGCCGCCAGATGTTTACTGACAGGCAGGATTATGCGTGTCACTAGTACAAACACTAGTGATAGGTTTATCACTAGTACAAAACACTAGTGACATGCGGATAAAAAAGGTTGTCAGTAGCAGTTTCTGTGGACCCCGACTAAAAGGGCAAATATATTAATTATGAGTATCTATAACTGCCCTGTCACAGCTTAATTTTTTTTTGCCGACGACCAGCTAGCCGAGTATAAATCTAAGAATGGTTTTAATTTAACCGGTTTAATGGATTGGTTTTCACAACCTTCACATCGCGTTTGGAAAATTTGAGGAATGGGAGTACGAGTTTAGATGCGAAGCTGGGAGATTAAGGTTGAAAAGTTGATTATCAATCCTAGTCCCAAGCTCGGTATGTGGTGAGTATTTATAGAGGGAGTTGACATGAAAATATTTTCTGTTCGTCAGTTGGGGAACCGCGATGTCGGGCCGTATGCGCCTCACCCTCACCCCCTATGGAAGAGATATGCGGGAGTTATAACCTCTTTAATTTCTTTTACCCATCCCTACCAAACTGTCGTAGCCCCAATTACCCCTGTCCATCCACTAACTAAACGGCATGGCCGCTTAGGGCGTGTTTGGTAGCCTGGGCTCGCCTTGACTCGCATGTGCCCCGCAGTTTTTGGGCCGTTTGGTTTCCTGGGCTCGTCCGCGTTGTCGCACCCCCGGGACAGGCCTGAGAGGAACACCCAGTTTGACATTTTCTCCGGGGATAGGCTCTGGGGAGAAGAAAATCGACAACGCCCGCCTTGGCATGGCGAGAGAAGGCGAAATCCGGAGTGGCGTTACCCTCTCCATTAGCTCCCTCCCAAATTTTCCCTTTCCCCAATTTTCGCAACGGCGGCGAGTGCGGCGACCCAGATCTGGCAGAGCGCATCTTCCTTCGGTCTCTAGCGCCAGACCAGGGTTCTCGTTTCTAGCCGCGGTGGAGCCTGCGCACATCTCTGGCGATGGCTCTCGGCTGTGCCCATCGTCCGCCATGATGGAGGTAAGGGGAAACTCCTTTGCTCTACTGTAGTGTTAGATTCATGTTGGTAGAACTAGTTGGATTCGATAAGACCCTTCGTAATGCATAGATCTTGTTTGAGTAGACCGACCAACTCCAGCTTGTGCATCACGCCGCAACACTCATCATTTGCATACAAGTCTGGATCCTGATGGTGCACAAGAGAGCAGTTAGGCATGCTGTTTTTCCTCGTGTCAGTTACGGTCCTATGTTACAACGAGATCAGGAGAGATTGCCAACCTAAACTACATCTACAACTCAAACGATGTAGAGGCTATCCAGATGCTTCGGATGAGAAGAGCCCCTTTCTTTGCACATGTGAAAACGTTCAAGGAAAGAGGACTGCTAGTTGATAGCATCCACACCTCTGTCAAAGAATAAGTCGCAATGCTTCTTCATGTCATGGGTCATAACCAGAGGTTCAGAGTCATCCATAGCACATTCAGGCGATCCACATAGACTATCTCTCGGTATTTCTAGCAGGTGTTGTACGCAATTGGGGAGCTCAAAGGTGACATGATCAAGCCAGCATCATCGAACACACCACCCAAGATCAAGAACAACTACAGGTGATTCTCGTATTTCACGGTGAGTACAAAATCATGTTCGTTCTACTTATCAGATGAGTGGTACTGTCAGAAACATTACTGTGTGCTAATTTTTTGACAGGATTGCATTGAGGCTATTGATGGTACTCATGTGACTACAAAGGTACCGAGATCAATGTCTGCAGCATTCCGCGGGAGGAAACACTACACCAACTAGAACGTGCTAGCAGCTGTGGATTTTGATATGAGGTTCACATACGTGCTTGCTGGGTGAGAGGGTTCAGCTCATGATGCGAGCATCCTGGCCGACAGCTTGTCAAGGCCTGATGGGTTGCAAATCCCCGAGGGTAAGTTCTACCTTGGAGATGTTGGATATGCATGTCGAACCTGGTATTCTACCTCCCTTCAGGAAAACAAGGTACCACCTCAACGAGTTCTCTCCCAGGCACCGACCTCAGAATGCGAAAGAGTTGTTCAATCTGAGACACTCAAGCCTTAGAGTCACCATTGAGAGGGTCTTTGATGCATTGAAGAACAGGTTCAAGGTCTGATGTAGCAATTTAGAAGTAGAAATTATTGTATCCATAGGGACTAGGCATCAGCAATTGTGCTTGGCTAAATCTAGGTAACATGAAAAGTGGTTTTGGTATTGCAAAGAAATAAATCTAAACTACTAAGCAATTTACAAGGTAACACAAGCGATCCGATCAAGCAGTTTCAGCTAGAACAACAAACAGAGAAAAGGACTCACAAAACACACTCACTAGCAGACACTACTGAGATTGAGATAGAAGCAAAAGGGATATGGGGCAGAGTACATTGCTAGAACATACAAATCAACATAAAATTTCTCACTTCACTAGCAAACATTTGGGAGAGAGAAGAAGCAATTATATGGGCATGAGACAGAGAACATCACATGCACATACACAAGGACTAGAACTGAGCACGTTTGGCAACAAGCCAACATATATACGACCAAGGTTATAGAATATTGTTCAAATCTCACGGATCAACTACCCAATTAATACAAGCTTCAGCAACTAACGAACTACCACATCAGACAACAGTAGTACACAGAAAATTCTGCAATTACAGAGAGGATCGATTAGAATCAACCCAAAAGCTGCTTCAGGTTGGTGATGAAGAGCAGCAGGGGGTGTAAAAGATGGAGAGCTTCAGGTCGTTCTTACAGCAGGGGAAGTTGAGGAAGCAGCAGAGTAGAGGTAGTAGAGCAGCGGGGGACACAGGGGAAGGAAGTAGTCGTCGCTGTCCTTGGTTTGTTGGTGAAGGGCTGAAGGAGCAGCAGCAAGGGGTTGAGGAAGAGGAGCTTCTCGTCGTCGTGGTCTTTATCGCTGTCCCCGAAGTCGATGGAGATGCGTTGCAGGGCAAGGGACGGATCCCCGTGTGGTAATGGAGTGGTTATCGCTGTGGCGGATCGATGGAGCAGTGGCGCGTCGCCACGCTGGCCCGGCCGCAGCGAAGGCCGGAGGTGGAGCAGGAGCTTTTCTTTTGGGGAATTAGGGATTGAAGCCAGGCACACGAAGAATGGAACCCGTCGTTGTCCTTTCTCACGATCTCCTCCGAGATTCTTGCAGCTTGCCCCTTCATCTTTTATTCTTACTTCACAAGATGATCCTTCCCCAATATGATCAGTCCATAAGTCATCTAGGGCATCCAAATTATGGAGAATATGAGGGCCTTTTCGCCCATTCCTGCAAAGTGTAAGATAAATAGTAAATCATTCCTTTGGTCCATTTATGTTGTAAATGAAGTGGAAAACATGGGGAAAATATACAGGAGTGACACAACAAATGGGTAGAAATGAGTATAAATATAATGTATATCATACCCCCACACTTAAACCTTTGCTTGTCCCAAGTAAAGCAACAAACTAGCAATGCCCAAGTAGAATTACAAAATCCAGGACGATAGTTGACAAAACTCTAGTTGCAAATGTAGAATGAGAATGTACTACTCATGCTAAGCTGTGTACTGCTAGTAAGTTTAATGCAATCACCCAAAGTAAGCAACAAGAATAAAGGTGAATTCAATCGTTCACAAAGATTTTGGAACTACCATTTTGCAAAAGAATCTAACAAACTGAGCTGTAAAAACTGGAATTAGCAGTGAGAGAAGTAACTGAATGAAAAAAAAAATAGAGCACAACAACCATTTTCATTTTGTCACTTCACACAGTATATACTTGTAACTTGGCCAATTGGCTTCTTTCTCTATTTAGATATTCAAAACAGTTCACACAAATTTCTTTTCAGAGTTGGCCAACAAAAACTCTTCATCAAGCAATAGTTAGTCCCCATCTCCCAGTCCAAGTATTCCGACCCAAGCCGCAACACCCAGCTGAACACAAGGGTAATTTTGTGGTTAGTCTCCATCTCTCGGTCCAAGTGCTCCGATCCAAGCCGCAACACCCAGCTGAGCACAGGAGTGTTAGATGAAAAATCACATTTTTAAAGAACTGTCAGTGCAATGTGTTAGCGTCAATTCCCCTCAGTCCAAGTGCTCCGACCAGAGCTGCAACACCCATCTGGGTTCAAGACTAGTTTTGTGTTAGCTTGGATCAACCAAGATTGCCACTAAAACATCCCCACAGTCCCCAGTGCTCCGACCAGGGCCGCAACACTCAGTTGGGTTCAGTTTCAGCTGACTCTAAGGCAAAAACAAATGAAATTCCAGTGCATCTCTTAAACAATTCATTCACCAATGTTCAGGTGCTTTTCATTAGGTAATTGGAGAAAAGTCACTTGCAGTAACAGCTTAGGATGCATAGTAAAGACCCATTCAGCATCGAACCAAGAAGATTTGTCAACTAGGCTTGGATAGTGTAATACTGGAACAATGAAATGGGACAAGGTTTTTGACCAACAACGGTTTAGGACGCAGAGCTTTTAGTAAAGCGATTAAAAACAAAACCTGCCCCAACTCGGTAATTGATAATACTAGGTGACTTGGGTGTGAAACAGCTCACCGGGCATTTGCCTAGAATTTCCACAATTAATGACTCCTCCTCCTTGTCCTTGTTGTGCCTGACGCCTAATTTAACCTATCTGAAAGGGCGTACGGCCACAAAGTGGAAGCAGGAAATGGATTATGTGAATAAGTAATAAAAACTGAAAGAAGGATATAAATTATATAATAAGGAATTTAAAAAGGATATATAACTATATCACAGGTTGCCTCCTGTGCAACGCTTCTTTATGGTCTTAAGTTGGACCTATGGCGCAGCTCGTCATGCAGGAGAAGGTGGTGGAGTCCCTGGATTCTCATTCCCAGTTTCTCCTTTATTTTCGTCTTCAGGTTCTTCCTCATCCATCAACATACTGTCACCTGGTAGATAGTGCTTGAGTCTTTGTCCATTTACTAGGAATCTCCCGTGGGAAGTGCTCTGTACCTCTATTGCTCCATTGTCCATCACTCTTTTGACTGTGCAAGGCCCATACCAACGGGATTTGAATTTTTGAGGAAAAAGGTGAAACTTAGAATCATAAACTAGAACTAGCTCGCCTTGCTGGAATTGCCTCCTAAGGATCTGCTTGTCATGGACTTTCTTTTGCTTCTCTTTGTAGATTCTTGAACTCTCATATGCATCAATTCTCGGCTCATCCAACTCACATAGTTGCAGCTTCCTCATTTTTCCAACCTTTGTTAGGTCCATGTTCAATTTCCTTATATCCCAATCTGCCTTGTGTTCCAGTTCCTCCGGCAAGTGACATGCTTTCCCATAAACTAATCTGAAGGGGGACATGCCAATAGGGGTTTTGAATGCAGTCCTGTATGCCCATAAAGCATCATGGAGTCGGGCTGGCCAATCAGTCCTTTCAACTGACACTGTCTTCTCCAAGATTTGCTTGATCTCTCTATTGGACAGCTCCACTTGTCCATTAGCTTCTGGGTGGTATGGTGTAGTCACTTTGTGATCATGCACGCCATATTTAGCAAGCAGAGCTTCAAACTGCTTGTTGTTAAAGTGTGTTCCACCATCACTGATGACAACACGAGGTACTCCAAATCTAGGGAAGATTACTTGCTTGAATAGTTTACATACAGATTTGGCGTCAACATTGATTGGGGACTGCTTCTACCCATTTGGACACGTAGTCAACTGCTACCAAGATGAACTTGTATCCCTTGGAAGGAGGTAATGGGCCAACAAAGTCAATCCCCCAACGTCAAATAACTCTACCTCAAGAATGCCCTTCTGCGGCATTTCATGTCGTCTTCCAATTTTACCCGTTCTCTGGCAAGGATCACACATCTTAATCTGGTGGTAGATGTCTTTGAACATACTGGGCCAATAGAATCCAGCTTGCAGGACTTTAGCTTGATTTTTTGATGTGCTAGCATGGCCACCATATGGGGAGATGATTTATTACCTGCTTGATTTCTTCATCGGGCACACATTTCCGAATGATTCCATCAGCACAGTGTTTAAACATGAATGGGTCATCCCAATAGTAGTGCTTAGCATCTTGGATCAACTTCTTTCTCTGTTGGTAAGTGGTATCATGAGGATAAATCTTACAGACCAGGTAGTTCACTAGGTCTGCATACCAAGGGGGCTTCCTTGAAGATTCAGAGATTTGCAGCAACTGTTCTCCTGGCATATAGTCATGAATTTCCGACTGCTCTGACATTATATCCGGTAGTCTAGACAAGTGATCAGCCATGAGGTTCTCTACACCACTTTTGTCCTTAATTTCGATATCAAATTATTGGAGCATAAGAATCCACCGAATGATCCTAGGCTTGGCATCATTTTTGCTCATCAGGTGTCTGGTGGCTGCATGGTCAGTATACACTGTGCATTTGTTGCCCACCAAATATGACCTGAATTTGTCAAAAGCATAGATGATCGCCAATAGCTCCTTTTCTGTTGTTGTGTATTTGACTTGAGCATCATTCAGTGTCTTGCTGGCATAATATATAACATGAGTTTACTTGCCCTTGCTCTGTCCTAGGACTGCTCCTACCGAGAAATTGTTGGCATCACACATGAGTTCGAAGGGGATAGTCCAATCAGGTGGTTGTACCACTGGAGCTGATATTAGGGCCCTCTTCAGCCTTTCAAAGGCTTGCATACAATTCTCATCAAAGAGGAAGGTGACATCATTGTTGAGCATATTTTTCAATGGTTTAGCAATTTTGGAGAAATCCTTGATGAATCTCCTATAGAAGCCAACGTGGCCTAGGAAGCTTGACATTTGTTGGCAGGGGAAGTCTAGCAATAACTTCCACTTTTGACTTATCTACCTCAATCCCTTTTCCAGATATCAAGTGACCTAGGACAATACCTTCATTAACAAGGAAGTGGCATTTTTCCTAGTTCAACACCAGATTATGCTGAGAGCACCTTTCTAGTACCAATTCCAAGTTATTCAAGCATTCTTCGAAACTATGGCCATACACAGTGAAGTCATCCATAAACACTTCCATTTTGCTTTCAATTAAGTCCGAGAAGATGGAGAGCATGCATCTCTGAAATGTGCCAGGGGCATTACATAACCCGAAAGGTAGTCTCTTGTATGCAAAGGTTCCATAGGGACAAGTGAAGGTGGTTTTCTCTTGGTCCTTGGGGTGGATAGGAATTTGCAAGAAACCTGAGTACCCATCGAGGTAGCAGAAGTATTTATGGCCTGCTAGTCTCTCCAACATCTGATCAATGAAAGGTAAGGGAAAGTGGTCCTTCCTGGTTGCTTTATTCAATTTCCTATAATCAGTGACTAATCTCCATTTAGCAATCTTTTTAGCTGGAGTATCTTGTTCAGTAGCTATTTCTTCTAGGGTGATGTCACTCTTCTTAACCCATTCACTATCCGAGATAGGATAGATTATATCTGCCCCTAGTAGTTTCAGTACTTCCTTCTTCGAAACTTCATGCCTTTGGGGATTTAATCTGCACTGATGCTCTCTGACATGGATGCTTCCTTCTTCCAAGTATATCCTGTAGGTGCAAATAGATGGATCAATACCTATCATATCTTCAATTGCATAACCAATTATCTTCTGGTGCCTTCTAAGTATATTTAACAGTGCTTCATTTTGCTCAGCATTTAGTAGTTGAAAGGACACGGATGTCGCCTAGAGGGGGGGTGAATAGGCAGTTTAAAACTTTTACGAGATGGGCTTAACAAATGCGGAATAAAACTAGCGTTTACTTTGTCAAGCCCAAAGCCTATATACTATGGTTCACCTATGTGCACCAACAACTTATTCTAAGCAAAGGTTCACCTATGTGCACCAACAACTTAAGCTAAGCAATACAAGCAAGTATGTGATAGCAAGATATATATATAACTTCAAGCAAGATGGCTATCACAAGGTAAAGTGCATAAGTAAAGAGCTCGGGTATAGAGATAACCGAGGCACGCGGGAGACGATGATTTATCCCAGAGTTCACACTCTTGCGAGTGCTAATCTCCGGTGGAGAGGTGCGGTTGCTTAGTGCTCCCGAACGCCACAAGAGGCTCACCTTGAGGTGTGGTTGCTCGATGCACACCAACGCCACAAAGGCCTCACCCCAAGATGCGGTACTCACACCACACACCGAACGCCACGAAGGCGCCTCACCTAAATCTCCGGTGACCCTCGCCACAAAGGCCTAGGTCACGGTTCCACTAAGGGATTTCCTTCGAGGCGGAAACCGGGCCTTACACAAAGATTGGGGCACACATCCACAACTTAATTGGAGGCTCCCAACAAACCGCCACAAAGGCCTAGAATCCGTCTAGGGTTCCAAGAACCCAAGAGTAACAACTTTCTTGCTTTCACCTCCACGAATCACCGTGGAGAACTCAAACCGATGCACCAAATGCAATGGCAAGAACACCACAAAGATGCTCAAGTCCTTCTCTCTCAAATTCCAACAAAGCTACAAAAGCTATTGGGGGAATAAGAGAGGAAGAACAAAGGAATTCACAAAGAACACCAAGATCAAGATCTAGAGAGTTCCACTCACAAAGAGATGGATTTGATTGGTAGAAATGTAGATCTAGATCTCCTCTCTCTTTTCCCTCAAATGGGGGCAAGAATCATGGAGGGATTGAGAGATAGTGCAAGCTTCTCTAGTTCAACAATGGAGGAGAGAGAGAGTGAGAGAAGCCACAGCCCAAGGAGGAAGAAGGGGGTATTTATACCCCCCAAGAAAATCGAGCCGTTGGGCAAAACTAGGGCCGGATAATCCGGCCTAAGTAAGGGCCGGATAATCCGCCCCCCCAGATAATCCAGCCTTAGGTACAAAACCTGGTAAAAATCCGGCCAAAAGTCCGGCTCCTGTCCAGAGCTGCTTTTCTTCTGGTCCTTAGCCGATTTCGAGGGGGCCGGATATTTCCGAAATATCCGGCCCGGATAATCCGGCCAGGCAAACTGCAGAAACACCAAAACTAAAACGGGCATAACTTTAGCATCCGGACTCCGATTTTGATGATCTTGGGCTTGTTTTGAAGCTAGGAACAAGCTCTACAAGATCATGCAGGAAACCATCATAGTCCAACAAGGGAGGATAGAAACAAATGATGAAAGGTTTGACCTATCTAAAAAAGACATACCGGTAAAACCTCCAATCTCGAAAATGCAACAAGTTGCCCGTGCAAAAACCATTCTTGATGAACTAGAGCTTGTCATGAGAATAAGCACAAGCTCTAAATCATCACATGGATAAGATCCAAATAAAAACCAAGAAAGATGATGAATCAAACTCGAAAACGCAACAAGTGATCTATGCGAAATCCATTTTCGATGAACTAGAACTTGTCATGAGAATAAGCACAAGCTCTAAAACATCACATGGATAAGGTCCAAATAACAACCAAGAAAGATGATGCAAGGATGCAAAGGTTTGAGCTCTCTCCGAATGATACGATCGAGTTACTCACTCGAGAGCCCTCTTGATAGTACGGCAACAAAACTATAAACCGGTCTCCAACTACACTATGAGACCGGTGAGAAAGAAACCCTATCAAGAGCAAACCTTATACTTGCGCATTCCACTTGAGCTCGATGACGACGATCTTGACCTCAACAAGATGGAACGCCTTTCTTGCTTGTGTTTGCTTGACGAAGTCTTGTGGATTGCTCCCCCATAATCCACCATGAGAGAGCTTCTTCTTCAGCACATCTTCACATAACCATGACCACCATGTGGATTGCTCCCCCATAATCCACCATGGGAGAGCTTCTTCTTCGGCGCATCTTCACATATCCATGATCACCATATGGATGGCAAGACTCAAGAAAAGGACCTCTTCGAGATGGCTCATCTTGAACTTGCACTTCATTTCTCCATGGCAAGCTTCAAGCTTATGAACTCTTCGAGTTGGCTCATCTTGAACTTGCACTTCATTTCTTCATTCTTCATCATGTTGATGTCTTGAAGTAACTTGAGGGCTCACTTCATCTTCATCTTCAAGACATACTTGACACTTGATATCCTACATCAATTTCTTCTTATTGCAACCTAATACAAACATGTTGATGTCTTGAAGTAACTTGATGGCTCACTTCATCTTCATCTTCAAGACATACTTGACACTTGATATCCTTCATCAAATTCTTCTTATTGCAACCTTGAAGCCAACATATGGTTCAAGAATTTCCTATGGACAACTCCTACAAATATAACTCAATGAAAACATTAGTCCATAGGGATTGTCATTAATTACCAAAACCACACATGGGGGCTCCATGCACTTTCAGTAGTGAACTAACAATGATTGGGCTTCTTTCATCACTGTCTAGGAACTGATACATGACATGGTCAGGTAAGGGTTTGAGTTCCACCTTCTTGGGTTTGGGTTTTAAAATCTCCACCTCATCCACTTGCTCAAACATGAATGTTTCTTCAATGAATTCCTTTTCTAATTGATGTAGTAGGATCTCATCAAACTCCACCTAGTTGCCACATTCCTTGTGAGATTGTTTTACGCAATGGTCCATGATGTCTACGCACGCTTCTATTCCTGTAGACAGTGTTGGGCCTCCAAGAGCAGAGGTTTGTAGAACAGCAGCAAGTTTCCCTTAAGTGGATCACCCAAGGTTTATCGAACTCAGGGAGGAAGAGATCAAAGATATCCTTCTCAAGCAACCCTGCAATCACGATACAAGAAGTCTCTTGTGTCCCCAACACACCTAATACACTTGTCGGATGTATAGGTGCACTAGTTCGGCGAAGAGATAGTGAAATACAAGTAGTATGGATGTATATGAGTGGTAATAGCAATCTGAATAAAATATGGCAGCGAGTAAACATGCAACAGAACAGTAAATAAACGGAGATTCGATGTTTGGAAACAAGGCCTAGGGATCATACTTTCACTAGTGGACACTCTCAACATTGCAATCATAATGGAATATAAATAAGCACTTCACTATGCTATTCCGAATTACTCTCTGGCAAGATAACGAACTCTAATTCATCATGTAGGCAAACCTTAAAGATGTATTCCCAAGTACTAATGAACACCCCACGCTGTCACTTTGAGCATTCATAGGAGGTACTAACACACCATAATTTCATAGAGACATCCAACTCAAATCATAACTCAGTGAATAAGTATTCTGTGAAATATAGCCTAAGAGACCCACACGGTGCACACACTGTCACCTTTACACACGTGGGACAAGGAGTCTCCGGAGATCACATAAGTAAAATCCACTTGAATAGCATAACGACGTCTAGATTACAAAGCTCATCATATGGATCTCAATCATGTAAGGCAGCTCATGAGATCATTGTATTGGGGTACATGAGAGAGAGATTAACCACATAGCTACCGGTAGAGCCCTCGGCCCGGGGAGAACTACTCCCTCCTCATCATGGGAGACAGCGATGGCGATGAAGATGGCGGTGGTGTCGATGGAGATGACTCCGGGGCAATTCCCCGTCCCGACGGAGTGCTCGGGAACGAGACTTCTGTCCCCGGAATTGGAGTTTCGCGATGGCGGCGGCTCTGGAAGGTTTTCTGGTATTTCGTCAATCCGTGTCGAAGATTTAGGTCAGGACGGCTTAAATAGGCGAAGAGGCGGAGTCGGAGGGGCCACGGGGGGTCCCACACACTAGGGGGGTGATACGTCCCAAACGTATCTATAATTTCTTATGTTCCATGCTACTTTTATGATGATACTCACATGTTTTATACACACTTTATGTCATTATTATGCATTTTCCGGCACTAACCTATTGACGAGATGCCGAAGAACCGATTGTCTGTTTTCTGCTATTTTTGGTTTCAGAAATCCTAGTAAGGAAATATTCTCGGAATTGGACGAAATCAACGCCCAGGGGCCTATTTTTCCACGAAGCTTCCAGAAGTCCGAAGAGGAAACGAAGTGGGGCCACGAGGTGGCCACACACTAGGGCGGCGCGGCCCAAGCCCTGGCCGCGCCGGCCTGTTGTGTGGGCCCCTCGTGACGCCCCTTGACCTGCCCTTCCGCCTACATATAGTCTTCGTCGCGAAACCCCCGGTACCGAGAGCCACGATACGGAAAACCTTCCCGAGACGCCGCCGCCGCCAATCCCATCTCGGGGATTCAGGAGATCGCCTCCGGCACCCTGCCGGAGAGGGGAATCATCTCCCGGAGGTCTCTTCATCGCCATGATCGCCTCCGGATCGATGTGTGAGTAGTCCACCCCTGGACTATGGGTCCATAGCAGTAGCTAGATGGTTGTCTTCTCCTCATTGTGCTATCATGTTAGATCTTGTGAGCTGCCTATCATGATCAAGATCATCTATTTGTAATGCTACATGTTGTGTTTGTTGGGATCCGATGAATATGGAATACTATGTCAAGTTGATTATCAATCTATCATATATGTTGTTTATGTTCTTGCATGCTCTCCGTTGCTAGTAGAGGCTCTGGCCAAGTTGATACTTGTGACTCCAAGAGGGAGTATTTATGCTCGATAGTGGGTTCATGCCTCCATTAAATCTGGGACAGTGACAGAAAGTTCTAAGGTTGTGGATGTGTTGTTGCCACTAGGGATAAAACATCGATGCTTTGTCTAAGGATATTTGTGTTAATTACATTACGCACCATACTTAATGCAATTGTCTGTTGCTTGCAACTTAATACCGGAAGGGGTTCGGATGATAACCTGAAAGTGGACTTTTTAGGCATAGATGCATGCTGGATAGCGGTCTATGTACTTTGTCGTAATGCCCCGATTAAATCTCATAGTACTCATCATGATATATGTATGTGCATTGTTATGCCTCGCTTTATTTGTCAATTGCCCAACTCGTAATTTGTTCACCCAACATCTATTTATCTTATGGGAGAGACACCACTAGTGAACTGTGGACCCCGGTCCTATTCTTTACATCCGAAATACAATCTACCGCAATTGTTCTTTACTTGTTCTTCGCAAACAAACATCATCATCCACACTATACATCTAATCCTTTGTTTACAGCAAGCCGGTGGGATTGACAACCTCACTATTACGTTGGGGCAAAGTACTGTGATTGTGTTGTGCAGGTTCCACGTTGGCGCCGGAATCCCTGGTGTTGCGCCGCACTACACTCTGCCACCAACAACCTTCAACGTGCTTCTTGGCTCCTACTGGTTCGATAAACCTTAATTTCTTTCTGAGGGAAAACTTACTGCTGTGCACATCACACCTTCCTCTTGGGGTTCCCAACGGACGTGTGTCTCACGCGCATCAAGACTGTTTTCTGGCGTCGTTGCCAGGGAGATCAAGACACGCTGCAAGGGGAGTCTCCCACTTCCAATCTCTTTACTTTGTTTTTTTCTTACTTTACTTTATTTACTACTTTGTTTGCTGCACTAAAATAAAAACACAAAAAAATTAGTTGCTAGCTTTACTTTATTTATTGTCTTGTTCTCTATCTAAAAAACACAAAAAAAATAGTTACTCGCATTTACTTTACCTAGTCTGTTTTATTTACTAATGTTAAAATGAATACTCCTGAAAACACTAAGTTGTGTGACTTCACAAACACTAATAATAATGATTTCTTATGCACACCTATTGCTCCACCTGCTACTACAGCAGAATTCTTTGAAATTAAACCTGCTTTACTGAATCTTGTCACGAGAGAGCAATTTTCTGGTGTTAGTTCTGATGATGCTGCTGCCCATCTTAATAATTTTGTTGAACTTTGTAAAATGCAAAAGTATAAGGATGTAGATGGTGATATTATAAAATTGAAATTGCTTCCTTTCTCCTTAAGAGGAAGAGCTAAAGATTGGTTGCTATCTTTGCCTAAGAATAGTATTGATTCATGGACTAAATGTAAGGATGCTTTTATTGGTAGATATTATCCTCCCGCTAAAATTATATCTTTGAGAAGTAGCATAATGAACTTCAAGCAATTAGATAATGAACATGTTGCTCAAGCATGGGAGAGAATAAAATCTTTGGTAAAGAATTGCCCAACCCATGGACTAACTACTTGGATGATCATCCAAACCTTCTATGCAGGATTGAATTTTTCTTCGCGGAACCTATTGGATTCAGCTGCTGGAGGAACCTTTATGTCCATCACCTTGGGGGCGGCGACAAAGCTTCTTGATGATATGATGATAAATTACTCTGAATGGCACACTGAAAGAGCTCCACAAGGTAAGAAGGTAAATTCTGTTGAAGAAACCTCCTCCTTGAGTGATAAGATTGATGCTATTATGTCTATGCTTGTGAATGGTAGATCTAATGTTGATCCTAATAATGTTCCTTTAGCTTCATTGGTATCCCAAGAAGAACATGTTGATGTGAGCTTCACTAAAAATAATAATTTCAACAACAATGCTTATAGGAATAATTCTGGTAACAACTATAGGCCATATCCTGCTACTAATGGTAATGGTTATGGTAATTCTTATGGGAATTCTTACAACAATAATAGGAGTGTACCCCCTGGTCTTGAAGCCATGCTTAAAGAATTTATTAGTACACAAACTGCTTTTAACAAATCCATTAAAGAAAAGCTTGATAAAATTGATATTCTTGCTTCTAAGGTTGATAGACTTGCTTCTGATGTTGATCTTTTAAAATTGAAAGTTATGCCTAATAAGGATAATGAAAATAAGATTGTTACTACAGCAAATGCCATCCAAGTTAGAATTAATGAGAATATAAGATTGATGGCTGAATTGCATGCTAGGTGGGAAAGAGAAGAAAATGAAAAACTAGCTAAAGAGAATAATGTAGCTAAAGTTTGGACTATTACCACCACTAGTAATGATAATGCTTCACATGTTGCTACACCTCCTACTATCAATGGTAAAATAATTGGTGTTGGCAATGTTTCTACTCCTAGTGCAAAGCATGCAAAATTACCTGAAACTGATAAAACTGCTGAAATTTTTCAAAACATTGGGGACAATGATTCCATTGCTGTAGGTCATAATGATTTAGACTTTGATGATTGTCACATCTCTGAAGTTATAAAGTTCTTACAAAAACTTGCTAAAAGTCCCAATGCTAGTGCTATAAATTTGGCCTTTACAAAACATATTACAAATGCTCTCATAAAAACTAGAGAAGAGAAACTAAAACTTGAAACTTCTATTCCTAGGAAGTTAGAAGATGGTTGGGAGCCCATTATTAAGATGAGGGTCAATGATTTTGATTGTAATGCTTTATGTGATCTTGGTGCAAGTATTTCTGTTATGCCTAAAAAAATATATGATATGCTTGACTTGCCACCATTGAAAAATTGTTATTTGGATGTTAATCTTGCTGATAATGCTATAAAGAAACCTTTGGGGAGGATTGATAATGTTCGTATTATGGTTAACAATAACCTTGTCCCCGTTGATTTTGTTGTCTTGGATATTGAATGCAATGCATGTTGTCCCATTATATTGTTAAGACCTTTTCTTTGAACTGTTGGTGCCACCATTGATATGAAGGAAGGTAATATTAAATATCAATTTCCTCTCAAGAAAGGTATGGAACACTTCCCTAGAAATAAAATGAAGTTACCTTATGATTCTATTATTAGAACAAATTATGATGTCAATGCTTCGTCTCTTGATGTTACTTGATTCACACTTTCTGCGCCTAGCTAAAAGGCGTTAAAGAAAAGCGCTTATGGGAGACAACCCATTATTTTACTTCTGCACTTTTGTTTTATATTTGAGTCTTGGAAGTTTTTATTACTGTAGCAACCTCTCCTTATCTTTATTTTATTGCATTGTTGTGCCAAGTAAAGTCTTTGATAGTAAAGTCAATACTAGATTTGGATTACTGCGTCGAAACAGATTTCTTCGTTGTCACGAATTTGGGTATGGTTCTCTCGTAGGTAACTCAGAAAAATCTGCCAATTTACGTTCGTGATCCTCAGATATGTACGCAACTTTCATTCAATTTGGGCATTTTCATCTGAGCAAGTCTGGAGCCTCTAAAAAATTCGTCTTTACGGACTGTTATGTTTTGACAGATTCTGCCTTTTATTTCGCATTGCCTGTTTTGCTATGTTTGATGGATTTCTTTGTTCCATTAACTTTCGTAGCTTTGTGCAATGTCCGAAGTGTTAAGAATGATTATGTCACCTCTGAATATGTGAATTATGCACTGACCCTCTAATGAGTTTGTTTTGAGTTTGGTGTGGAGGAAGTTTTCAAGGGTCAAGAGAGGATGATGATACAATATGATCAAGAAGAGTGAAAAGTCAAAGCTTGGGGATGCCCCCGTGGTTCATCCCTGCATATTTTAAGAAGACCCAAGCGTCTAAGCTTGGGGATGCCCAAGGCATCCCTTCTTCATCGACAACTTATCAGGTCACCTCTAGTGAAACTATATTTTTATTCCGTCACATCTTATGTGCTTTACTTGGAGCGTCCGTTTGTTTTTATTTTTGTTTTGTTTGAATAAGATCGGATCCTAGCATTCTTTGTTTGGGAGAGAGACACGCTCCGCTGTTTCGTATGAACACATGTGTTCTTAGCTTTATTCTTAATGTTCATTGCGAAAGTTGGACTATTTCATTCATTGCTATATGGTTGGAAACGGAAAATGCCGCATGTGGTAAATGGTATAATGTCTTGAATAATGTGATACTTGGCAATTTTTGTGCTCATATAGATCATGTTTAAGCTCTTGCATCATGTACCTTGTACCTATTAATGAATAATTACATAGAGCTTGTTAAAATTTGGTTTGCATGATTGGTCTCTAGAGTCTAGATATTTTCTGGTTAAGGTGTTTGAACAACAAGGAGACAATGTAAAGTCTTATAATAAGTTACAATATGTTCATATGTGAGCTTTGCTGCACCTTTTATACTTGAGTTTGCTTTAAACAACCTTGCTAGCCTAGCCTTGTATTGAGAGGAATTCTTCTCGTGCATCCAAATCCTTGAGCCAAATACTATGCCATTTGTGTCCACCATACCTACCTACCACATGGTATTTCTCCGCCATTCCAAAGTACATTACTTGAGTGCTACCTTTAAACTTCTATTCTTTGCCTTTACAATATATAGCTCATGGGACAAATAGCCTTAAAAACTATTGTGGTGAAGAATATGTACTTATGTGTCTTATTTCTTAATAAGTTGCTTGTAGAGCGGTAACCATGTTTCTGGGGACGCCATCAACTTTTACCTTTGTTGATATCATGTGAGTTGCTATGCATGTTCGTCTTGTCTGAAGTAAGGGTGATTTTCATGATCAAATGGTTTGAGCATGCATACTGTTAGAGAAGAACATTGGGCCGCTAACTAAAGCCATGATTCATGGTGGAAGTTTCAGTTTGGACACAAATCCTCAATCTCTTATGAGAATATTAACTCGTTGTTGAATGCTTATGCATTAAAGAGGAGTCCATTATCTCGTTGTCTATGTTGTCCCGGTATGGATGTCTAAGTTGAGAATAATCAAAAGCGAGAAATCCAATGCGAGCTTTCTCCTTAGACCTTTGTACAGGCGGCATAGAGGTACCCCTTTGTGACACTTGGTTGAAACATATGCTATGCAATTATAATCCGTGTTAATCCAAGCTAATTAGGACAAGGTGCGAGCACTATTAGTATACTATGCATGAGGCTTGCAACTTATAGAATATCTTATACATAACACATATGATTTATTACTACCGTTGACAAAATTGTTTCTTGTTTTCAAAATGAAAAGCTCTAGCACAAAAATAGTAATCCATGCTTCCCTCTGCGAAGGGCCAATCTTTTACTTAATTGTTGAGTTAGTTTACCTATTCTTTCTATCCCAGAAGCAAACACTTGTATCAATTGTGTGCATTGATTCTTACATGTTTACCTATTGCACTTGTTATATTACTTTGTGTTGACAATTATCCATGAGATAAATATGTTGAAGTTGAAAGCAACCGCTGAAACTTATATCTTCCTTTGTGTTGTTTCAAAGCTTTCTACTAAGAATTTATTGCTTTATGAGTAACTCTTATGCAAGTCTTATTGATGCTTGTCTTGAAAGTATTATTCATGAAAAGTCTTTGCTATATGATTCATTTGTTTACTCATTATCTTCATCATTGCTTCGAATCGCTGCATTCATCTCATATGCTTACAATAGTATGATCAAGATTATGGTAGCATGTCACTTCAGAAATTATCTTTGTTATCGTTTACCTACTCGAGGGCGAGTAGGAACTAAGCTTGGGGATGCTTGATACGTCCCAAACGTATCTATAATTTCTTATGTTCCATGCTACTTTTATGATGATACTCACATGTTTTATACACACTTTATGTCATTATTATGCATTTTCCGGCACTAACCTATTGACGAGATGCCGAAGAGCCGCTTGTCTGTTTTCTGCTATTTTTGGTTTCAGAAATCCTAGTAAGGAAATATTCTCGGAATTGGACGAAATCAACGCCCAGGGGCCTATTTTTCACGAAGCTTCCAGAAGTCCGAAGAGGAAACGAAGTGGGGCCACGAGGTGGCCACACACTAGGGCGGCGCGGCCCAAGCCCTGGCCGCGCCGGCCTGTTGTGTGGGCCCCTCGTGACGCCCCTTGACCTGCCCTTCCGCCTACATATAGTCTTCGTCGCGAAACCCCCAGTACCGAGAGCCACGATACGGAAAACCTTCCTGAGATGCCGCCACCGCCAATCCCATCTCGGGGGATTCAGGAGATCGCCTCCGGCACCCTGCCGGACAGGGGAATCATCTCCGGAGGTCTCTTCATCGCCATGATCGCCTCCGGATCGATGTGTGAGTAGTCCACCCCTGGACTATGGGTCCATAGCAGTAGCTAGATGGTTGTCTTCTCCTCATTGTGCTATCATGTTAGATCTTGTGAGCTGCCTATCATGATCAAGATCATCTATTTGTAATGCTACATGTTGTGTTTGTTGGGATCCGATGAATATGGAATACTATGTGATACGTCTCCGACGTATCGATAATTTCTTATGTTCCATGCCACATTATTGATGATATCTACATGTTTTATGCATACTTTATGTCGTATTTATGCATTTTCCGGCACTAACCTATTAACGAGATGCCGAAGAGCCAGTTCCTGTTTTCTGCTGTTTTTGGTTTCAGAAATCCTACAAAGGAAATATTCTCGGAATTGGACGAAATCAACGCCCAGGGGCCTATTTTTACACGAAGCTTCCAGAAGACCGAGGAAGAGACGAAGTGGGGCCACGAGGCGCCGCCACAACAGGGCGGCGCGGCCCTGGTGTGTGGGGCCCTCGTGTGGCCCCCTGACCTGCCCTTCCGCCTACTTAAAGCCTCCGTCGCGAAACCCCCAGTACCGAGAGCCACGATACGGAAAACCTTACTGAGACGCCGCCGCCGCCAATCCCATCTCGGGGGATTCAGGAGATCACCTCCGGCACCCCGCCAAAGAGGGGAATCATCTCCCGGAGGACTCTTCACCGCCATGGTCGCCTCCGGAGTAATGAGTGAGTAGTTCACCCCTGGACTATGGGTCCATAGCAGTAGCTAGATGGTCGTCTTCTCCTTATGTGCTTCATTGTTGGATCTTGTGAGCTGCCTAACATGATCAAGATCATCTATCCGTAATGCTATATGTTGTGTTTGTCGGGATCCGATGGATAGAGAATACTATGTTATGTTGATTATCAATCTATTACCTATGTGTTGTTTATGATCTTGCATGCTCTCCGTTATTAGTAGAGGCTCGGCCAAGTTTTTGCTCTTAACTCCAAGAGGGAGTATTTATGCTCGATAGTGGGTTCGAGCCTCCATTAAATGCAGGACGATGACAGAAAGTTCTAAGGTTGTGGATGTGTTGTTGCCACTAGGGATAAAACATTGATGCTATGTCCGAGGATGTAGTTATTGATTACATTACGCACCATACTTAATGCAATTGTCTGTTGTTTACAACTTAATACTGGAAGGGGTTCGAATGATAACCTGAAGGTGGACTTTTTAGGCATAGATGCATGCTGGATAGCGGTCTATGTACTTTGTCGTAATGCCCAATTAAATTTCACTATACTTATCATATCATGTATGTGCATTGTCATGCCCTCTCTATTTGTCAATTGCCCGACTGTAATTTGTTCACCCAACATGCTATTTATCTTATGGCAGAGACACCTCTAGTGAACTGTGGACCCCGGTCCTATTCTTTACACCGAATACAATCTACTGCAATATTTGTTCTGTACTATTTTCTGCAAACAATCATCTTCCACACTATACATCTAATCCTTTGTTACAGCAAGCCGGTGAGATTGACAACCTCACTGTTTCGTTGGGGCAAAGTACTTTGGTTGTGTTGTGCAGGTTCCACGTTGGCGCCAGAATCCCCGGTGTTGCGCCGCACTATACTTCGCCGCCATCAACCTTCAACGTGCTTCTTGGCTCCTCCTGGTTCGATAAACCTTGGTTTCTTTCTGAGGGAAAACTTGCTACTGTCTGCATCACACCTTCCTCTTGGGGTTCCCAACGGACGTGTCGATTGCACGCATCACTATGTCAAGTTGATTATCAATCTATCATGTATGTTGTTTATGTTCTTGCATGCTCTCCGTTGCTAGTAGAGGCTCTGGCCAAGTTGATACTTGTGACTCCAAGAGGGAGTATTTATGCTCGATAGTGGGTTCATGCCTCCATTAAATCTGGGACAGTGACGTAAAGTTCTAAGGTTGTGGATGTGTCGTTGCCACTAGGGATAAAACATCGATGCTTTGTCTAAGGATATTTGTGTTGATTACATTACGCACCATACTTAATGCAATTGTCCGTTGCTTGCAACTTAATACCGGAAGGGGTTCGGATGATAACCTCGAAAGTGGACTTTTTAGGCATAGATGCATGCTGGATAGCGGTCTATGTACTTTGTCGTAATGCCCCGATTAAATCTCATAGTACTCATCATGATATATGTATGTGCATTGTTATGCCTTCTTTATTTGTCAATTGCCCAACCGTAATTTGTTCACCCAACATCTGTTTATCTTATGGGAGAGACACCACTAGTGAACTGTGGACCCCGGTCCTATTCTTTACATCCGAAATACAATCTACTGCAATTGTTCTTTACTCGTTCTTCGCAAACAAACATCATCATCCACACTATACATCTAATCCTTTGTTTACGAGCAAGCCGGTGAGATTGACAACCTCACCGTTACGTTGGGGCAAAGTACCGTGATTGTGTTGTGCGGGTTCCACGTTGGCGCCGGAATCCCCGGTGCTCGCGCCGCACTACACTCCGCCACCAACAACCTTCAACGTGCTTCTTGGCTCCTACTGGTTCGATAAACCTTGGTTTCTTTCTGAGGGAAAACTTACTGCTGTGCACATCACACCTTCCTCTTGGGGTTCCCAACGGACGTGTGTCTCACGCACATCAGGGGGCGCGCCCCCCCTGGGCCGCGCCGCCACCACGTGTGGGGCCCCCAGGGCTCCCCTCTGGTGCCTCTCTGGCTCTCTGGAAGCTTCCGGAAAAAATAAGGTTCTGGGCGTTGATTTCGTCCGATTCCGAGAATATTTCCTTCGTAGGATTTCTGATACCAAAAACAGTAGAAAACATCAACTGGCACTTCGGCATCTCGTCAATAGGTTAGTTCCGGAAAATGCATCAAAACGATATAAAGTGTGAACAAAACATGTAGGTATTGTCGTAAACCTAGCATGGAACATAAGAAATTATAGATACGTTTGAGACGTATCAAGCATCCCCAAGCTTAGTTCCTACTCGCCCTCGAGTAGGTAAACGATAACAATGATAATTTCTTAAGTGACATGCTACCAACATGATCTTGATCGATACTATTGTAAAACATATGAGATGAATGAAGTGATTCAAAGCAATGGTAAAGATGATGATTAAACAACTGAATCATATAGCAAAGATGACGTGGGCATTACCCTTCGGGTAACCAATGTTGCTCTACCCTATGCGGTCCAGCTGGAGGCCCATGAAGGTACTCGATGGCAAGATGGGCCACTAGGACGGTGCGGCGGAAGATTACTTGAAGTACAAGACACGGAAGAAGCCGAACAAGGAAAGTTTAGAGATAGATCTACTGTAAACCTACTCGTACTCGACTAGACCTCTCGAGACCTGGCCACCTATATAAAGACCAGGAGAGGGGCTATCGAGGGGGACGATCAATCTTAGCAATATTAGCCAACAGAAGCTTAGAACTAGGTTACCCTAGCAACTAGCATCTCGACGAGATCACAGCCGAACTATTCGGCACCCCATTGTAACCTGTTTTCATCATAATCAAGAACAGACGAGCAGGACGTAAGGGTTTTACCTCATCGAGGGCCCCGAACCTGGGTAAATCGCTCTCCCCGCTTGTCTGTGAACCGATGTCTCGTGTCAGCTTGCAGGATTCCATCAACCCTAAGCCCCTATCGGTGGGCATTGCCGAGGAGCACCCTCGACAATTGGCGCCGTCTGTGGGAAGCCTGTCGGCACAAGGCAGGGCATCGGCAATACCAGTCACGTCTGCAGCGTTCGTGCTTGAGTCACCAACACCTCCGGATCCGAAGGACCCGATTCGTTGCGGATCCTTCGAGTTCGTACCACACCTCAAGCCGCCGCACTCGATTCCTGCAGAATCGTGTGACGACATGACCGCCACCTTTGGAGGCGTTCACTTCATCATCGACTCCGGAGGCTTTCTTCGCCTCCCTAGGACCAATACGTCCGGTTCGGGGCCCTCGGCTCGGCGAGATAACACCCCGGCAGCAACTTTGGAAATCCCGCCTAGAAGCGCGCATGGAGGCAGCCAAGGAAGTTTTGATCTCACAACGGGGCGAAAGAAAAGGCGAAGGGACTTGCATCATGGAGAAGAAGAACTTACGTCACCTCACCCTCGTCAGTCCGAACGGGGTCAGGAGGGCGCGCAACCAATCCATGGCAGCGCTCGTTCACCGTACTTATCAGCCACGGAGCAACTCGATGCGCCATGCTACCTCCACTCCTACATCGACCCGAAGGACAGTCGGGAGAAATCCAGTCACCTGTTGAGGAACTGCCGACACTTCCTGGAGATTCGACAGTTACGTGATGACCTCGAGAGCGAAGCTATATCAAGAGTTCACATGATGGAGAAGAGGGCAAGATCTTACAGCTATCGGTCGGAACCGTACGTGCCAGAGCCGTACGAACCAATGGAAAAGGACGAGTATGTACCAGCCGAGGTATTCCCTGAACCGCGCGGGCAGGTCAACATGATCCATAAAACCAGCTTTTTCAAAAAGGGAGATCAAGAAATTCTCGCGAGAAGTGAAGTACGCAGAAGTTGCTATGGTCGACACACCCGAATTCATCGACTGGCCAGAACAAAGTATCTCCTTCGACAGGACAGACCACCCGAAAGCTGTCCCTAGACCAGGCCATGCAGCCCTAGTCCTTGAGGCGCAGATCGGAGGGTACAACATGAGCAAAGTATTCATGGATGGAGGAAGCGGCTTAAACCTACTATTCGCCAACACAATGAGAGCAATGTGTTTAACAGTCGATATGCTGAGAGAATCTGACACAGGATTCCATGGCATTATACCGACTCGACCCGCTTATTCTCTTGGAAAAACGTCATTGGATGTGGTCTTTGGTACGCCCACCAATTTTAGGAAAGAAAAGATCGAGTTTGAAGTTGTCGACTGGGAGTCTCAATATCACGCCATCCTCGGCAGGCCGGTGTTTGCCAAATTTATGGCCGTACCTCATTATGCGTACCTAAAACTGAAGATGCCAGGCAACAACGGGACCCCAATAACCGTTCACGGGAGTTTTGCCCGATCAGCCACCTGTGACAGGGAGTTCCAGAAGATCGCCTCGAAATTCGGCGCTAAGGAGGAACTCAATGCGATCGACACTGCCATGGACCATACGTAGCCACCAGCCGACAACCGAAACGTAAGATCCGTCGAGTTTGATGCTACAAAGGAAGCCAAGAAGCTGCAGGTGCATCCCACTGACCCGAAGAAAACGGTCAATATATCGGCTGATCTTACAGTCGCATAGGAAGGCGCGCTCATCGAGTTCCCCCGTGAGCGCTGGGAGATATTTGCATGGGAACCATCCGACATGCCAGGTATCCCCAGGGAACTCGCTGAGCACGCCCTTAACGTTGACCCGACAGCCAAACCAGTGCAGCAGTCGATGCGTCGATTTTCCGAACCAAAGAGGAGAGCAATCGGTGAGGAAATCAATCGACTCCGTAAAGCAGGATTTATTCGAGAGCTCAAGGAATCAGAGTGGGTGGCTAACCCTGTCATGGTCCCCAAAAAGGACACCACCGCTCTGCGTATGTGTATCGATTACACCGGCCTCAACAAACACTGTCCGAAAGACCACTTCCCGTTGCCTAGAATTGACCAGATAGTCGATTCCACAGCCGGATGCGACCGCCTCTCCTTCCTCGATGCCTACTCCGGGTATAATCAGATCAAACCGAAGAAAGAAGATCGAGGAGCTAACCGTGTTCATCACCCCACACGGCGTTTTCTGCTACAACGTCATGACCTTCGGGTTGAAAAATGAGGGAGCAACTTACCAACGTTGCATGCAAGCTTGCCTTGGAGAGCAGATCGGGCGAAACATCGAAGTCTATATTGGCGATATCGTGGTGAAAACGAAGCACACTGCCACCCTCGTCGACGATCTGCGGGAGACCTTTGATAATTTAGACAGGTATAAGATCAAGTTGAATCCCAAAAAATGCTTCTTCGGAGTACCAGGGGGGCAAGTTCTAGGATACTTCATCTCGGCCAGGGGGATCGAAGCCAACCCTTTGAAAATCAAAGCTATTCTCGACATGGAGCCACCAAAGAATCTGCACCAAGTGCAGCAATTGGCAGGACGTTTAGCGGCGCTCAGCAGGTTCATCGCCAAGCTAGGAGAAAAAGCTTTACCTTTCTACCATTTGATGAAAAAATCTGAAAAGTTCGAGTGGACAAAGGAGGCGCAGGAATCCTTCGACAATCTGAAGAAAATCTTGTCGACATCTCCAGTCCTTGTAACCCCCCGTGAGAAAGAAACGCTGCTCATGTATATAGCCGCGACAGCCCAAGTCTTTAGCAGCGTCTTGGTCGTCGAACGAGAAGAAACATGGAGAGTTCATGGCGTGCAGAGGCCCGTTTACTATCTCAGTGAAGTGCTCACACCCGCAAGACAGAGGTACCCTCATCATCAGAAGCTGGCATACGCAGTATGGAGGTCAGCCCGCAAGTTACGGCACTACTTTACAGAGCATTCGATTGTCGTCGTAAGCGAAGCACCGTTGAAGAACATAATGACCAACCCAGAGGCCACAGGTCGAGTGTCCCAATGGGCTATCGAGATAGCACCACACGACATAACTTACGTTAACCGGACAGCTATAAAATCCCAAATCCTCCCAGACTTTGTGGCGGACTGGATCCAATCCCAGACACCAGCGGCACCCGACATGTCGGAATCGTGGATAATGTATTTCGACGGGTCGAAACGAAGCACGAGCGCAAGCAGCGAGAGTGGTGCTGATATCACCATAGGGGGATAAGATGAAGTATATACTACGTATGAACTTCTCTCTGCCGACAAACAATGAAGCAGAATACGAAGCGCTGCTGCATGGAATGAAGATGGCAAAGGCGTGTGGGGCGACCCGCCTGGAAATCTACGGCGACTCAAACTTGGTAGTACAACAGTCGATGAATCTGTGCGACGCGGTTAGCGACAACATGGTCACCTATCGGTAGCTGTATCAAAATATGGAAGCCAAGTTCGAGGGATGTGAGCTCAAACATATCGGCAGAGCCAGCAACGAGGAAGCTGACACCTTAGCAAACATCGGCTCCATGTGCTCTCCCATCCCAGACGGAGTGTTTTACGAGGTGATCACTCAGCGATCAATAAAAGAGAAGGCGTCGGCACCTCCAAAACCATCGACTGACGAAGCAGAGGCAAACCCACAGCAAGTTGCCGACGAAGCTCCAACTCTCCCCGCCGAACAAGTCCTCCTCCTTGGGCCACTATGGACCAAGCCGTTCCTGGCGTATCTAACAAAGCAGGAACTGCCGGCGGATCCAGTAGAAGCAAAACGAATCGTCAGGCGATCGAAAGCTTTCACCATAGTAAACGGTGAACTCTACAAGCGCACCATTTCCGGTATCTTCCAAAGATGCATTGCCATTGACGACGGAAGGGCACTGTTGCGTGAGATACACGATGGAACTTGTGGGCATCACGCGGGAAATAGGGCTCTCGTAGCAAAAGCCTTCAGGGCAGGATTTTATTGGCCAACGGCGGCGTCGGATGCTCGAGATCTGGTCATGAAGTGCGACCCTTGCCAACGGTTTTCCCCAAAACCGCACGCCCCCGCGACAGACCTGATGACGATACCCTTGGCATGACCGTTCGCCCAATGGGGACTCGATCAAGTTGGACCGCTGCCGAGATCATCGCCTGGAGGACACACGTACTTATTAGTCATAGTCGACAAATTCACAAAGTGGATCGAGGCAGTACCGATGACGAAACCGTAAAGCAAAAACAGCAGTCCAATTCTTCAAGGAAATAACATGTCGATTCGGCGTGCCTCACAGTATCGTCACAGATAATGGAACTAACTTTGACTCCAAAGAATTCCGAGAATTTTGTGATGACAGGGGAATAAAACTGAAATTCGCATCAGTGGCTCACCCGCAAACAAACGGTCAGGTGGAAAGGATCAACGGTCTAATAGGGGACGGTCTCAAGAAACGCCTTACAGGCGCGGAGGGAGCTTGGGTCGAAGAGTTACCATCGGTACTTTGGAGTTTGCGTACCACACCTAACAGGTCGACGCAGTACACCCCATTCTTTCTGGTACATGGAGCCGAAGCAGTCCTGCCAGCTGACGTTCGATTCGAAGCACCTCGAGTGACGGCATACACAGAACCCTCTTCCAACATCGCACTGCAGGATGCCGTAGACCTACTAGACGAAGCTCGAGACATTGCTTTAGCCAGAACCACAGTATACCAGCAGGCACTGAAGAACTATCACAGCCGACGAATACACAACCGATGCTTTAGTGTTGGAGACATGGTACTTCGGCTAAAACAAAAAGGCCCTCGAAACTCGAGTCTCCATGGGAAGGACCTTACATCATCACCGAAGTGATACCAGGAGGAGCATACAAGCTCAAAAATCCAACTTCGAGAAAAGATGTCGGAAATCCATGGAATATTGCACACCTGCGATGGTTCTATACATAGGACACGATCGCTTTTTATTATTTAATAGCCTTTAAGGTTGCTTTTCCTTATGAATAAAGTTTTAATCAGGTTTTCTGCCTCCTTTCTTCAATTTAGGCCCTACCACCTGAACAGGTCGACTGCGGTCCCTACCTTCGGCTCTTACTCCCATCGGGAGCGCTGGCCCAGAAAACACGCAGTGTCATTAATTAAATACTCTCAACGGGAGCTAAGATTAGTGACACACAAAAAAACAACCAATCCAAGCCTCGAGAAAATACGCGAGTGCTGCAGTCGATGGTTACATTATCACAAAATAAGGCTCAAACCGGTGCACCGCGTGACGATGCCAAGCGTCTAATTCCCTCGACTAAGTCGACGGGTCTCGCTCTTGCAAAACTTACATAAAGGCTTCGCAATAACATTGCATAATCCAACGAAGTTGTCGGGAGAGCAGGTTGAATTGATCACTCAGCCGCCCTCGATAATAAAATATCAATCGAATTAACATAGTGTGCAACGTACGCAATAAATTTATGCAAAACAATCTTATGCAGGAAATAAGGCTATTACATTCATAGTCGGGCTCCCCGGTCCCAATGGGCCTTCAAATCCTTCTCAAGGCACGACTCCATCCGAGAAACAATGGTGTATGCGGGACCTCTAGCAGCATCATAATACTGGCCTAAGCTCCTCTCGGTGTTTGCTACGGCCCCCAAGTCTAGAGATGGATGGCATGCCAATATTGAAGCAAAAGCAAGCTCTGCACAAGCCAGGAGTTCCTTCCGCACCAGCTATCGAATCCTTTCGGGAGACTTGAACCGGGTGAACAAGGCAGACAAAGTTTCGGGTGCCTGGTCCAGAGGGAACAAAGTGTTCCAAACCATCGTGAGATGGGCGTGGAATTTATCAAAGTAATGATGCACCTTCTCCACCCGATATTTAAACTTCGCCATGACAACGGCCTTCGGACGATGCAGCCATAAATCATGCTTCGGGTGCGCTACGTCAGTCATCCCCTCGATCTCTTCATGGATCCTTTTGTTCTCTTCAGCTGCATCTGAAGCTACGACTGGAAAGGAACAAGAATCAGTTAAAGGAACATTCAAACTATGGCAGAAAGCAGAGGATGGGCTAATACTTACAGCCCAAACTTTCGGTAGCAATATGAAGACCATCAAGAGCGTACTATTCGATAGCAGTCGCTATCTCCCCCTTTTTCTTCACCAAGGCCACCATCGCACGAAGAGAAGTGATGTCTCTGTCTAAACTAGACACTTGGTCACGCAAGCGGCGAACGAGGCTCGACTCATCATCACTCGAAGAGTTCGGAAAAGGCTCAGCACGAGAAGAGGATGGAGGAATCTGCAGCACAGTCCCCAGTTCAGACTAGCATCAAAGTAAAAACTCCCATCGGGAGCGTTGGGCGTTGGGTTTATATGGTACATTCAAAAGCATGATTCAATTGGCAACAGAGCCAAAATAAAACTGAACTACGACAAAGTTACGGTCGATCTTATTTACAACAAGTCAAATAAAAAGTTCAAGGATTCGCTGATGATGAGCCAGGGGCAGATTCAGGAGTAGGCTTGGCTTGTGCTTCATCTACCAGCGTCAGAAGCTGATTGGCACAAGTTACTGCCGATCGCTTGTAAGGCTCAAGGTCGACTAAATGATTATCATCATCGACAGGCAATGCCTTGGACAACTCCTCCAATTCTGACCCCATCCCATGGCCCATGAGCAACTGGAAAGTAAGAACCGCCCCAAATAAACGGCTACGGCGTTTCAATACCTCCACAGGCTCGGAAGGGTCAACGAGGAAAGAAGCCGCCATCTCGTCGAGAGTCTTGTCCTGCTTCATCTTCGGGAAGATCATCGAGTATAACCTCGATAGCGCTCCTTTGGCCTTTTTCAAAAGACCAAGAACTTGGACATTAGACTCGGCAGCGAGTGACAAGGCATCGGCTGTAGAGTCCTCCCGAAGCTGATGATGTCGAGTGACGGTTAAGTCGGCAGCGTCTGAAAGGAAGACAGATCAGTAATCAATAGTAGAAACACCAAGACAGAAAACGGTGAACTATGGATTTTACCTAATAAATCCTTGATGGACTCGCGAAGGACGCCTTCCTTTTTGTCGATTGCAGCCGCCGCTGCGCGCCTGGCATCCTGTTCATCCTTCAGCCGCTGCTTCAGCTTCTTCACCTCCTCCTTCAGCAAGACGTTCTCGTTCTTGGCGTCGGTGGCAAGCCTGTTGGCCTCAAGCACCTGATCAGCCGAAGATCTGATAGTCTTTCGAAGTTGGGAGTTTTCGGTCTCTAGTCGGGTGAACTCTTCGGCGAACTCCGTCACAGCATCGACTGTGGCATAAATTGGCTGCGGCAAAGTAAGATCATGAGGATTCAGTCGATAAAAAAACTCGGCAAACTGAAGCAGGTTGAATACTTACATGGTCGCGACCAGCCGATGAAGTAGGAACGTCGCCAGGAGGAATAACTGTCGACACTGGAACCTTCTCTACAACCGTTCGCGAGGGAGGCGTCGATTTCGCGGGAGAAGGATTAGATTCCTTGGCCGATGCAGCTCTCTCAGAGACAAATTTGGCCCTCTTCGCAAGAGGGACTTCATCATCATCATCATCAGAGCTACTTAAATACAGTGCACAGTTAGCATGCAAGATGATAGGAAATAAATCAAGAAAGGAGTATAAGACACTAACAGGTCAAGGTCATCTTCGCCTGCAAAGAAGCTTGTTGAACTCTTCTTGACGGGAGGAGGCGCGGCAGCTTCATCGGCATCATTATCTCCTCCGCTAGGACTTGATTCAGCTGTAGTGATAAATTCATCGTGTACCTGCTTCCGACGCCTACTCCTGATGAAGGCGTCGTCTTCAGTAGCCTCTTCCCCTTGGACATCGCTGTTCTCAAGGGCGTGCTGGGCATCCTCGGTTCCATCAGAATCTTCATCGTCATCCTCTAGTACCACACCGCTTTCGGGTGTAGGAGGATAGCATCGGGCAGCAGCGAGCGCCTGCCGAGGAAAAAGAAATTTGTGAGATACGACAGAAAAAGGGGTAACAACAGCAAAAAACAAACAAAGGATTACCTCGGTTGGAGGATGATCAGAATCATAAGGAGAACGAGCCGATGTCAGGACGATGTTGTCCCTCATACTAAGGCACGTTAAGCGGCGGACTTCGTCTCGGAGGTCTTCAGCCGAAAGATCGGCAGAGCTAACTCTGGACTCATCATCCTTGCCTGTGTAAAGCCACAGTTGGTGGGGGCGTGACATTAACGGTTGCACTCGATGTTGCAGGAACACTGAGACAACCTCAGTGCCGCACATTGTCAAGCCTCCCTTGTTCTTCAGGATGACTATTTGGTCGAACAGCCTGTCGGCTGTCAATCTCTCTTCGGGAGAAAGGGTGTTTTGCCAAGATTTCTTCGGCTTAGCTATCAGCCTATCTTCAAAGGGAGGAAGGTTTGAGCGTCGCCCAGGCACCGAAGGGTCTCGCAGGTAAAACCACTTGTTGCGCCAGCCTTGGATGGACTCCTTCATTGGATAATCAAAGTAGTCGACCTCCTTCCTAACAACAAAGCCAACGACACCGACGACGGGGGGGCCGTTGCTGTCATTATGGCGCTTCACGTAGAAGATTTTCCTCCAGAGACCCCAGTGAGGGTCAATGCCGAGGAAGGCTTCGCAGACAGTGATGAAGATAGAAAGGTGGAGGATGGAGTTTGGGGTCAGCTGCCAGAGCTGGATCCCGTAGAAGAAAAGAAGAGAGCAAAGGAACTCGTGCGCCGGTAGAGAAAGGCCACGGAACAAAAAGGCAGTGAACATGACGGTGAAGCCCTTTGGGGGCTTTGGGTGAGAAACCGCACCTGGAAGACGAATATCGTCCTCAGACGCGGAGATGAATCCAAGGGCTCGCAGCTTGTTGATGTCGCGGTTGGAAATGACGGAGGCACTCCAATCGCGGCTAACTTTGGCCGCGTCCGAAGCACTGGCACCCTTCTTTTTACCCATGGCGCCTGAAGCTTCTAAGGGAAGGATGCAGGAAGAAGGAAAAGATGGGCGAAGAAGATGAGCAGTAGGAGGCGTAAAAAAGTAAAAACGAGGAAGCCCTCTATTTATACCGTGAGAATCAGCGTGAGATCGTGGCCATAACTCAGTAGGCATCGTGGGAGGTGGAGCGAATCTGGCTGTACACGTGGCGCTAGGAAAGGGAATGGAACCGGCGGCCCATTATTCCCACGTTGCGCAAAAATCGAGGAAACGCCTCGGTCGCTGCGCGTGCACTGGTCAAAACCTAAAAACTGCCCGTGCAGAACTAGGGTGGGCCCGCTAGGTCCAGTCTTGTCAATTGAGCCACGACGGCGATACGTCATCAGTGACATCATGGGTACTGTCAAAAGCACTCGAAGAAATGAAAAACTATCGGATGGTCAGTTTGAGTCTATGCACAGATTGCGAAGCATCTGCACTTGGACTCGGGGCCTACTCCCATCGGGAGCGCTGGACGCGCACCCGACAAAATGAGGATTCGAAGGAAAAACTTGACTCGAGTCTGCACCCGGACGCGAGCGCCCGTGCCCAGACTCGGGGGCTACTCCCATCGGGAGCGCTGGACGCGCACCCGATAGAACTTTTTTCGCACTCCAGGATCATGCCCGGGGACTTGATTCTGTGTAGGGTAACGTTGTTTTGCCATCGGCAGTTAACCAACAAAAGTTGGGCACGTTATTCATTATCCCTTGCATATAGAGAATATACCGGATGACCTACGAAGATTTGCAGGAAAAACTTCCGCAGAAGATGTTCGAGTGGTACAACTTGAGTCTACGCACGGATTGCAAGCATCCGTACCTAGACTCGGGGGCTACTCCCATCGGGAGCGCTGACGCGCACCCGATAGAAGAAAATAATACAGACAGAAGAAAAGCGAGAATGATCAAAGAGAAGGACGTCGGAAGAAGACATGCTTCAGTCTCTACCCGAACTATGTTCGGCTAGACACTCGGGGGCTACTGACGTGGGCATTACCCTTCGGGTAACCAATGTTGCTCTACCCTATGCGGTCCAGCTGGAGGCCCATGAAGGTACTCGATGGCAAGATGGGCCACTAGGACGGTGCGGCGGAAGATTACTTGAAGTACAAGACACGGAAGAAGCCGAACAAGGAAAGTTTAGAGATAGATCTACTCGTAAACCTACTCGTACTCGACTAGACCTCTCGAGACCTGGCCACCTATATAAAGACCAGGAGAGGGGCTATCGAGGGGACGATCAATCTTAGCAATATTAGCCAACGAAGCTTAGAACTAGGTTACCCTAGCAACTAGCATCTCGACGAGATCACAACCGAACTATTCGGCACCCCATTGTAACCTGTTTTCATCATAATCAAGAACAGACAGGCAGGACGTAAGGGTTTTACCTCATCGAGGGCCCCGAACCTGGGTAAATCGCTCTCCCCGCTTGTCTGTGAACCGATGTCTCGTGTCAGCTTGCAGGATTCCATCAACCCTAAGCCCCTATCGGTGGGCATTGCCGAGGAGCACCCTCGACAAAAGACTTTTCATGAATAGTACTTTCAAGACAAGCATCAATAAGTCTTGCATAAGAGTTAACTCATAAAGCAATAGATTCAAAGTAAAAGGCATTGAAGCAACACAAAGGATGATTAAGTTTCAGCAATTGCTTTCAACTTGTAACATGTATATCTCATGGATAATTGTCAACATAAAGCAATATAACAAGTGCAATAGGTAAACATGTAAGAATCAATGCACACAGTTGACACAAGTGTTTGCTTCTAAGATAGAAAGAAGTAGGTAAACTGACTCAACGTAAAGTAAAAGATAGGCCCTTCGCGAGAGGAAGCATGGATTACTATTTTTGTGCTAGAGCTTTTCATTTTGAAAACATAGAAACAATTTTGTCAACGGTAGTAATAAAGCATATGCGTTATGTATAAGATATCCTATAAGTTGCAAGCCTCATGCATAGAATACCAATAGTGCTCACACCTTGTCCTAATTAGCTTGGATTAACATGGATTATCATTGCATAGCATATGTTTCAACCAAGTGTCACAAATGGGTACCTCTATGCCGCTCGTACAAAGGTCTAAGGAGAAAGTTCGCATTGGATTTTTCGCTTTTTGATTATTCTCAACTTAGACATCCATACCGGGACAACATAGACAACGAGATAATGGACTCCTCTTTAATGCATAAGCATTCAACAACGAGATAATATTCTCATAAGAGATTGAGGATTTGTGTCCAAAGCTCGAAACTTCCACCATGATTCATGGCTTTAGTTAGCTGCCCAATGTTCTTCTCTAACAATATGCATACTCAAACCATTTGATCATGAAAATCGCCCTTACTTCGAGACAAGACGAACATGCATAGCAACTCACATGATATTCAACAAAGGTGTAAAAGTTGATGGCGTCCCCAGAAACATGGTTACCGCTCAACAAGCAACTTATAAGAAATAAGATACATAGCAACATATTCAATACCACAATAGTTTTTAAGCTATTTTCCAATGAGCTATATATTGCAAAGATAAAGAATGAAATTTTAAAGGTAGCACTCAAGTAATTTACTTTGGAATGGCAGAGAAATACCATGTAGTAGGTAGGTATGGTGGACACAAATGACATAGTTTTTGGCTCAAGGATTTGGATGCACGAGAAGAATTCCTCTCAATACAAGGCTAGGCTAGCAAGGTTGTTTGAAGCAAACTCAAGTATAAAACGGTGCAGCAAGACTCACATATGAACATATTGTAAGCATTATAAGACTTTACATCGTCTTCCTTGTTGTTCAAACACCTCAACCAGAAAATATCTAGACTCTAGAGAACAATCATGCAAACCAAATTTTAACAAGCTCTATGTAGTTCTTCATTAATGGGTACAAAGTACACTATGCAAGAGCTTAAACATGATCCATATGAGCACAACAATTGCCAAGTATCAAATTATTCAAGACATTATACCAATTACCACATGAAGCATTTTCTGTTTCCAACCAAATAGCAATTAACGAAACGGTTTTCAACTTCACCATGAACATTAAAGATAGAACTAAGAACACCAGTGTTCATATGAACAAGCGGAGCGTGTCTCTCTCCCACACAAGCATGAATTTATTCAGAGAAAACAAAAACAAACAGACGCTCCAAGTAAAGTACATAAGATGTGACCGAATAAAAATATAGTTTCAAGAGAAGAAACCTGATAAATTGTTGATGAAGAAGGGGATGCCTTGGGCATCCCCAAGCTTAGATGCTTGTGTCTTCTTGAAATATGCAGGGATGAACCACGGGGGCATCCCCAAGCTTAGACTTTTCACTCTTCTTGATCATAGTATATCATCCTCCTCTCTTGACCCTTGAAAACTTCCTCCACACCAAACTTAAAACAAACTCATTAGAGGGTTAGTGCATAATCAAAAATTTCACATGTTCAGAGGTGACACAATCATTCTTAACACTTCGGACATTGCCCAAAACTACTGGAAGTCAATGGAACAAAGAAATCCATCCAACACAGCAAAAGAGGCAATGCGAAATAAAAGGCGGAATCTGTCAAAACAGAACAGTCCGTAAAGACGAATTTTTTTAGAGGCACTGGACTTGCTCAGATGAAAATGATCAAATTGAATGAAAGTTGCGTACATATCTAAGGATCACGCAGGTAAATTGGAAGATTTTTCAGAGTTACCTACAGAGAACCCTGCCCAAATTCGTGACAGACAGAAATCTGTTTCTGCGCAGTAATCCAAATCTAGTATGAACATTGCTATCAAAGACTTTACTTGGCACAATAATGCAATAAAATAAAGATAAGGAGATGTTGCTACAGTAGTAAACAACTTCCAAGACACAACAAAACAGTAGCAAAATAAAGACATGGGTTATCTCCCAAGAAGTTCTTTCTTTATAGCCATTAAGATGGGCTCAGCAATTTTAATGATGCACTCCCAAGAAATAAGAGTTGAAGCAAAAGAGAGCATCAAGAAGCAAATTCAAAACACATTTAAGCCTAACCCACTTCCTATGAAAGGGAATCTTGTACTCAAATAAATTCATGACAAAGTGACAAGCATAAGAAGGCAATACAAGCGCAACTTCAAAATTCTCAACATAAAGAGGGGAAACTTAATATTATTAAGATGCATATAACCATGTTTCCCTCTCTCATAATAACTTTCAGTAGCATCGTTGATGAAATCCACAATATATCCATCACTTAAAACATTCTTATCATGGTTCATATGCATAAAGGTATCATTATTTTTGGCATAAGAAAAATTCTTCTCATTAATAGTAATTGGAGCAGGATCATTATCAAGAATTTGAACATGGTAAACAAGTTGCATACTAAGGGAATTGCTTTTGGCAATCCAATCATAACTATGACAAGTTTCATAAGGATAGTTATAACCTATATCATAGCATTCTTTATAATAATCATCAAAGATTGGAGGCACAGTGTCATCATAAGAAATAGAATAGTTATCTTTCACGAGTATGTTCATCCGTGACCATACCGTCATTGTTACTAGAAGGAGATGTATCAAACATATAATGATCAGTAGCAAAAGGATTTTCAAACACCTCATCCCCAAGCTTAGAGCTTTCTATATCATTATGGGAGGAAGCATGGATAGTACTCGATACTATGGCAATTATTAACATTATCATTTTCAGAATTAGTTTCCCAGAGATTTGCAATATCAAAAGTAGTGTGATCTTTCAAATCATGATCACTAATGTAGGTAAAGGGCATAGGAAGATCATTGTATTCAGATTCATTATCATAATAATCATCAGGAGCAACATACTTACAGTTACATATCGTTATCTCATACACGCGGGGATATGCTGTTACCTCTTTCTTTTTATTCCCCTTCTTCTTCTTCTTCTTCTTCTTCGTTCCCTTCTTCTTCTTCTTCTTCTCATTCTCCTCGTTCCTTTCTTTAGGGGGGAGAGGCTTGATGAGAGGCTTCTCCTCATAACCTGTTTTATTTCCAGAAACAATAGAAGAAACTTGGGAGGATTCCTCCTTTTCATTAATAAGTTCAAAGCACACAGCGGTCCTATCATATTTTGGCAAAGTGTCATCTTCTAAAATATTTTGTATGTAAGTATTTGTATGGCAATTATCAATGCAATAAGAAAGACACCCATGCAGGACATCATCAATATCTAGATCATTAATATCTAACAAAGAAATTTTCCTTGATAACTCTTCACGCCTCAAAAATAAAGTAAGTTCATCATGCTGATTAGGAGTAATTTCATCATCACAATACAAATTTGCAGCACTCATGGGGTTCGAATTATCATTGGAGGAGCATTGAAAATTAAAATGACCCACTTTATGACAAAGTTCACAAATAAAAGGATAGCTGGCACAAACTTTTTTACCAAGATCATCTAGAGCTCTAGACCACTTTCTAGTTTTTTCATTCCCATGATGGATACAATATTCATCTTCGATTTGATTAATTCCACAAGGTCTATGCATTCCAAAAAAATTAACATGCTTATAAGAAATAGTATTTTCGAAGTTTGGGCATGCTTATTGCAATCATTAATAACAATTTCATCCTTCATGCAAGCGTCTTTAAAAGGTTCATGATACTTATCAAAATTCTTCCTAGGCAATTCAAAATGAGAGGCAAAAGCTTTATAAAGATTTGCAACAACTTGAGAGTCAAGACCATAAGTAGCACTCATATTTCGAATTTTATCAGTATCCATAAAAGTTTCAATGCATTCATAATCATAATTTATACCTGAATCTTTACCTTTGTTGTTCTCCCGTCCTTCAGTATTCTCCTGAATCCGATCAAGAAGGTCCCTTTTAAACTCTTCTTCCTTGCGTGTAAATGATCCAGAACAAGTAGTATCCAGCAAGGTTTTATCTTGAAAAGAAAGTCTTGCATAGAAATTATCAATGATGATATTACCAGGAGGCTCATGATTGGGGCATTTGAGCATTAAAGACTTCAATCTCTCCCATGCTTGGGCAATACTCTCTCCATCATGAGGCCAGAAATTATATATGCGGTTTCGGTCTTTATGAATTTCACTTGGAGGATAGAATTTAGAATAAAATAGAGGCACAATATCCTTCCAATCAAGAGAATGCCCATCCTCCAGCAGTTTATACCAATGCGCCGCTTTACCAGACAACGACATAGAGAATAATTTCTTCTTCACTTCATCCATAGAGATACCTGCACACTTGAATAACCCGCATAATTCATGCAAAAACAAGTAAATGATCTCCAGGATGGACGAGTTCCATCCCCTTCATAGCGGTTATCCATAACACGTTCAATAATTTTCATAGGTATTTTATATGGAATACTTTCAGTAGGTGGATTTAAAATATCACAAGCATCATTAGAGTTATCGCATATGGGAGATAAAGTATTATCAGAGCAAATTTTCTCCCCTAAAGATGGGAAGCTAAAAATATCACAAAAACTGGCTTCTCCAAGCTTAGACTTCTCCATAGCATTAGCAATAATTGAATTCATACTAATAACATTGCTACTAGCATGCAAATAAGGTTCCATAGGTTTTTTAATTTTCGCATCAAACAATTCTAACTTAGGAAAAAGATTAAAAAGCTCACCAATTTTTTTGTTGTTTTCCATTATGCCTAACTAGTGAAAATAAAAACAAGACACAAAAAGATGCAATTGCAGGATCTAAAGGAAATAGCTTCGAGCACTCACAACGGCAACAGAAAATAACTTAGTTACCTGGGACCGGAGTATGAGTGCCTTTTACCTTTCCTCCCCGGCAACGGCGCCAGAAAAGTGCATGATGTCTACGCACGCTTCTATTCCTGTAGACAGTGTTGGGCCTCCAAGAGCAGAGGTTTGTAGAACAGCAGCAAGTTTCCCTTAAGTGGATCACCCAAGGTTTATCGAACCCAGGGAGGAAGAGGTCAAAGATATCCCTCTCAAGCAACCACCGCAATCACGATACAAGAAGTCTCTTGTGTCCCCAACACACCTAATACACTTGTCGGATGTATAGGTGCACTAGTTCGGCGAAGAGATAGTGAAATACAAGTAGTATGGATGTATATGAGTGGTAATAGCAATCTGAATAAAATATGGCAGCGAGTAAACATGCAACAGAACGATAAATAAACGGAGATTCGATGTTTGGAAACAAGGCCTAGGGATCATACTTTCACTAGTGGACACTCTCAACATTGCAATCATAATGGAATATAAATAAGCACTTCACTATGCTATTCCGAATTACTCTCTGGCAAGATAACAAACCCTAATTCATCATGTAGGAAAACCTTAAAGATGTATTCCCAAGTACTAATGAACACCCCACGCTGTCACTTTGAGCATTCATAGGAGGTACTAACACACCACAATTTCATAGAGACATCCAACTCAAATCATAACTCGGTGAATAAGTATTCTGTGAAATATAGCCTAAGAGACCCACACGGTGCACACACTGTCACCTTTACACACGTGGGACAAGGAGCCTCCGGAGATCACATAAGTAAAATCCACTTGAATAGCATAACGACATCTAGATTACAAAGCTCATCATATGGATCTCAATCATGTAAGGCAGCTCATGAGATCATTGTATTGGGGTACATGAGAGAGAGATTAACCACATAGCTACCGGTAGAGCCCTCAGCCCCGGGGGAGAACTACTCCCTCCTCATCATGGGAGACAGCGATGTCGATGAAGATGGCGGTGGTGTCGATGGAGATGACTCCGGGGGCAATTCCCCGTCCCGGCAGGGTGCCGGAACAGAGACTTCTGTCCCCCGAATTGGAGTTTCGCGATGGCGGCGGCTCTGGAAGGTTTTCTGGTGTTTCGTCAATCCGTGTCGAAGATTTAGGTCAGGACGGCTTAAATAGGCGAAGAGGCGGAGTCGGAGGGGCCACGGGGGTCCCACACACTAGCGGGGCGCGCCCCCCCCTGGGCCGCGCCGCCACCACGTGTGGGGCCCCCAGGGCTCCCCTCTAGTGCCTCTCTGGCTCTCTGGAAGCTTCCGGGAAAAATAAGGTTCTGGGCGTTGATTTCGTCCGATTCCAAGAATATTTCCTTTGTAGGATTTCTGAAACCAAAAACAACAGAAAACAGCAACTGGCACTTCGGCATCTCGTCAATAGGTTAGTTCCGGAAAATGCATCAAAACGATATAAAGTGTGAACAAAACATGTAGGTATTGTCGTAAAACTAGCATGGAACATAAGAAATTATAGATTCGTTTGAGACGTATCAGTCCACCACATCAATTGAGTAGTAGTCTGTTTATAGCAGGCATGTGGGAAGCGTGTTTCATGTCAAACAAGATGTCCTCATTCCCAAACCGAAGTTTAATGGTTGAGCCCTTAACATCAATTATTGCTCCTGAAGTGGCCAAGAATGCTCTGCCCAGTATAACCACCTCTGATGGATCTTCCATTTCCAGTACTACAAAATCCACATGGTAAGCGAATTTATCAATGACAACTGTCACATCACGTAGAATTCCAGAGGGTTTCTTGAGAGATCTGTCGGCTAATTAACTAAAGTGTCATGGATGTTGGTCTCAATTCTCCAAGTCCCATTTGGCTACTCACAGATAGGGGCAAAACACTAACACTAGAAGCCAAATCACATAAGGCAATTAAATGTTTGGTGCCAATGTTGCATGGAATGGTGAAGCTGCTAGGGTCTTCCAATTTTTCAGGTAAGGCACGTTGGAGAACAACACTGCATTGTCTCGTCATAGTTACCATGTCATAGTTACCACTTCTGTCTCTTCCAAATTTCTTTTCTTGGAAATTAATTCCTTGAAGAACTTTGCGTACATAAGCACATGCAGAACAACATCCAAGATGGGGATAGTGACTTGCACTTCCTTCATCTTTTCTAGGAACTTAGCAAATTGTTTGTCATCTTTGTTTTTCTCTTGACGCTCTGGAAAAGGAATTTTTACTGGAATACTTGCCTCTCATTGCATTGGTGGCTTCTCCCTATCATGATGAGATTCATGAACGTTTCCTTTTTCCTTTTCTTGCATTGGTTGTGGTGAAACAGAGGCATGTACAGGGGTTGTTCTCATTGTAGGTGTAACATATAGTGGCAAAGGGGGATTTGAGAGGATATGACTTGTAGTTAAACCCCTCCTTGTTGTCACCGCGTCAATAGCAGAAATAGCACCACACTGACCCTTAGGATTTGCTTCTGTTTGTGAAGGCAGTCGGGCATCCTGTATTGGGGCCGGTGGCAATCTGGAAGCTAGCTGTTGTATGGTGCTAAGGAAAGTTTCTGACTGTTTCTTGATAGTTTCCTGTAATCCATTCATCATAGCCTGCTGTTTCATCACAAATTCCTTCATTTCTGAGTTCTGAACAAATTGAATGTTCTGGTTGTTGTATCCCGCAGCAGAGGATGGATATGATGCAATACTGCCATTGCTTGGCTGCTTGTAACCCTGAGCTTGATTCTGTCCAGAGTTGAATGGCGAGGGATTCTTATATGACAAATTTGGATGGTTCTTCCAATTGGGGTTGTAGCTTTGAGAAAAGGGGCTCTGACTTTGTGCATACGCCACTTCTGACACTGATGGATCTGCCACGGCAAAAGACATGCACTCATGAGTTTGGTGTCCACAATTTCCACAGGCTTGACAAATTCCTATTGCTTGAACCGTCGACACACAAGCAGCTGAATCAGACATGATACTCGATAGCTGCTTCGTGATAGCTTCCAATTGGGCTGCCACTGCATCTGAGTGGATGACATTGTGAATTCCAGGAACCAAACTATGAGTTCTGTCATTTATCCAAGAAAAATCATGTGTAGCCATCCTTTCAATTAGTTCAGTGGCCTCATCTAATATCTTGTTCATAATGCCTCCCCCAGCAGCAGAATCCACATGAGCTCGGGTTTGAGATGTCAGTCCTTTGTAAAAAGTCTGCATGAGTAACCAGGGCTCTTGTCCATGGTTAGGACACATCTTAATGAGTCATTGATACCTCTGACAGGCATCATACAAGCTCTCCCTATCAAACTGCACAAATCTGGTAATTTTGTCTCTATACTCAGCCGCCTTAGTGGGAGGAAAGTATCTACCATAGAAGACTTTCAAGAGATGTGCCCAGGTATCCTTCTGATGCAAAGGCATGGCAAGGAACCAAAGTTTGACACCATCCCTCAAGGAAAATGGAAATAACTGCATCTTGATGAAATCATGGGGGACACCATTGCACTTCAGAGTGTTACCGTACTCTAGGAAATTTCTGATATATGTGTGAGGGCTCTCGATACCAGTGCCACTGAATTGGTTATGCTGCACCATGGAGATCAAAGCAGGCTTGATTTCAAAATGATTAGCCGGAATCGCAGGCTGATCTCCTTCTGCGCAGATGTCCTGAGGAATCCATAGATCACACAAAATCTTGTCTCCCATCTTCACGGGCTTGTTCTGTAACTTCAATGCTTTTCTTCTCTCGCGGAAGGTCCTCTCAATTTCTGGGTCAAAAGGGGCTAGACCGTCTGAATCTTCTGGTTGCATATAACATTCCACTTGGATCTACTGTATCTAGTTTGCTGCACGCACTCACAAAGAGCTAACAAAGGTAAGAGGGTTAGTACTCTAATAAACCGAAGCAACAAAAATGAAAAAGATAAGAGAAACCCAGAAACAAATGTTACTAAAAAATTAAACAAGCTACACTAAACCTAGTCTCTAACCTCACACGATAGCTCGACACTAGTCCCCGGCAACGGCGCCAAAATTGATGTAGCAATTTAGAAGTATAAATTATCGTATCCACAGGGACTAGGCGTCAGCAATTGTGCTCGGCTAAATCTGGGTAACATGAAAAGTGGTTTTGCTATTGCAAAGAAATTAATCTAAACTACTGAGTAATTTACAAGGTAACACAAGCGATCCGATCAAGCAGTTTCAGCTAGAACAACAAACAGAGCAAAGGACTCACAAAACACACTCACTAGCAGACACTACTGAGACTGAGATAGAAGCAAAAACTAGCACATACAGATGAACAGAAAATTACTCACTTCACTAGCAAACATTTGGGAGAGAGAAGAAACAATTATATGGGCATGAGACAGAGAATATCACGTGCACATACACAAGGACTAGAACTGAGCACGTTTTGCAACAAGCCAACACATGTACGACCAAGGTTACAGTATATTATTCAAATCTCACGGATCAACTACCTAATTAACAGAAGCTGCAGCACCTAACGAACTACCACATCAGACAACAGTAGTACATAGAAAACTCTGCAATTACAGAGAGGATCGATTTGAATCAACCCAAAAGCTGCTTCAGGTTGGTGATGAAGAGCAGCAGGGGGTGTAGAGGATGGAGAGCTTTAGGTCGTTCTTACAGTAGGGGAAGTTGAGGAAGCAGCAGAGTAGAGGTAGTAGAGCAGCAGGGGACGCAGGGGAAGGAAGCAGTCGTGGCCATCCTTGGTTCGTTGGTCAAGGGCTGAAGGAGCAGCAGCAAGGGGTTGAGGAAGAGGAGCTTCTCGTCGTCGTGGTCTTTATCGCTGTTCCCGAAGTTGATGGAGATGCGTTGCAGGGCAAGGGACGGATCCCCGTGTGGTAATGGAGTGGCCAGCCTGGCCGCGGCGAAGGCCGGAGGTGGAGCAGGAGCTTTTCTTTTGGGGATTTAGGGATTGAAGCCAGGCACACGAAGAATGGAACCCGTCGCTGTCCTTTCTCACGATCTCCTCTGGGATTCTTGCAGCTTGCCCCTTCATCTTCTATTCTTACTTCACAAGATGATCCTTCCCCAATATGATCAGTCCATAAGTCATCTAGGGCATCCAAATTATGGAGAATATGAGGGCCTTTTCGCCCATTCCTGCAAAGTGTAAGACAAATAGTAAAACATTCCTTTGGTCCATTTATGTTGTAAATGAAGTGGAAAACATGGGGAAAATATACAGGAGTGACACAACAAATGGGTAGAAATGAGTATAAATATGATGTATATCAAGGTCCTTGACCAGAAACCCTTCCACACTTTTGACACTGAAGTAAAGCTGGTCCTTGCTTGCTGCATTCTTCATAACTGGATCCTAGGTTGGGGCGAGGATGAGTTCTTCGAAGAGGCTATCACTTTTGATGAAGTAGAGACCGGCCATGGCATGGACGCAGACGACAATGAAGCCTGGAAGGAGAAGAGGCAAGAGTGGGCAAACTCAATGTGGGAAGCCAGAAGCAACACCACCATCTGAGAAGAAGAAGTGAAGAAGTAAAGAGGTGACGAAGAAGTGAAGAAGAAGAACCCTCCTTTGATCCCCTTCTTATCGAACCCCAATTTTATCCCCGTATGTTGAACTACCCCGTGATGATAAACTGTCATTCGTAGTAGCTAGGGAGCATCGTTATGAACTACCATTCGTACTAGCTAGGGCTGATTTCGTGAACTGCTAGCTTCGTTATTCTGCAACTGTCATGAATTGATTCTGTGTGATGGGAGGTGATAGCATGGTAAGGCTACCAGTTGTAGAGAATGGGTGGGTGACCTTAGGCATGTCTGGATGGCAAACAGCCGTAATCTCATCTCCATCGAGATTTGATGTTGGCTGCAGCCAAACAAACAAAAAAACATTTTTGACCCAAACCATGCAGCCCGACCTACCAAACAACATGCCAATTCCGACCCGTAACTCGTTCTGAACGCGCAGGTGCCCTCGCATCACTGTGCCAGTGAGCCACGATTCCGACCCAGGCAACCAAACACTCCCTACTCTATCCCTAACCTCCATGGCTCCACCTGCCACCCGTCTCCGCCGGTGGCAGTGACAAAGGCCGAGGAGGGCTCGTCTACGGCCGTATCAGTGCAGACGACTACACCGAGATCTTCGGCCTGCTCGACCTCGGGGACTTCACGCTGCCATAGGAGGAGCTGTTCAGATGGTGGGAAGAGGGGCACGCCGGCGCAAATGGATGTGCCGGAGAAGGAGATTGCCTCGTTAAGCGGGAGCTCGTCCAGGTTCGTGCCCTACCTGGCCTACAGCTTCTTGGACCGCCGCCGGTGATGTCCTGGTCATGTTAGATTGAAAATCTATCTAGTCAACCAAACCTGAACATGCCACTCGTTGTAGAGGTTCCGTGCGCAACCTGAATGTGCCATTCATTGTGGAGGTTCTAGGTGGAGATTTCCAACCGCTTGAAAGATTTCTGACTCATTATTCCTAGTGGAGGTTCTTTGTGTAAGCTGTGTTTAAGCCATTTGGTGCAGACTGATGAGTTAGATTTGATGGTATTATCTTGCACGTATTTCTCTCCAAATATCAGACACTCTACTCATCCCATAGTCATGCCTGACATTTACTTGCTAATTAACTCACACTACAGGATCATTTTTTTGCCAGTGCTTCAACTACAAATCTTCATGTTCCTTGACAAACCAAGTAAGCGTATGTATTGCATGCTTAAATGTATCATCAGTTCTCAACTGGTTCTTGTCAAGTGGTTTCTGAATTTCAGGAGATTATTTAATCTTGCTTACATGGGCAAACTGCAAAAACAGTACATATTTTTTTTAATCGCAGACTGCTTCTTTGTGATTTAGTTTAACTAGCTAATTATGTTCCTGTGATAAAATACACTTAGCTTAATATCTGAGCGTGATGCAAAATTTTGACCTTTACTAACCTTATTGTTTTCCATAGATTGGTCATATGTATCAAACTGATCCACAATAGTTCCTTCTTAATATCATGGTTGAGCTTGGTGAGTCCTGCCATCCCAACAAACTATTGTAGGACTGACCGGGCCGACAGTTTTGATGTCCAAGTAAGTAGATTATCTACACATAGATTGTCGTCGTGGTGAACAGACAGATGCCATAGGATGGCTTAAGTTGGGGCCGAATGGACGCTAGAGGATTCGGGGGAGGGTTTGTGATTAGATGGGATGAACTTCCGGATGGTTTCCTCAAGAACTTAGCCAAGGCTAGAGGTTGAAGAAGAAAGACATAAGGAAGAACTCGCTCTAGATCATCTTCTTTATTAATCTCCATAGGTTACAAGTTCGTGCTTACGGGATCTCCTTCTACTCAACGCTGGTTGCTACTTACTCCTTGCTCGCTCCCGAATACGGGTGTGCCCCCTCTCCTTATATAGGGGAGAGGGTGGCTTACAGGGGAAGAAACCCTAATGGCATCTTTGACTAGACAAACTACTTTACAAAGTTACTTTAATCATAGATGACACCGGGGTCTTCTTTAATCAGGGAGGCTGACGTCTTCCGGCTTCTTTCATCGTCATCCTCCTCTTTATCGTCAGGCCTTCGTTTAAAGCTACTTTGCTTAGCTCATCTTTGTCCTCTAGCTCTGGAGAGAATCTTTGACCAGTTCTGCCGACATGCTCATCTTTCCGGTATCCCGGTATCTTCTTTACCCGGTTCTGGTATACCCCTCTTTTTTTTTTTGAAACTAACTACTGCAGGGATACCGGCTTAGTTTCACTTAGCCAAACTCTTATCTTCGTGCTCCGGTATACATTAAACCGGTATCTTGATGGCCTAACCCATCCGGTTTGGCATGCCTTTGGCATACCGGGGGTGATCCCCCCAACATTAGTCCCCGAAGCTGGTATAGTCTGGCGGATTCTATCCAACAGACCATGCCAGGTTCTCACGTCTTTGGATACCGGTTTAATCTATCCGGCGCTTAGCTTAGATCCGGCATCTTTGCCCGGACTCACGTTTTTTCTCTTGCAAGGCATTTTCCGGTATCTTACCCTCCGGCATCTTAGTCATTAAACATCTCCTCGGCGAAGTCGAGAATATCTCGGGCCCCGCGCCTGTCAGAGACATGCGCACTGTGACTGACGCGTCAGTGTCAGGGGTCACTTCCCTTCGGCTTCCGCGCGCGCATTAACTGCCTCACAGCGGATCCCAACCACCGTTCTGGATCCATGTCTACCTCCCTGTGGCTTCCTGTTTTTACGCGTGTATCGCTGCACCACGCGGCGGCCCGTGGAGCGAACCGTCGCGGCCCAGCGGTTTTCGGCCCATCTCTCTCTTCCTTTATAAGGAGAAACCGCTCCTTCTTCTTCCTCTTCTCGCATTCCCCACTTCTTCGCGCACAGTGTTCTTTGCTCTCTGCGCCTCCGCCGCTCTGTTCGCCGCTCGAGCTCCGCCGCCCAGCGAATCTTCGCTACAGCTCCTCCGGACGCCGCCGAACTTCGCCGCGCGAAGAACTTCTGCGGTGCTCCTCTCGCGGTTGCGGCATTGGTGTTTCCTCAAGCTCTTCTCCACCTCGCCGTCGACGGACCTCCTCGCCAACCGCAAGCTCGCCACTCCACCGGCGAACCACTTCCTCTGCGACTCCGCCGCCTCAGGTTAGGCTTAATCTGCGTTTACCCTTCCTTTGCTTGCTTTCTAGATCTTGAGCTGGCAGTGTATTTATTTCTCCTTTTCTTTTGCTTTTTCTCTTACTCGTAGATCTTCGCGCGGGGGTAAATTGTGGGATTCGTGTTTCTCTTCGCCAAATTTCATGTCCAGTGAGGGGTCTTCCTCTGCCTCTTCTTCTGCCTCTTCTTCCGCTAGCCGGCGTAGCCAATCCTCCGACGGATTAACCGCCGATCTCGTCCAGATGGATATTGATTCTGGTAGCGACCAAAAAACCGGTAGCTCTAGCCAAGCTTCCGGCGTAGATCCCGCCGGCATCACACGCGGGGCCTGGATGGGCTCCAACATTAGCCAGTATGAAATCGACTGGCTTTACCGATCCAGGAGGATTCCGAAAGGAGTATCCTGCCGGCTCCCTGGTGACGAGATTGAGCCGGTGGTTCAACCCGGCGAACGCGTTGTCTTTCTTGCTCACTTCGAGCGCGGCTTCGGCCTTCCCGTCTCTGATTTCTTCCGGAGTTTCCTCAATTTTTATCAACTCCAACCTCACCATCTTCCCGGCAACGCCATTTTCTACCTCTCTTGCTATGCCACCTTTATGGAGGCTTATATCGGCATTCGTCCCACTCGCGAGACGTTTGCCCGTTTCTTTGCTCTTCGGATCAATTCCGTTCAGGGCAAGGAAATCCCTAAACCCAAACCCCCGTACAATGCGGGTTTTGCATCATCGGCTCCCGCCAAGGGAGCCCTTTTTCAAGTTTTCCGGTCTCGAGTCATGCCGGCTATGGCAAGGGACCTTCTTCTACGTGAAGAACAACGGCGCCGCGAATCTCATCGATCCGCCGCTTTTAATCCGGCGCCGCCCACGAGGGCCAACTGGAGCTACAATCCGAAGGAATCTCATATAGAGACCAACCGGGTTATACGCTTCATGAAGCAGCTGATGAAGGACACTGACATCTGCTCCGACGATATTATCCGCGCGTTTATCTCGCGTCGGGTGCTTCCTCTCAAGCGCCGCATGCATAAGATGAGCGAGATGTACGGTCCCGGTGATCCTACCAAGATCACCGGAATCCCTCTCAGCAAGAAGGACATTGTCCTCAAGGCTAGGCAGATCTGCCAGACTGCCATGCCGGAAGATTGGGAATGGGGCCTGCGGCCTCTTAGTTCCACTAACCCTCCGACCCAAGAAGTAAGAAATTACGCAACTCGGGTCGGTTTACCGGTAATTTTTATATTGTGACTAACCCTTTTTTTCTTTTGCTTCTAGGCCAAGGACCGCTTCCCCCGCATAGACTCAGACTGGCGAGGCCCTTGCCGGAAACGTGCTCTGGACAAGTTCGACCCGGACCCCTTCATTCGTTGGCAGGATCTGAAGATGGGCCGGACTCCAGCTTCGCGCCTCGGCAAGTCTCCGCCGGAACCTTCCGGTTCGTCTGACGACCTGACCTTGCTTGAGGTAGCTCTTCTTTTGATCTCTCATATTCTTCTGTTATTGTTTCCCTGTAGATGTTCCCTCAGCCAAAATCAACCCACAGGTCCATGAGCACGTTCCTCCCCTGCAGGCCGAGGCAGGCCATGAGTTTGTGGAGAAACTCATGGCCCAAGGCCAAAAGAACAAGGCTCCGGCCTCTGACGCCGGTTCGAGCCAGGCCCCTGCATCCAAGCGCTTCCGGACTGAACCCTTTGCAGGGAAAGTCGCAGGCGTGAGGCGCTACATGAGCAAGCAGATGCCGACTTCTTCTGGGTAAGGCCTCGTTTCTCTGCTTGTTTTGCTTTTACCAAGTTCTTTTTCCGGTTGCTTTTTTCCAACCCTTTCTTTTTCTCTCTTTTAGCCCCGCGCTCAAGCTTGGCCCCAGGCCTGAGGGCTCTGCCGGATCCGCAAGGACCTCAACTCCTCCTCCTCACTCAAGCCCGGCACCATCTGGTGCCGGCACCACCTCTGCCTCCCCTCTGGGAGGTACTACAAGTTCGGGGCGCGCGGCCCCTACACCGCCAGATCACCGCACGGAGGAGGAACTTGTCTCCCCTCCCGAGAACCAAGATACCGGCGCCAGCAACATCGGCGCCGGAGAAGAAGCTGCCGGGCGGGCGGAACCTCTGGTTCCTCCCGTCCCAGAAAAGAAGAAGAAGAAGACCAAGACGTCTTCCCCCTCCAAAGCCGCGCCGGAAGCTTCCGCGCCGGCTAGCTCCAATCCGGGTGATGCGCCTGGCACTCCCCCTTCTCCCAGGACCACGCCACCGCCGGAAGCTCCTCGCACCGAGCCAGCCGGTGCCACTCCCACGGCGCCGCCGTCCAAGACCTTGACGCTCGTCAAGGGGAAAGAAATGGCCCCTAGCGCCTCCTCCGGCGGCCAGCAGCCCTTGGTGCTGCACGTCTCCCGCGCCGCTAGCGCTGCCGGCGAGAAGGCCACCGGCCTGCTTGGCCGGATCACCGCGTTCCAGCGCGAAGGCCGGGAGCTGGGGCACTTGTTGCCCTATGCGGAGAAGTGGAACGCCGCGGACATGTCCAAGGCGACCCGCGGCCTGGGCAAGGACCGGCTACCGGCGCCTGACCCTGTTGGTGCGCGGTGCTCAGAAGAGCACTTCATGCGGCTGCGTCGGGCCGTCAAAGAGCTGGACAGCGCGTGGTTTGATGCCACGAACAACATGATGGTAAGTCCCACAAAGCCTGTTCCATTTTTTTGATTTATCTTGGTTCTTCTTTTTCTAGCTTTTTTCTATCTTTCCTTGAACTTTTAACTTACGCTGGTTTCTCTTTTTTGCTGAATCTCGTCTATCCTCCCAGTCCCCGAGTTTCGTGTTGAGAGCGCAGCTCTTAGCGCAAAACTTATCTAGAAACACGCGAAACCGGCATAGCTAGTCCCCGAGTTTTGGGTTAAGATCTTTGCTCTTAGCTAACATCATTTTCTTGAACAGACCACGGCTGACGCTCGGAAGATCCTCTTTGAGGAGCTTCTTTGGGAGCACCGGGACCTCGCTGAGGCACACAGCAAGTGCCAAGGTAAACCTTTGCGCCTCCGGCATCTTTTTACCGGAAAGCCTTCTTTCTCTCAATTCTTAACACTTATGATATTCTGTTTCAACAGCCATCCCGGAAGCTTCTATCGATGCCCTCAAGACGCAGCTTGCCGCCGCCCAAGGTATAACTTCCTGTTTTCTGGTTAAGTTGCTTTCTCTGCATTGTATCGGTACAATTTTGCTAACACTTTCTTTCCGGGTCTCAGAAGAGAAGGACAAACTTATCCGGAAGCACCAGGAGGATCTGAGCGCCCAGAAAGCCAGGTACAAGGAGCTCAAGGACCAGCTTATCCAGCTTGGTCTTGACCATGCCAAGGCGCTAAAGGCTGCTGAGTCCGCTGCGGAGGCCAAGCTGAATGAGGCGCTGGAGGATGCCGGCAACGCCAACGTGGTGTTGCAGGCTGAGCTGGAAGAGGCCGCCAAGGCGCGGAAAGCAGCCGAGGACAAGGCCGCGCGGCTGGATGCGGAACAGAAGGAGTACGACCTTCTGGTTACGTAGACTGACGCGCTTGCCCTCCGTAAGTTTCTCTTTTTTCCTTTCCGGTTCCTGCTTATAAGCTTATCTGTTCCGGTAGCATGTACTTAGCTTCTTTTCTTTGCCTTGCAGGGCTCTTCCCGGACTCTCAGGCGCATGCTGTAAAGAAGGTTGGAGAGCGCCGGGTGCGACAGGTGTACAAGAACCTGGTTGCGTCCTGGGATCCCTATGACCACCTGGTTGCGCTGAACGCGCGGGTCTCCCACATGCGCTGCGTGGATCGGAACCTCTCCGACATCCCGCAGGTGGCCGCCCAGCTCTACAGGACTCTCTGGCCCGGAGAAGAAGTGCCAGACAGCTTCTCCCTCATCTGCGATCGCCTGAAGGGTGCCGGCCGAAGGATCCGGGAGTGGCAGTGCTCTGCTGCCCGTGCCGGAGCAGACTCAGCGCTTCGCGTTGCCTGCTCCTGGTACCCGGAGCTGGACCTGGACGCCCTCACCAGCGTGCGCGAAGGGGCTCCAACCGACCTGGACCCGGTCGTCACCGCTAAGCGGCAGGATCGCGCGTACCACATCGCGGAGTTCGCTGAAACGCGCACCTTCATCCCCCCTCCTCCAGACGTCAAGGACTATCTGAGCGACGAAGAGGAAGATGAAGACGCTGATGAGGCCGGAACCAGTGACGCGCCTCCAGAGGGTCCTGACGCCAAAGACGCTCCTCCTGAAGCCCCTGTTGCTTGAACGTTGCCTGAACGTTTCCTGTGATACGCTGGCCCTGTTGATCTTGGAAACATTGCCCGTTAAATTCTACCCCGGTATGCCGGGGTTTATGATGTATAATACTTAATCTCTATTTTGGTTGTGGTACAACAGTTTATGCCGGTACGCTATACCGGTAGCTAATTAAGTTATGTTTTCCTTAGCACATTTGCTTGTTGATTTGCTTTTTCCTGCACTGCAATGATTCCGAAATTGTTTCCGCATCCAATTTGATGCATACTTGGCTCTTTTGCTTTGGCTCTGCCTACCTTCTCTGGGCGTTTTTGGCGTATGAGCACAAAGTTCTTTTACCAAGCAAGCACTTTCTTGAACTTAGAAATAACTCGAAATTTTTGCAAAAAATCGGTATAACCGGGGTTAGTTAAATTTTCCGGATTGTTCTTTCCCGCTCTCCCTCTTCGCAGTTCATGTGCTTATCCCCTACCGGTTTATCTTGCTTGCCATGAAGCCGAGTTACGGACAACAGCAGAGTCGAAGACTCCGGTAGGGTCTAGCACACTACTAAACCGGGAAAGAAAAAACGTTCAATAAGCAACCGGTAAACTGAAAAAATAAACATGTTACATACAACTTTAGTAAGGGTAGTCCCCGAGACTCATTCGAGGTTCCGACATCTTTTATTCATAGCAAATAAGGTACAAAAAGGAACTTCTTACACCACAACTTCAAGAGTAGAAAGGACGCAATAAGCTACATTCCACGGACGTTTGGTCTCCTCTCCGGACTGTCCGCCTTTCCTTTCTTCCATTCCTGTGCATCAATCAGGTAATAGGCATCATTGTGGAGAGCCTTGCTCACAATGAAAGGTCCTTCCCATGGGGGGGAAAGCTTGTGCCGGCCTTCAGTGCGCTGCACTAGGCGTAGCACTAGGTCTCCTTCTCGGAATACCCTCGGGTTAACCTTCAGGTTGTGATAGCGCTCGATGTTTTGCTTGGTAAATGGCTGTTCTTGCCAAAGCTAATTCTCTTGCTTCTTCTAGCAAGTCCACATCGTTTTCTCGGGCCTCCTTTACCTCTTCTTCGGTATAGAGTTGCACCCTTGGTGAATCATGGAGAATGTCGGTTGGTATGACCGCTTACGCTCCATAAACCATGAAAGAATGGAGTGTATCCGGTAGACCGGTTTGGAGTTGTTCTTATACTCCACAGTACGGATGGTAGCTCATCGAGCCAACACCCCGGCGATTTTTCCACCGCATCGATGAGTCTTGGTTTGATACCGGAAAGTACCAAAGCGTTTGTTCTTTCAACTTGGCCATTGCCTTGTGGGTGTGCGACTGAGCACAAATCCAACCGGATATTGTTGTCCTCACAAAATCTTTTGAACTCACCTTGAGCAAAGTTTGTGCCATTGTCAGTGATAATGCTATGTGGGTAGCCATACCGCAAAATTACATCTTTTAAGAACTTCACCGCTGTGCGCCCATCACATTTTGCAATGGGTTTCACTTCTAGCCACTTGGTGAATTTATCCACCATGACCAAGATGTGGGTCATGTTTCCCCTTGCGGTTTTGAATGGGCCAACCATGTCGAGGCACCAAACAGCAAGCGGCCAAGTTAGCGGTATGGTCTTTAAACCGGATGCTGGGGTATGGTTTTGCTTGGCGTACCTCTGGCACCCATTGCATTTCCTTACCAGATCCTCCGCGTTTTCCAAGGCCATTGGCCAATAGAACCCATGCTCGGAACACTTTTGCCACTAGCGCCCTCGACGAAGCGTGATGCCCACATTCTCCTCGGTGAATTTCCTCGAGCATTTCTTTTCCCTCTTCCGGTTCCACACACCTTTGGAGGACACCGGTAACACTTCTCTTGTACACCTCGCCATTGATGATGGTGTAAGCTTTGGACCTCCTCTGGATCCTTCTAGACTCATTTTCGTCAACCGGCAAGGTGCCGTTGATCAGGAATTCCTTAATAGGTTTAACCCATGATGGTGCCTCCCGAACCAGGAACACCGGTACGTCTATGTCCATGTTATCCACCAGCATTGCTTCTTCCGGTACAGGCACAGCAGTCCCGAGCCTACGGAGCGGTCCCGAGCTTGCTCGGGACAGTCCCGGGTTTCCTTCGTCGATATCCATTGGTACAACATGTGATTCCGGTACAAAAATTGACTCCGACTCCGGACTCGGTTTGATCGACGATACTCTTAAGTGTGCCAAGGCTATTCCGGGAGGAATTTCTTGCATGGACGAGCCCAGCTTGGACAAAGCATCCGCGGCTTCATTTTATGCACGCGGCACATGGTGAAACTCACACCCTTCGAAGAATCCGGCAATCTTTTGCACGTGAAACCGGTACGAGGCCATGTTGGCATCTTTTGCGTCCCAATCTCCGGAACATTGTTGTACCACAAGATCTGAATCTCCAGTAGCAAATGATCCGGTGTGCACCGATTTCTTTTGCGACCTTAAGCCCATGGATCAAAGCCTCGTATTCAGCGACATTGTTTGATGCCACGAAATGCACTTGTAAAACATACCGGAGATGATCTCCCTTTGGTGAGGTGAGCACCACACCGGCACCTAGACCCTCTTTGAGTTTGGATCAGTCAAAGTGCATCTTCCAGTATTCTATCTTGTGTTCCGGCGGCTTGTATTGCATTTCCGCCCAATCAACCAAGAAATCAGCTAAAGCTTGTGATTTTATGGCATCCCTTCTTTCATACACCGGTACATATGGTGATATCTGAATCGCCCATTTTGCGATCCTACCGCTAGCATCTTTGTTGCACATGATATCGGAGATGGGTGCCTCACTCACCACCTTCATGGGGTGCTCCTCAAAGTAGTGCTTGAGCTTCGTGGCGGCCATGAACACGCCATAAGTCATTTTCTGGAAGTGCGGGTAGTTTTGCTTTGAGAGGAAGAGCACCTCGCTCAGGTAGTATACCGGCCTCTGGAAGGTTTTTCCTCCCTCTTCTCTTTCTACTACCACAAGCACACTCACAACCCGGTTAGTTGCTGCTATGTATAACAACATGGGCTCTCTTTCCAGCGGCGAAGCCAATAGTGGTGCAGTGGCTAGCATCGTTTTCAGCTCCTTAAACGCCGCGTCTGCCTGAGGGGTCCAGACGAACGTATCGGATTTTTTCATCAGAGCGTAGAGTGGCAAAGCTTTTTCTCCTAGCCTGCTTATGAACCGGCTTAGCGACGCCAAGCTTCCGGTAAACTTTTGCACATCTTTTAGTTCCCGTGGAACAGTCATTCTTTCTATTGCCCTGATTTTTACCGGATTTACTTCAATGCCCCGGCTTGACACGAGAAAACCGAGCAGCTTACCGGCAGGGACACCGAAGGTGCATTTTGCCGGATTAAGTTTCATCCGGAACCGTCTTAGGTTATCAAATGTTTGCCGGATGTCATCGATTAAGGTGTTTTTTACCTTAGTTTTTATCACAATGTCGTCCACATAGACTTGCACATTCTTTCCAATTTGATCAAACAAGCATTTTTGCATACAGCGCTGGTACGTTGCACCAGCGTTGCGCAAACCAAAAGGCATAGTGACATAGCAATAAGCCCCGTGCGGGGTAATGAACGCAGTTTTTATTTGATCTTCCTTTTTCAAGGGGATTTGGTGGAAACCGGAATATGCATCCAGAAAAGACAACAACTCACACCCAGCAGTTGAATCAATCACTTGATCGATCCGTGGTAAAGGAAAAGGATCTCTTGGGCAAGCCTTGTTGAGGTTGGTGTAGTCGATGCACATGCGCCACACCTTTGGAGCTTTTGCCTCCAGGTTCTCATCTTTTTTCTTTTCGACCATTACCGGATTGGCCAACCACTCAGTGTGCGTGACTTCCACAATGAATCCGACAACCAGTAGTTTTGTCACTTCTTCTCCGATAATCTTCCTCCTATCTTCAGCGAACCGGCGCAAAGGTTGTCGCACCGGCTTGGCATCTTTCCGGACGTTTAGAGAGTGCTCAGCCAGCTCCCTCGGAACACCCACCAAGTCATCAGTAGACCAGGCAAAGATATTCCGATTCTCACGGAGGAAGCTGACGAGCGCGCTTTCCTATGCTTGATCGAGGCCGGCACCGATACGAACGGTGCGCTCTGGGTAAGCCGGATCCAGCACAATGTCCTTTGTTTCATTCGTCGGCTTGAATGCCGGTGAGCCTAAGTCTCCACTCATTGCCGCTAAACTCAACTGTGAGGACTGAGCCAGCGCAACCGCGGTTTGCATCCTTCTCTTTTCCTCTGCGATCACCAGCGATTCCGCTAGGTTTGATCCGGCAGATGCTGTTTCTACTGAGACTTTATAGTTTCCCACCATAGTTAAGGGTCCACGAGGTGCCGGCATCTTCATCTTGAGGTAAGCTGTGTGGGTCGAGGCCATGAAGGCTGCCAATGCCTGGTCTCCCCAACAACGCATGGTACGGGCTATCCAGGTCCACCACCTCAAACTCAATGTTTTCATCCCGGCAATTGTCACGTCCTCCAAACGATACATCCACCCGAACTTTTCCTACCGGCGCGCAAGACAGACCCGGAACAATTCCGTGGAATGTTGTACGAGTTGGCTGAAGCATGTTCTCTGTTATGCCCAGCGTATGCATGGTGTGCCGGTACATTATGTTTATGCTGCTCCCATTGTCTATCAGCACTTTGCTGAATTTGACGCGAGTCGTTGGCCCTTTCATGATTGGGTCCACCACGAGAGCGTAACCTCCCGAGTTCGGCATGATTTTGGGGTGATCTTTGAACGACCGGGTGATTTCCTGATCGACCACGGCATGTATTTTGGATGCTGCCGGCATCACCGCGTTCACTTCCATGGAACGGCGACGTAGGCTTTGCTTGTCTGTCGGCTCAGTGACGAATACGACACAGCACACGTCTGGATCCTCATAAACATTCCGGCACAAAGGTGCCGGTGGAGGTGGTTGGCCATAGCCTTCTCCCACCTGATTGACTTGCTGGTACTGCTGCCTGTTCGGCTGAGGCTGTACCTGTAAAGCATTTGGTCCAGTAAGTGGTGGTGGTGGCGGTAGTTGTTGCTGGCGCAGCATATCTTGTGATGGTGGCAACATTGTGGTGCACCCTTGTGCTTGCGCATCCTTTACTGCTCCCTTTTGCATCAAGTACTTGGTCCAAGAACAATCCTTCGTCAGGTGGTTTGATGGGTGAGCCGGGTTCGGCGTGTGCCACCGGCAAGGTTGATCCATGGCGGCTTCCATGGTGTATTTTACGGGTTCTTGCCAATTCTTTTTCTGGCCCCAGGGTTTCTTTTCGACCCATTGCTTCTTAGGACCCGCCCATGGCTGCGATCCGGTTTTACGCCTCCAGGCTACCAGCGGCATCGAGTTTTCTTGCACAGCGACTACTTGCTGCGGAGCGTACCTTCGATCCGGGAAATCTTCCCTTCTTTTGTTGCTCCGGTTGTCCCGGTATTGCTCCTGGCGCTGCTGAGGCGGGTTTGTCTGTTTCGGCTCAGCTTGCACCGCCGGTTGCATTGGGTCTCCCAACGCATAGTTATCCGCCACACGTATCATCTCCGCCAAAGTTGTTGGCATGTTTCGCTGCAGCTTTTGCCACAAAGGCGAACCTCGCCGGCATCCCTGGCTAAACCAAGCAATGGCTTGTGCTTCTATCACTCCTTCACAAGAGTTTCTAATGGAGTTCCACCGGGTCAGGTAATCCCGGTCTGTTTCCTGCGGGCGTTGCACGCACAAAGCGAGCTGTTCGAGGCCTGTTGGGCCTTCGGTAGGTGCTACTGAAGTTACTCACAAAGGCTTCCTCAAAGTCCAACCAGCCATTTATGCTTCCTGCCGGCAAGTTGTTCAACCAGATTCTTGCCGGTCCCACTAAAAACGTTGGCACAATTCTCACGGCCCAACGCCGGTTTCCTCCTCCGGCTACACATCCTCCGCCGCCAGCGACGTATACCGCGGTCACGTAATCCGCGAGCCAATCTTCCGGCTTAGTGGTGCCATCGTATGTTTTGGTGTCACGGGGCAACTGGAAGTTGCGAACCGGTGGTTGCTCTTTCATGATCCTTGGGCCAAAGCACTTTGGACCCGGAGGACCTTCTGCCTCTATCATTTCAGACAGGTACACTCTATCCAGACGGTGCCTCGCATCCCGTTCTGGCAGGTGTCTTTCTCCCACGCGCTCTCCCAAAGGATTTCGGTAAGCGGTGAATCTTGTCGAGTCAGCTTCATCGTAGCGTTCCGGTACCGCGGCCCTTGGCTGCCGGTACCTTGGCGGAGGCATCTCCTCCTCATCATACGCTGCCCTTGCAGCTGGATAGTTTTGCCCGGTTTCATATCTACCGGCATGATTGTTTCCGGCATAGCCTCCTTTGGCGTAGCCTCGATCCGCCCCTTGGCTTTTTCTACCGGCACCGTGT